>NC_082597.1:63471494-63778994 GCF_030936135.1 Gavia stellata | reverse complement strand
CCTGGCTTGAAGGAAAGAGGCTGCTACAGGACAGCACATTAGGTAGAACCAGACATACTCTTAAGAGCCAACCCCAGCTGCTGTATGTTGGGATTCTTCCCCTTTCTTAGGTTGAAGAGCTGAATTAAAGATCCTGGTTGACTGTTGATGCATTCTTCCCCTAATATCCTAATCCCAGAAAATAACATTATTCATAGTAACTGTATGTCCACACCTTAGAAACCACAATAGAAGTACCAAGATGAGATACCTGAAACCAAAATTTTGTAAGCAACTACCTCAAGAACAGTTCAATAAAAAAAATTGTTTAAAGAGGAAATACTTTCCTATGGAAAAGAACAGCCCCCAGTAAAAGAGGATTACATCTTCTGTATCAAGCTGATTTCAATTATTTAAGAGGCTGTATCATGCATATGGCTATTTTCTTCCCTTACAACAGCTTGGCCTTTCATAAGTCACACTGCTTAAGTGCCCATGATCGAAAATGGCCAGGGTTTCTGGATCAGGTCACAACACAGATACTTTGTACTACTTTGCCATGTATAGCCAAACTAGTATAAAATTTTTATTCATGCTAAAGAAAAAGCAGGTCAGTCTTACACAAGTTATGTGCTACAGTTTACTCTATTTCATTCCCTGTGGTTTCAAACCCCCCTCCAACAGACAGTCACTTGGCAATGGACTTCAAGCCTAATTATCTCTAACTGCTATATTCCTACTATCCCACTAATAGTCTCTTGTTATAAACTGATCTAATACAGAGACTGGTAGGAGTATAGTTACCATAGACCTAAGGCATCATTCCTCCACTTCCTGGATAGAAAAAAAGCACTTGAGGCAGAGTTCCCCCCACCCCAAATAAGTATAAGAAATCATTCTGGAAACACAGGGAAATGTCTATTCTCTTTTTAAGTGGACCAGATGGAGCTTAAAAAGGTCTAAAGAACAGATGATTTTGGAGTACATGAGTTTGATTATCCTTTGCTTTTAACCTTACACAGGTATCCACACATCTGTAAAGTGCTGCTATCCTAACCTGGGAAAGTTCACACACAGCACACAGAAAATAACTGCCTACACAGAGAATTTGGTCCATTAACCAATACTGGTCTCATCCAGGAAAGAGCGTGGTACAGAGAGAACCTGTTAATTAAAAGAGAAAACGTGCTGGGAGTATGACAGTTTCAGCTTAGCTCTCAAACGCACTATATTTAAACACTCCCATTTGCAATGATCTGAACCTTATTCAATCTTTGGAGTAAGATCTTTCTTTTCTGTGCAGACTTTTTCCTGCAGGGCCAACATTATATGGCACCCACCACAGTGGTACAAGTGAGCTCAGCCCCTCCAGTGCAGTCCTGTGCAAAGCACCTTGAGTGCTGTAGGGAACGGAGTGCTCCTCACCCAGCTGACTGCACAGGGCTCTGGCAGGAAGGTGTATGAACACAAATCAGTTGTCATGCTGTGATTTTAAAAATGGAATCAAAGAGCTTTACATGTGACTTTGCGTCTGATTTTGGATGCTCTGCTTAAAGAAAAATATGGTCTAGTTATAAAGAATCCAAAGAAGAGTACAAGAATGGACAGAGGTTCTCTAATAAGGAAACAACTGAGATAAGTTGGAATTAATCACCCTAAAGGAAAAGTGATTATAGGGGAAGAGAAGGTACATAATAAAATGTGCCAATTGTTTTTAAGCACATGTAAAGTTATAGCAAAGAGTAATAATCTCTTTTCCACATCTATACTGGACAGCTCAGCAGTCCTAATAGCCATTAGTATGAGTTTTCCAAAGGTCGATGTTGCTCTGTATTGGAAAGGATTGCTCCAGATGGTCCAGGAGTCTCCATCACTGGAGGTCTTTAAGAACATTTTAAACAACCACATCAGGAATGATAATTACAACTGATCCTTTCTTTGGGGCTTTAAGACTTCTTTCAGACCTATTTCCTCTGATCCAGGCTGTTCAGATGCACTGTAGAGGGAAATCAATGTCACATGTGTCTTATATACAGCAAAGCTGTTTTGAAGAAAATAAACCAATAAGCTGTGTTTATGAATATCCAAACTCTCCTGCTACTTGAGAAAGGAATTTCTCTAGGATCTGTTAAATTAAAAATGTTAGCCTATATATAGTGGATTGTCACCATAAACAGGAGGTTGCCAAGGAATAGGTCAACTGACACACTTAAAGGTATGCTGAGCAGGGATTGTAATCAGTGATTATATGGAATTCCCTAATCCTAACTAGCAATTAGTCGCCAACGGGTAGTAAGGAAAGTGCATACTGCTCTCTTTAAGAGCAACAGAACAACATGTTCTGTATTCAGCTGGATAAAAGCATATACAAACTTCACACCACTGAGGACCCAGCAGTAAAAGGGACCAGTGTTTGAAAGCAGTATGTGTATGACTTTGTCACCAGTTGTGCATCCTCTGTGGCAAATGTGTTATTTACAGCATCTCTAAACAACCACAGAACTCATTATAGAAGCACAACTTGTTTAGCTATGCTGTCAGGAACCTTTCTCAAGTGAGGCAAGCCTCCAAATTCTTTCTTTTGCCTTCCAGCATTGCCCATTCCCTTTCAAAGGCCAGACTGTTCAGTCCTTTATTTTTACTCCAGTTGTAATCAAGTCAAACATTTTAAAAGCCTCAAATGAACAGAGTAGTATTTCCACCTGTAAGCAAAACACAGCCAACGTTTAGCTCCCCAAAAACTGTTTCCACATCTTCCTACTAGCATGAGAAAGGATGAAGAAATTATAACCAGCTTCTTAGTTACAACCACAAACATTTTAAAAGCACCGCTATTACAAACGCCTGTACGATTGAACAGTCAAGAAAGTCATCACCATCACAGACACATACCACTTTTTACTTCATGAGGCTATTTCACCCTCTCTTTCCCTACCCTGCTGCTTCCCACAATACCTACATCAAGGATAAAACCAAAGTAATGAAAAACATATTCTAAGCTGCTTTGGACTCCTACAACTAGCAAAGAAGTTTCTTCAGCAACCTAGGCTGTGGTTATCCTCAGCTGCCCTTCAAGATCTACTTGGGGCTCCAAAACTACACACATTTTTATCAGCTAGTGCTGCCCTGCTAACTGAGATTAAGAGCAAAGTAGGACAGTTCCTGCTACCGTGGAATGCTTTAAATTCCTATCACTGCTGACAACAATTGTGTGACAGAAAGCTGTGAGCATATACTGCACACTGGACTGAAAATTTTTCCCCAAACTTATAGTATATGACACTTCCACCTGAAGAAGCTCAGATGAGAAATGGGTACAGACAGTTATGCTTCTGTGCTGTAGGGTCAAGGCTCTGGTGCCTGCAGCAGGGCTGGGTATTTCAGCCCCAGTTAGGAAGGCAAGAGAGGCTACTTTTTATATGGTGCCTTGCCCTTAGAGATAGAGCAGTTCTAACATTGCCAACCTAGGATCAAAAAAAGTGTGGTTTGCCTCTTCTAGTATACGTTGGCACCTGACAGGAAGAATAGTTAAAATGGGAACTCTTGGTGATGTTTCTAGTTATAGTAGGTGAAAGATATTTTGCTGTTACTTGCTGTTTTGTGGCACCATGTACAAGTCTGTAGCATAGATTCAGACTCCAGGCCTTGGCAACACCTGCCCCACAACATCCTGCTTCATAAAAATTACAGCAAGTGCTGGTAGGAGTTTTGCCTCAGCCGTAATTTTCTAAATTGAAATTACTTTAAATTACTGAAACTAGACCCAAAAGATTTTTTTCTCTAGCTCCTTATTCTCCTTCACTGAAAAGTTAACTACCTGACATCACTTCTACTTGAGACGATCTTAGATTTTATTCGTACACACACATTCATTCTTCATTAATTAGGATTTGGAAAAAGCTAAAAGCATACAGCCATGTAAGCTTCCTACACATTCGAGAGTAACACTGAGATTACTTCCAGCAGCATTTTCCATTTTGGACCATCAGATCACTGGGTCATTTAACCTGCAAGTGGTTTTGCTTATTATCTCTCCAAATGAATGACACAAAAAAGGCCAAACATTCAGTACCAAACTCAGCTAAGAGATGCAAGCAGTAGTGCTCCCATCCAAAAAACCTTCATTTTAAAATACATAGCCAAGTCTAGTATACATTTCAGTCAAACCACAACCTGCTTAATGAAGAAACAAAAAACATACAAAAAAAGAGGTATATTAGCACAAGTATTCACAAAGGCAGAGGACCGTCATCTTCACAGGCAGCTAAGTCACCAAAGCACCCATTATACACTTCCTTGAGACCCTCAAGGTCCAGGCATCCCTGTAGTTACCCCTGTAATCATGTTATGTGCTCAAAAGTCTTTGCTAACACTAGTCATCAAAAAAAAAAGTCACTTTCACACATCTTGCCGCACTAACTCTGAACCCAATAATCACACTTCATGGTAAAGGACCAGTTATCCTTTTAAACAATAGGAGAAAAGTATTAAAATCCAATGCACTACCTGCTAGTTTTAGCAGCTTCCATACCCAGAGACATGGGATGTGCCTTCATGGTTTGCCAGGTCTCTGAAATGTCACATTATATTAACCACCTTAAGATGAAAGCAAATGGAAGGCATCTCATGCCATCAAAATATAAACAGTTAAAGGTCTGAAAAAAAACAGGTGAAGAGAACATTATATATATATATATAATATATATATTATATATATTATATATATAATATATATATTTTATATATTATATATTATATATATAAAATATATATTATATATATTATATATATTATATATATTATATATTTTATATATTTTATATATATTATATATTATATATACTATATATATTAAATATATATATACACATATATATAATATGTATACATTAGATCTAATATATACATACACATAGTACATAATACATTAACATGTGTATGTTCTAGATCAGTTCTAAGGGTCCTCCCTCCCACACAGCTGAGCTTAAAACTGTGATATTTTCCTAATTTCATAGTCTGAGACTCAGTTTTTACTTCAGTAATATCCTCTTCAGACTGTCTTCACACAACAGATCAAAACACAGGGAATCACATAATGCTTACATCCAAACTCTGCCATGATTTCATGACTACTTAAATCCTCACCTGTCTCTCTTCTCCTTCCAGTTCCCGAATTCTCAGTCAGCAGCTTAAGTCAGGGTAAAGATTTATAACGTTCTTGTGAAGATTTGTAACATCCTGACCCATCTTTAAAAATTCTAAGGGCCTCTGGGCATAGCAGGTGAAAAGATCACCTTAAGGAAGGCTACAAGAAAACCAGCCAGAAATCATGATCAGAGGCATGTAAACAAAGCATGCTGTTCCTCCTGTCAGTAGCAGGCAGCAGTGGAAAAGGGGCAGGAGTCTGAGGAGCATGATTCCCAGCCCAGTCTTTGGGAGACATTGCAGCGGCCTCCTCTGTTGATCTGCTCCTACCAGCTGCCAATGATACACAGTTCTGCACAGACTGTAACCTAAAAATCACTATACTAAGCCTGGTTTCCAAAGTGAGTATGGAGTATGTTATTCTAAGTTCTATCCTCTCCAGTAACTTCTGAAACCAATGGCCAATTGAAAAAATACTCAACAGAAGACTAGAAACTCAGAAATAATCAGTTTCACTCACGTTTCATGAACAGAAGCATCTGAGATGAGGAAAGAAATATAAATTAGTCATTCATCTGCCCTCCTCTCCACTGAGTGAGGCTCAGACAGAGCTCAGGTTTTAACATGCCTTTTGGGAGCAGCTGGCTAGCAAACTTGCATATCCACAGCTCCAGACATAGCACCACAAATACTGCTTCTTGCCCAGTACAAATATCTTTTTGACACTGATCTGCTGTTACTGCCCTGGTTGGACAGAGACAGAGGGAGGAGAGGAAACAGGACACTACTTGTCACGGCACTGGGATTCATAATTCTGCCTGTCATGGAACAGATTTATTTTAGATTAAGTTGCCCTTCCATCCACCCACCTAGTTCTGTTCTGTGCCGAATCCCCAAAATCCACTTCTCCACAAGAGCAGTTTTCAAATGGCTGGACAAGACTCTGAATTTAATCACTTTAGAATATGGATCCTTCTTTCAAGTTACTTCTGCACATGGATTGGGCAGCCAAATACTTTCAGATGCAAAGCTCAACCTGGCAAACAAGCCAAATCTTCAACACAAACAGAAGACAATGTTTTTCCCCCCCAATGAGAAAAGAGGCAATTATGTTTTCCCCAAATAATTATTTGTTAAGTAAAAAGATGAAAACAGTTGCTTGACAACAATGATGGTAACACTGTGAAACTGCTACATTATTCTGACTCTGACTTCACTTTCCATTATTGAAAGACTCCACACACAGATACTGATGGCAGCTCTACAGCAGATTCCACATTAGTCGCAACACAAATTTTCTTCCTAAGATTATCTCCTTTGATAGTCCCCTCTTCCATTGAAACTAATTCCTGTATTTCAAGGAAATCTGCCCTGTTCTAAATCCTGTTCCCAGCTCTAAATACTGCAAAAACTTCTTGACAGTAAGCATGGTTTCCTTCTGCTTTTAATAATGGAATGGTAATGTACAACTGCAGCATTGCCTACACTTCAGTCTGCAGCTTGAAGTCCCCTGAAGACTGATTTCCTCTATTGCTCTTTTTGAACATTTTGTTCACTTCATAACAGAAATAATTTGATTAATACAAAATGTAAAATAAATGAGTGTCTTATCTGACACAGTGTAAAAAAGAATCAATGGGAGGGAAGCAGAGTTTATGTAGTTTATAACCCTGTATGATATAACAAAGAGGTAAAGCAGACTGAACTACAATTATCACTTGGACCAAAGGCTGGAGTTACTTAGCAGAAGGTACATGTTATTTCTCAGTTCTCTGCAGGTCTCCTACAGACACCATGAATCGGATTTAAGTAATAGTTGGGAACAGAATGCATCACTACTCACTAGTTGGAGCACTGTATTCAGCATCACTCAGGATAAAAGAATACAGGATATGTATCTTCATTATTCTCCAAAGTCTTTTTGCCCCCTTTACCTCATTTATGTGCATAACTAAATTATGTGTATATTCATGCATTTAAGTTATTTAATGATTTGATTTAAATCTCTAATTAGGCTTAGTCCTCATCAGAGAGTTGTCATTTCTGGATACCTAAAGCAGCACTGTATTATTTCATATTTGGAAGTTAGTCTTCTTAGCCTCTAAGGATCAGATATTTTACTTCTATTTTAAAGCCATAAGCTAAAATTCTGCACAGTCTATCATGGGATCTAGACAAATACATCAGACAGGCCAAATCTGGCCTAAAGGCAGGGCATTCAGCTTTCCTGCATGTGCTACATTCTGGCTCGATGACTTGAACTCTAATATGTGGAGGTTAGACTGTGGAACTGATAGAGATGGTTTTGAGGGACAGAAGTCTAAAAATCTATGGGTTATTTTCATGAATCAAGTCACTGTACATGCAAAAGATTTACTTGGGAGCTATGTAAGAACAGAATAACCACCATCATTTTACCCATGTTATGTCAGAAGCCAGGCTGTCTACACACTAAGCAGCAAAACTAAAGTAACCCTTGAAGAGAATGTAGTAAGACAGGGGGAAAAGCAACACATGAAATATCTGGTTAAGCACTTGCTGAAAAAAAAAAAGTTTTAATATAAAACAAGGCCCTACCAGGAAAAGTTATATATAACAGCCTAAAACAGTCTGTTATACTATCTAGTAACTATCTAATACTATCTAATTACTAAAATCATGCTGGTGGAGTATTATGACTACGCACATAATGATCTTTTCTGTCTCTCAAAAAAAAAAAAAGTAGAATTTGGCAGTCACCAGTTGCATGCCAGCTTTAAGTGAGCTTTGATTAGCACTGCATCCAAGAATCCCACTTGGTGAACCTTCCATCCCCTTCATCCCACCAGTAATTTAATTCCCATAAGGAATTAGAAAGGCTAATGAACTAAACAGCTGCACAGAGTTAATTTCCGCATTCTCAGTGCCTGCATGTTTCTTATGTTTCTTCCTATCTGTACAAGGACATTTCTGTTGGAGGAAGAGGAGGAGGAGCAGTAAGAGGCCGAAGAAAAGGGGAAAGTGAGACTTTGTCTGTTGCACCTCAGTGTAACAGTAAATGAAACTATGTTGAACATTATAGCAATAAGAACCAGACCAAAACAAATTCTACAACCTCTAACTTTCTACTGTTTGAACTTCTGAAATAAAAATTATTTTGCATTAGTATCAGTTCAGGATTTAATTAAGTTTTTCTTTTAAACATATGAAGGAAGCATCCACTCTTAATTTAAGTAGTGATAGAAACTACTGCAAAGAAGGTTATTACCTTCAATTAATACTAGCACTATGCTTACATTTAAAAGAAGATAGAAAATAAGACCACAGTGCTTAAAACACTCTACACATCTCACCTGCAGCAGCTTAAAAAATCACGTGTGGCCAAAAATGAAGCCACTAATTCTTTCCCAAGAGAGAACAAGGAGTGAAGAGAGGAGTGAGACCCAGTACAAGGGAGAAGTCAAGGAAAAAGATGCCATTATTACTGTGTCATGGAGCAGCAAGTTAAGATTATATCCCAGGAGAAAACAAGACAGCTCTACTGTCATTTAATTATGTAGCTGATTAGCTAGCTAAACATAATTTTTGGCTAGATACTTGTCCAATAACCCACAATAGCAAGCAAAGACAAAAAAAGATGTAACCTCTTGCTTATTTCATTACACATAGAGCAGTCTAAAGGACATGCGAGATGAGCTGGAGAGAAAACGTCACAAAATATTTATTGAGGTGCCAAGAACAGAACTACTAGAGCACTGCAAATACAATAAATGTAAAGTTTGAAACTGCACAGCATTCCAGATGATAATAACCAGGAGGACACCAGGCTCAGCCTGGCTAAGCTCAGTTATGAACGTGAAACAAGCACAAACAGTGCTTTACTGATTAAAAGTGTCTCCATCTCAACAAATCTGCTTCTTTTGCATTTGATTTCAGAAAACTAAGAAGAGAGATAATGTGGGGCTTTGATCTATTTGAGGATACATTTAGGTGTTAACTCCTGATCTACAACTTTTTTCCATTTTCTGGTGCTCAGATTTTTAAAATCTAAAAACGATGCACTAATTAGTACAATTCAACAGCAAGTTCCACTTGTGCTGGGTGATCCGCAGGGCCCCTCAAATTCAGTTTAACTACTGCAAACTTTCCAACTCTGCAAAACAGACTTCAATGTCCTGTCTTCAGGAGTAGCTATGGCATGCAGGAAAAATTTCAGCAGAATTGTTTAAAAGGTAGTAAGCATGTCCAAGGATAGAGCTAGGCTATACAGGTGAGCAGTCTACAAATGACATAGAACAGGTAAAAGCAGAATGTTTTTGCTGTAGTGGGATGCATTGACTCAGTGAAGAGTCCAAAGTGCACCAGAACTACTGAAAGAGGAGCTGGGCAACAGTCAGAGCAGTGGAAGGAAGAAGTCAAGTGAGATGTCTCCCTGTTTCAAGCAGCTCACCAGTTCAGTCAGCTCACTATCCTAAGCACCAACAGAATGCTAACACTAAAAAAAAAAAATATGAGGAAAACACCTTAAAAGGGCAAATTAAGAGAGGCAAGTTTCAGGTTAAGTAGTTGAGCAGACAAAACTAACTTATGCTTTGCCTCTAGAGAAATGTAAATAAGAATATCTGATCTTAACAGCAGTAAAACTGAGTTGGTGGTAATGAATGCTTTAAAAGTAAATTACGTATTATATTTGTTCTGCCTTTTGCTTTCTTCCATATGTAACAACATAAATCTAAATATCCTAGTCACTGGGTGTAGTTTATTTTAGAGGAGCTTTTTGAGATTTTACTTAAAAACAAATCACTGATATCAGCCTGACATTTATTAGGACCCTTGCCACAGTAAAACATTATCTGGCCTTCAGAATGAGGAAAACAACCAGGGAAACTGAGTTAGCCTCAAAATACTAGAACTTGAGTTTACAAAGAAGAACGTGTAGTTTTGGTTTTTAATATGGGGTACACTTTGATAGCAGCATATTTTTCTAGAAGGGAGTTTTGATTCATTGTGCAGCCTTTTGATTTTGCATTTCTTTCCCATTAAGCTCTATGCTTGACATACTTTACCTGTAACTAAATATCGCCGATTAATATAACCTCGAAGTGCTACGTGCTTCAGTACTGACCTGGCTTTCAACACAACTATACCACAGTATCTTCCTGCAGCTCTCACATGTCAGGCATGAAGACCCCACATGGTTTACAATTTGCTGGTTTCTAAGCAGAGATTTGAGCCACAGTCCTCAGAATATTACTCTTGGCTAATTCAGCAAGTCTAACTGCAAGTGCACCAAGTATGAGTCTGCTTTCAAGAACAAAGGTTTGAAGTTCGTTAGAATAACTCAAACCACTTAAAACAGTAGATTTATCAGCACCTTGGAATAAAAACTTTAGAACAAAAGCATATAATGAATAAAATCTCTGCGCATTTTCTGACTTGCAACTGTCATTACTCCTAGGTCCCTGAACTCCACACCTCTCGCAGCACCAAGAAACCTCACCCTTTCCACCCCTGCACTTTGCCCTCTTTCTCTGTGTACCTCAATCCTCTCTTCAGACCACTCTTCTTTTTCTTGACTATGAACTCAGAAATCTCCTTTGATCCACTACGTAACTTCAAAAAAGAGTAACATCCTAGTTTGGATGATGCCAGGTCATTACAGCTTCTCCCAACAGTTGATGACCTAGCGAGCTTTTTTAGCTTTTAGCTTCTCTAAAGCAAAGCTCCTACAAATACTCATCCTCGCTGCCATTTCCTTTCCTAGCCCTGCTAGAGTCTCCTTTAATGCAACTACATGGCACTGCATCATGAAAACAAGACAGAGCTATATAATAAAAAATAATGCAGACTTTTTTGTCCAGTTTGTTGTAAGCATCCCATAAGGGCTGAGAAATCTTTCTCAAGACATAAGTGCCATACAGGCTGTTGTAACTCCAGATTAACTTCAGTACACTCTACATTCAACGCTCTGTGAATTGTGAACGTTTTATTCTGGGTCCCCACATTCCCCTAACTCATTAAAACCATAAAGTAAATAGTAAACAACTATTCTTTTTTATTTTTAAAAGCTGTAACTCATGTTAGAACAGTATGTTAAACCCTTGGGAGCTTAAAGGATCGCTTCATCTAATTCTTTTTTCCTCCTTCTGTAAAATGTAATCATGACAAAGTATTGCAATGTAACAGATGTGTTGGTGATACATTAAGATGCAATCCCTAAGACTGCTCAAAAAAATACTATGTATTTTTCCTTTATAGCCTCCCACCTCACTACAATTCAAATAAAAAAGGGAGAGAGAAAATAGTTTCCTGAAGTCTTAGATCTTGAAATCTACCTGCCGTCCCCCTCCTTTTCCTCTTTACTCTTCCACATGGGCAAGCATTTTAAATCCAAGATAGTCACAGCTTAGATGTACTCACCTGTATTCATCTAAATATTCATCAATGCAGCATTTCTTCATTTGCAACAGCTTGTTAGCTTTATAACACAAGAGGATATGATTTTTATCTTTTTTTTAATCTATATAAGAGGACTTCTATTATGTTACCCTTAAGCTGATAAGAGCTTCCAGGAGAGTCTTGTAGCAGACAAAAAACGCAACAGTTTGCAACACAGGATACTTAAAGCAACACAGTTGCTTACCATAGTAAAGAATATTATGAGTATTACATAAATATCAAACATTTATGTACTTCTAATGAATATATCAAATGCAGCTTTCACTTAAGTAATAGGTAACCTGTTTCAAATTAAATAGTCAAATTAGTCATATTAGTCTAATAGTCATTCAGCTGGAAAGACAAAAGACATCTGAACATAACATATACACAGCTTGTTACTACTTTGTGAAATCTACAATACTTTTTACTCAAAAAGATGCAATTATTAGTGGTTCATAGATGGAGCAAGTGCCACTGTGCTTCCAGAAGACATACTAATCACTGCCTAGATTGCGAATACGTTTCCCTAGGAGCTAATCAAGATAAAACCTGACTGCTTTTCTCTATCTACATGATTATTTCACAGTTCCACAATAATACTTTGATATTCATATAGTCCAAAGGATTTTGCTTTCCACAGACAGGTTTAATTTACAGTTCCTAGCATCGCATGTTTAGAGGGTCACCAGCCTGGCATTCTCCAAGCCCTGTCTACCCTCTAGAAGAACTGAAGTCTTAAAAATGGGGATAAGATGATGAGGAGCATTTTGTTTCTTGATTTCTAGGTAGTCGTGTATGTTGAAGAAAGAGTGAAACATTAAGAGACCTATATAACGAGAAGCACATGTTATTTCAGAAAATGCTTTAAGTTAGGAAAAAAATGAAACAACACTCATGCTATACTTGAACTCTGCATGCAAGGTTTTTGTTTAAGAAGGCAGTCTTTTAGTACATTAAATTTACTTCCATTCCTTTCCCTTCATCTACAAGGGTTTGCATAACCAGATGTTCTTATACACTGCAGTTTACAGCTGCCCCATATGGAACTGCAACAATAAATATGCATAACTATGGAAACCAAAGCAAAGGTCAGAAAAAAAAGTCAGTAGTTTAGTAACATGATACCACAGTTTTTTAATAGTTACTGAACCTACACCTTTCCCAAATGAACCTGATTACAAAATATGTCAAACATATTTTGCACCCAAATGCCTCTCTCTACGTTCTTAATACATAAAGTATACTTACTTTTTACTTAGACAAAAGTAATTTAAGATTGAGCTTCTTCCTACAAGCTGCCAAGTGCTTTCTGCCAGAAACAAAGTACATTAAATACTCACTGAATTTAATAGGATAACAGTGGTACACCTCAAAACCCAGATCTCTGAGATTATTCCCAGATCTTACTGAGCTACTTCTTCCTTTAAATAATCCTATATTTATGTTGTCCATACAGTGAAGACTTCAGTGCGTAAATATCACCTGCTTTTTCTTTTTCAAACCATCTCTGTCTTTTGGTTACAGAAGAAAAAGTGGATACTAGTACTAACAGTTCAGTAACAATACAAACATAAGCTCTCTTACCTTGAAAGTTACAAGAAGTATTAAATAGAATATTTGCACATGTCACTACATAATCTTTTAGTGAGGAATACAAAGTAAAACACACCTGCAAAAGCATGTTCAGCTAATTGGTTGATTTACTAAGCCCATCAAACCTGTCATTTATCGTAAACTAACAAAGGATCTAATTTGTGTCCCCAGAAACACATACAAACTCCCTTTCTTGCTATTGGCAGAAGATTAAATCAAGAGACATGATTTAGTACAAAAATATTTTCCTCTTAGCCATTCTTCCTTCCAAGAGCAGGACAGGAAATTTAAACTCCAACTTAGTCTACCCCTAAATTGAGTATTCTCTCCTCCAAAATAAAGCCTTTCAGACTTGGTTGCAGGTAAGTACTCTAACAGGCATGGCTCACGATTTCAAAAGTAGGACTGTCAAATACTGTCCAGCTGAACTTGCGAAGGATTATTTAATTTTAGCAAAACTGTAGTTGACTCAGCTCTGGTGCACATTACAGAATTAGCAAATAGCTAATTGAGTAAGGCTTTTAATTCAGAAACCTACAAGGCAATTAAGCTACTTAAAATAAAAATGAAGCATTTTCTGAGAGCTCCTGCCCAATATGAATGACAAACTTTAAACACTGGAGTTCTTCTTATGACAATAAGGTTGGGGCACAATAGAGAAGTTTAAATATTTAATTTAGATCGAGCTGTTAGTCATTAATTTTTTATTGATGCAAACCTGAAATTCAGCTAGAGCCAGACAGTGATGCAACCCATTCTGGCTGAAAGCAGGGTGAGTTTCTCCAGCACAGAATGGGATATAATCCCCCTCCTCCCAATAACATCGCCTGCTTTTACATGGAGATTGCAGGCCATGACAGAGTCAGAACCGCGTCTGGGCCTGGATGAAGGTGCATCCTCTGCTCATCATTTTGCTCACTATTCAAAATATGCAGCTTGATCATGTATCTGGAATATGCAATTACAGCATAAACTTACACAAAACTCTTCTTAAGAACACGCTATCTTTTGAGAATACCATAGGCAGTCAGAAGTTACTTCACACTTAGTCCTTGTTGATGGTGACAGAGCATCCCTCATCCAAAGCCAACACACTGAGGAAGTAGAGATATTAATATTGAAAAAAGAAACGTATCTGCATTTCTATATGCAGAGCAAAATAGAGGTTTTAGCTGCTAGCTCATCTATAGCTGGAAGCAGTCTACATAAAGAAGCTCTAAGGTTCGTTAATCCAACAAATGTGCCAAAAAGGGAAAATTCTAACCTCTTCCAAGTCCTGCAGGTATTAAAGCAAATTATTCTTTTGTTTTCATTTTTAATGATTCTTAAATATTCCGCTGAAAGTATATATTTAAAATTTAAGTCAGCCTTGCTGCAAATTACTAGCGAGTCTTGACATTACATGTGCTTCATAAAATTTACTTCTACTTTTCTGGGAAGCAAGAGACCTGATATGTACACAAACTTTTTCAAAATAAGCCTTGTTCCAACTTCAAAAGCTCAATACTTTGTCAGGTTCAAAGTTCTCAAGTTTTAAGTCAAATTGGTCAACCAGCTAGTAGTGAAAAACCTGAACTGATGACATTTGGTATGCTGTTGTGCTCCTTAAGAACACATATAAGCAAAATAAAGCATTTTGTGGCCTCATTTTGCTGTCACACAGATGTGCATAGCCAGTTTTACAAGGAAGTTTATGTGCCATTTCCAGCAAAATCCAGAAGTGACAGATGTCCAAAAAACATCAAAATGGAAACATTTTGACTACACCGGAAGAATGTATTCCCATAACACCACTCTAAGAGGAAGCAGCTCACACAGGACATACTACAGCTGCGTACCTGTAAGTGTTCTCTGGTCAAGATTCCTCCTTCCAGCACTGTGGATGTATGGGTTGGCCAGGGCCAGGAGTAGAAACTGTTGGGTGGAGGAAGGATGGAGATTAAGAAATAAAGGGAAAAAGAACAGTAAGGACCTCCGCAAGCATTACTGAAAGAGTGAAGGGAAGTGCTGCAGTCCAGCAGACTCAATATATGCCTCCCTCCTACCCAGGCAGATCACCCAATGACCTGTGCATACACCACGGGAAACACGTCAACTCCATCAACAAGGATTCAGGAGGTCTGCAGACTTGGCAATGAGCAGCAGGACAATCCACCAGGCACATGGGGCACTGGGGGTTGTACAGCAGGGGCTCAATGAGGCAGCTTGGTTGCTGTGGGGCACCTGTGTGATGAGGAGCCTCCAGGGCCTGGTAAAAGTCCAAAGATATTTAGAATATTTATTAGAAAGATCTCATGTCAACTGGATAGAGCTACATGTTGCATTAGAGCCACAGGAAAAAGGTACATACAGTGCATACTCCATACAGACTACCTGCACCATGGACAAGTTTGGCAGAGCCTGGAGGTAGGTAGAGCTGACCTGGCAGTGATGCTGATAAAGCAGGACCTACCTACCTCCCCACCTCCTCCAATGGAAGCTTAATGCCTTTTTCTTTTTTTTTTTTTAATGACCACTATTCCTACTAGTCTTCCCCTTAGAGACAGACTGATATTCCTTTCTAGCCATCCTAAGAGCCTCCTGTAGGGAGAGAAAGACAAAAAAGAGGGAAAACAAAATGATTTAACTGGACACAAGTGAAAAGGGTCAAGGACAGCGAGGGTCAACATAAACAGAAGGAACTGTAAGGAGGATCAAGCTCAGCAGTCCCAACAGCACCCACCGTTCTCTGAAAGGGGACCGAGTATTGTACTCAAAGGATTTCTGACCTAACCTAGCAACGCCATGCTTAAATTGCTGAACAAGAGTCAGAAGCATGTAAATCAGGTAATTCAAGTCCCTAGCACATAACTGTCTGAATAGGATTTGGCTTTAGAAAGTACTTAATAACAGACTGCACCTCTAAGTGATTGTTAAAATCAAAACGGTACACATCCTGCTGGCTACTTATTGCAGACTCCAGAGGACACAGTTTAACCATCTGCAAAACAGCACAGAAGTAGTGTTTAGAAAAACAGATTACGCCAAATCATTAACTGCAATTGAACTAATGATTGGTTAGACCAGGTTTCTGTAATATTTGTCTTCATCAAGATTTTTCAGCAAAGGCCAAACTCTCCGCCAAAATAACAGCTTACAGAGTATTAAGAGGAAACATTCATCACACTGAAAAATAATGTTTCATGAAGCAGTCTTGTTTAGATATTTAGCTATTCCATTACTTACCAGATTCACTTCATATTCCAACCATTACCTCTTGACAGAAACTAGAGAGAGGAATCCACACTGACATGTAAGCAATTCAAATCAAATTTAGTGAAGTTGATTTTGAAGCCTTTTGAGGAATGAAAGAAGTTAATGAAATGGAAGCACAGCTTCTAACTTCTGGGGGGAGGGGGCTGCACCTGGGTGGCAGGAGGACAGAAATGGATCACACTGCAAAAGTGCTACATCAGCTGTTTCCAATCTTGGTTTCCAACTGCTGACAGATACAGTTAAAAAAGTTCTAGTAAACTTAAGTTTAAGAATGCATTCTTTTTTGCAGATTTAAAAACAAATTTCATAGTCTGAAGTCGTCTATACAGAAAGCTATTGTGAGATTGCGGTGGTGTGGGTAAGAGTATCATGGGAGGAGAAGGAACAGCAAAAGCAGCTCTGGAAAGTGAATTCCAACTAAACAGAGAGAGGAAAAAGTGAAACTAAAAAAGCAAGGTGCCTGTGATAACTTCTAGAACTTAAACTTCTAAATTTTTAAGGTTACTTTTTACATAGTCAAGGTAAACAGAAATTTTAAAGGTAGGAAGTTCTCAACTGGATAATAAATTAACGTTTAAATTAATGAAAAATTACTATATACACATACTTATTAAGTATTTATTTAGACATCTGTATACAAATATATGAGAGAAATATCCACACAAATAAGAATTTAGCCATCAGTATAGATAAAACTTATAAACAGCATTTTCTTCCTCCTTAATAACGAAGGCTTGAGTAACTTTTTAAATAAGAATGACCTTTATACTTTGGGGATCTCATCTTACAAATGTCTTGATTGGGGGCAAAGTCATTAGATACTTGCTAAGAGTATTTCAGTTTTATTTATGAAGTAGGAACTACAACAGGACATGTGGAGCATGCTGCTGAGATATAGGTGACCTGATTTGTTTTCTACTGTATATGGGCCTGCCACCCACTGAAAACAGAAGAAAATAGGACAGCTTTTTAAAGTTCAACTGGACAAGACAGGACTTTCTGCCTTGAAAGCAGAACTCTGAAAGCTAGGATTATTTTGTTCATAAAAATGTTTCTTTAAAACTCTTGATATTAGCCTATAAAACACAGATTGTGTCACAAGTGAAAAGTGATTTAAATCATTTACCATGACTTCAAAAAACTTACTTTATCACTGAAGGGTAGCAAGATTTGCCTAGTTAGTCAAAGACACCAGAGTTTCAAAGAATTTAAGGTTCAGTAATGCTAAAAATCATATTAAGTTAGCCTTGCCAATCAGAACAATGAATAAAAGATGACGCAGCAACATTTTCCCTAAAATACTAGCCACTTTCACACTGGAGTTAGAGACCCTCATCACTTCTGAGGTATAATTTGGTGGAAAAGATTAAAATCCTGACAGTTTCCCACCAGGAGAAGCTTTGGAAGGGGGAAGATCAGCCTTTTCTGTTCAGTGGAGTAATAGTCTTTTTGTTTGCAGTGGGGAATGCCTCATTCTTCATTTTGTGTCTCTATTTCAAAACTTGCTGACTTCAAGTGCCTTAAGACTTACCAGTTTTCTGAATGATCAACCAAGCAGTCCTTAACCTTTTTCTTCTTAAACTGTTCACTATGGCATAAATCTAGATTTGATCATGCTAAACGGTAAAAAAAGGCCACAAGCATTGGGAAGCTATATATGAGGTAATCCTCTTCTCCTCCAAGACTTTAAGATCACTATTTTACATTTAGGTTTTTTTCTGCATATGTGAAACCTATTTCCAAACATTTAGCTCCCAATGCAATGAACTGACAAAAGCCAGAATGCTGCTCAGTTGCTACAAAAGCCATCCTGCCTCCTGCAGCCCCAGCTCTCACCACAAACATGTCAGACAACTACTGTGAATTGAGTGCTTATTATCTCTTCCTTCCTTGCTACTATGATGGCCTCAATTTAAAAGTACAGTGGAAACAATACTTGATAGAATCGCTTCTTCACTGAAACCATAACAACGTTAGAGGACGAAGCAAACAATACTCAAGAGTGGTCCAATTCACCTCTGGCCTTGTAAAGTTTTGTTCTTTGTATTTGTACCTATAAAAAAACATATTAAAAATACCAGTATAAAAATACCTGTAGGAATCAGTATGCTCTCTTAATGGTAAATACTACGGCAGACGGATTGCATCACTTGTCAATAAATAGATGCTTTTCTGTCAGTAGGTCAACTCTTCTTTGTCCATGCATAGACTACCTAAGCTGCTGTGGCAGGAGAACAAGTTAGGAGGAAAGAGGGAACACAGCCTGGACAAACCCCTTTCTGGGTACCCCAGGCCCAGCAGGACATGTGAGCTCAGCAGCAGGGCTATGAAAACAGAACTTCTGGGTTTTGAACCAGCAGCATTTGCATGAACTAGCAAACCCTTCAATGTCCAAGCCTGCTTTGTACGGAGCCATCTTGGACATAACCAAAATCTCAAACAATATTTAAACACAGTTATATTGCTGAATTCCTCTCACAGACAGGAAAAAATAAAGGTAAATAGCCAAAATAGTAAGACAGTAGTCAAAGCAACTAACAAGTGGCCTCTCTCCAGATTTTCCATACTTTGGTATTCATCAGGATAGACAGGAGAGACATCCCATACTCTTTTCTTTGGCATGCCTCACTGTCACCTAATTTCCCACCAAAATGTCAATCTTGACAAAAGGGAATCTTCAGAAGGAACTCAAAGTGACTTGTGGATGAACTCTAAAAAAAAAGTCCTTAAGTGAAGGAAGCATGCAGCCACCTCCATGAACAGCTCAATAATTAACACCTGTAGCTAGGAACTAGGAAATTATAGGGAACAAGAAATGAAATGAGATCTTGCAGTTCTAATTCAAAGCTCTAGAAAGTGGTTTGTAAGATAATTAATACAACGGGCCCCACCCTACAGCAAGAGGTAAATAACAGAGAGGTTCTCTCCACTGCATTTAAAAACCAAGAAAACACTATGTAAATCATCCCTCTAAGCTCAAATTGTTTGTACACAAAAACACAAGCATTAAAATCTGTATTCTCTTCCTTCTTTGCAGACTCAAGAGATCTTCTCTCAATTGTATTACTAATGGAATAACAATCACAATAATAAAAAGGCTTTTTGAATAACGAATCTACAAAATCCATTTTCTGCCTTATTAAAAGGGTAAAATGTTTGTGGGGGCAGTTTTTCTTCCCTTGATAGTATATCAAGTGTCTTCCTTCAATACCATTATTTATTCAATATTTTCAGCCAAGTAGATACTTTGGGAAGATACAACTATTGATTAAAGCAATAGATCTAAATCAGGGGGTACATGGTGAGGTCTGTAAAAGGCATCTCTGTAAAGCCACTTTTGGGAATCATAGGCCTGGCAAGGCATATTAACTGAGACACGCTCCTATGAAAATTTAACTATGATTTCTTCTCCCACATTTCTATTTCATTTGAGTCTCTCACAGGCCCACATTTCCCAGATGTAAAATAAGCTAACAGATACTAAAATGACAAGTGCTTTTTGAGGAGCACTGAATATTTCCCTCACCTAAGCCAGGACACTCACCCGTGTCAAGTATTTACACAAAGGCCTCAGCCCCACCTCCCTGGGAACATGCTGGTTTAGCCTGTATTTAGTGCCAGCAGCATCAGACCCACTTCACATACCTTACTTTTGCTAAAGGAAAGTCCTATTGGTCTACATCAATTCTCATTCCCTCTCAGGTCCTCCAGAATTTCATTGCTGGCCAGCTAAGGCTCAAAATTATTGCTCACATCTCTTGAACACTCCACTGTCCAAAAGAATTTTATGTGCAAACAGGGCAAATGAGTCACATCAAGTGAAGTTAACTTACTATTTAGAACAGCAGTGCCCCAACAGCAAAGACAAATACACACACGCATCCTTCACCGCAAGAAATGAAAAACATTAAAATAAGCTTTGTGGTGCAAAGGAACAGCTTTTACTCCAACGCTGAATCTCTCACAGGATTCATAGTTTAAATCAAGAACATTTATCTAGATTAAACCATGGTACAAGGAATCTCCAGTAGAAGGCAGGGCCTGAAAAATGTAAGAGTCCTAGCACTGAAGTCTTCCAGACACTCTGAAGAATTAACAAAGTTTAGTGGTGCAAAGATGGCTAAGCCCCCAATGCTGATGAGAACATCTCACTGTTTCCCATTTACTATAATGGTTGGGCATTTAGGGAGAAGTACAGTTACAAGCATACAGACTTTTCAAGAGATGATGTTTTTTGGGGGAAAAGTTCCCATTTTGTAAAACACCGTTTTCATAAAATTATGAATTTATAGTACCTGAAAGTCAATTTTCACCACTAGCTCCATTACCAACACAAATGAGCCAGCACTGTTGAGAATACAATAAGCTGATGTAAAAGGGAGCTGACCCAACCCCACCCTCCCCTTCAGATTCCCCTGAGATAAGGTTGTGCCAAAATCCTATCAGATATACTTTGATCGTTCTTAATTCTTCAGTGGTTCAGACAGCATGAACTGGGGCACATCTGCATTTCTTTATTGTCAGAATAATGACAGGATAATGGTGTTGGCATTAGGCCAACCATTTTTTGAAACATTGTTGGCACAGATCACACTTGAAGTACTGTAAAGGGTCTTGCCTGTTCAGTTATAGAACAACTCAAGGAAATATGGTAAAAGTTATCCCTAAATATCCCGCATTTGTAAATAACGCCTTAGTAGTTAAAATCTTTGTTATTAAGTAGTCCACATAACTGTTTTGAGACTTTTCTGAAAAGTGACACCTTCTGTATACAGAGCTAGAGATGCTGTGGAAAGAGAAAATGGACCCCAACTTCCAACACTTAACAAAACCAACAGTGTACTTGCAGAAACACTTGAACAAAGTCCCTAAGCACTACTTCAAGGAAGAGCTTGTGAACTTCAGGTTTTCTTACCACTGTCTCACAAATAAGTGTATACTGATGAGGACATGGCAAAGCCCTAAGTTCAAATCAATACTTAACTAAAAAGCCAAAGGACTCTAAAATACGGAAGGCGACTGTGCCAAGGCTATTTACGAAAATAAGAAAAGTGACAGTCAGGCAAAGCAGATGCTTTTAGCATCATACAGCCTTCAGACTTCTTGCATATGAAAGTATTTCTTATTCATATAAAGGCTTTTAGCAAGTTATGGAGTTACACAATCTAAATAAGATTCTGAGATTCACCTCTGGTGGTCGTACCCGTAACAGGTTTCTGCTACATCTAATACTCTTGTGCTCAAACAAGGCTGTCATGGAAAAGTCTGCAAGTCTTACCTCATCACTGTTCAGTCAAAATATAAAAACAGACAGTAACTGGCTTTGTTTTTTAAAATGAGAAATTTAACAGAAATATTTTAGCATCTTGTGTTTTCATATGACATTCAAAATACTATGTTTAAGATACGAAGTTGGTTAAGACATCTGATCTAACAGAAGTGTAATTAAAAAAAGGGTATCTACTTGGCTTCTGTTTATCTATACAGTCATACCAAAACTACCTATGTTTGTTATAAATTAACATAACACACTTCAGCTGAAGTCATTTCAGAAGCCATGTGATCTTTCTCCAGCTCTTGAAATAAACAAGGCTAAAGATTTTCCAAGACAAATAGGCTTACCTAGTTGTAACAAAAATCCCCCAGGAACTCTCCACAGCCACCATGCTGGGAGCTGTAGAGATAAGAATTGTCTGGAATTAAAAAAAAAAGGGATTCATGGAGAGAAGAAAAAAAACCACCAACGAGCAACAACAATTAGCATGGAAGATCAGATCCCATTTGGGACTCACATCAGAAGCGTCGATACCATTGAACATGCTTCAGTCTGTGTGTGTCTGTCTGGAAAGGAGCAAAAAGCGTGTGTATTTTCTGGAAGTGTCTTTATTTTAGGCAGCACAGGAGAATTATCTAGGGATCTACTCTGGAAACAAATCTACCCACTATTCCCTATCTAGCTAGTATGAACCACCCGAGTGAAAAAAAAATTGAGCCCAATTTCATCAATGTTGTCACCAATCACACAAAGGTTTAAAATTAAGGAAATTTCTGGTCTCAGTATAAATATATGATTTAATATATATGCCCTTAATATAAAGGGCATAGGGCTGGACAAGGCCAGCTTCCACAACACAGAAATTACAGCTAGCTGTACCTTTTAACTGCCCTCGAGCCTGGAATCTGCAGGTGGCCTGGTTCTGCCAAAACACATCTCAAGGATCCCGCATGAGCACTTCTGTGGGGAAAAAGCAACAGGCACTTGATCCACCTGAAAGCACTGCACTCATAGCTCAGAGACACAAAAAAAGTTTCCTTCAAGAGTGGATAAAGGCTTTCCTCAGACTTGCCCTTCAGCCTGATAATAAACCATCTATGCGCTGCACAGTTAGTAGTTCAGGCACTAGGCTCTTCTAACTAAGCTTAATAACTTGATTTGGTACCAAAATGCACTGCTTAATTTTTAATGCAGCTTTAAGGTTAATTCTGAAAAAGACTAGGCTGCTTATTGATCATCTAGAGTTAGGTGTGATCCAAGGTCTCTGAAGAGTTATTGGTGAACTAGCAGTACTGGGGATAGAGAACAGGGCTCCCTGAGCTGTTACCATTAAACATGGTAGTGTTTACATTCAAAAGCTCTCAAGAATATCACCATGATGAAGAGCCTGCTGTAATTTAGGACCAATTGGGACCATGCTTGTGGCAGTACTGCAACATATTTTTAGCTCATTTCACCCTCCCATGTAACATCTAGGCATTCCAACACAGAAGCCTCCTACTGCAGGGATTTTGGAGGCTCACACCTCCAGGTCATTGCTCAGGATGAGCAACAGGGAGCCAGCAGGGAAGAGAGTGACAGAAAGACATTAAGATGCTACATTAATGTCCCATCACACCTGAAAAATACTGTGGTTTCAGCTCAGTTCCTAGAGAGCCGGTGACTGCTATCCACAAACTTTTTGTGTCTTTTCAATTAGCATTTCCAGTCGAAAACCTAAATAGCAAAGCTATGGAGAATAAGGGGCTTTGAACAGTACTACTCTCTTCCACCCATCACATGAGGTCAAGTTCCCATCAGCATTATGCTGTATGGGGCATTTTCTGTCCCCACTATACTGCAGATAACTAGGAAGCACATTGTTTATTGTAAAGAATGTATGGAAAAGCCAACGTTAAATGCATGTTATTTTACAACTAAAATACAGTAATTGGTTTAAAGTTTTTCATTGTTCCATGATGTAAGTGCAAGCTCCTATTTAAATAATGCAGCTCCAAGAAAAATCAGGAGTAGACAAGTGCAGTTCTTGACTCAGAAAGCTTGTACTGTAAAGAGCTGTTGATCCATTTTCCTACTCAAAACAGTACTTGAGAGGGGGCTCTCTTAGGATGGAGAGGGGAGACAGCATACTTGCCTATCTGGATCAAGGCATTTATTCATATTGCTGTGACAAACATGAACTCAGCATTGAAAAAGTGATACTGAATTGTTCGGAGGTACAGAAAACTGCAGGTCTTCAACCCTTTGGCATCTGTATGGTGAGAATCCTATGCTCAATATAGAGATTACACGCAAAGCCATTGCACATCTAGGAAATGGAAATTTGAAGGAGACCTCCAAAGAAGAAACTAGAAGTTATCAGTTATACAACGAAGTGCACGTTAAAAATCCAAACAGTAAGAATGCCTTCAATTATAAAAGTCATGACAGATGAAAGTCATGACAGATGCTAGAAATTTATTTCAATAAATTCATTATCGCAGATTCTTTTTTGGACGAGGGCAGGATTTTTATTTTTAGCGAGGAACAAGCTGGCTGAAAAAGATCAAGTTTATGAACATCTTTAAAACAGTCTTGAAGCGTTTGCAAAATTAACTGCTTGGCCCTATGCATCATTCAAGCCTTAGTCATGCAACAGCAGTATTCTTCCTCCTCGCCATTTGAATTACCATAAATCATGAATATGTGATACAATTATGAAAAAGAAAAATGCATCAAGTCTTTTTTTTGAGATATTTTAGTGTTTAAAAAAACAACTTAGACCAATTTACAGAAGCAATGGTACAGTTAATATAAACATGTACGTCAAAAGAAACGAAACTGTGATTTTTTGTTCAGTTGAAGTTTCTGGCAGAGTTTGAGCTGACAAATTTAGATAGCCACAAGAATGTAGAAGGCACTACTGGGAAATGTAGCTGAACAGAGAGCACTACGAATCCCCTGCCTACCTCTGAAATATTTATGTTATATCAACCAATATCTCAATTAACCTCTCAAGCAATAGCCAGACCAGTAGCAAGTTACAGTTCCGCAGTACTGGCTGATATATAAAGCCAGAAGGACAATTTACCATATCTTTCCCTACCTGTTAGGATAGCTGCATTAGTCTTCCTGCAACCATAATATAGTAACAGTAGAATCATGGTATCTCTGGAAGTTAAGTTTCATAAAGCTTCATACATATTTTCAGCCATTTTAACAGTAACCATTTACAGAATGGATCCTCAGTCCTAAAGTTGTTTTCTACAGAAATTTTTATCAGGGTTTGGGTTCATGACCATTTTATTTTTCCCACATTGTTAATAAGAATATATTTTAGCAATTACTTTTTAGGAGCAGGTGACACCCTGATGCAGAACAGATACTCAGCAGGTATATCAACAGAGCCAAAATTGTTCAAAACTCTCACCAGGAATGATGAAATACATTGCTTCAGGCATGGAGGCATGACCTACTAGTTATCTTAAGAAGTCTTTCCTACAGCATGCTGTTCACTGTGCTCTACTAATGCTAAATATAGTTTGCATTTATTCAAACTACACATAGTAAATGACTAGAACTCATTGCAGCTCAGGTTTCAAAATATTTCTGGACTGCCAGAGAAATGTATAAAGAGGAAAAGCAGGCAAAGAAGGGAGGTACACAGATGACAAAAAATTTTATGCATTAGATCAGGTCAAAATTCTCTGTAGTCCTTTTGCCTTTCTTGACCTTCCCTGACACAACGGAAGAAAAATCCCACCATGACAATTCTCTTTTCTTCACATCATCATAAAACCAAGCAAGCAATAGTGCAGACAGTTCTCTTCGCATTATTTTGCAGAAAGCTGAAGTCAAAATAATGCTGATCAGACTGAAAAACAAATCACTTATGCTCCCTTCCCCAGTTCTAACCAAAGCAACAGCTTCATCTTATAATGCACATTTCACAGGAAAAACATGCCACAAAAAAATAATCAAGGAGTGCCATATATCTCAACATTTCAGGAAATTCTTAACTAAAATACTCCTTTGCCTTCTTAAATAACTCCCTGTAGGACTGAGTACAACCACCCCACCCCCACAATGCTCTAAAGGAACAGTGGGATACACATCGCAGACCATATACTCGAAACTCCCACTCTTGGTTTTGCTTTGCCTGCTTTGGTACTCTCAGATCAAGAGAGTTGGGACTCTTTTCCATACTGGAACCACATACTAGAAGTAAGAGTCCCATTTTAAAAAGTAAGATCATTTCACATGGCATAATCTTAGACTAGGCCAAAAAAAGTAATTTCAAGCTTTTAAAAATGGGAGTGGATAAAAAGAAGGGATGACTCCTTTATCTTCCTTGGAACAGCACCACTCCCCCAAGCTTGCATTTGCTTCATGGCAGCAAACACAAACAGAACGACAAATCTCTCCTCTTTTAATGGTTCAATTTAACTGATAACAAAATGCACTCCTGTAATCACAGAAAGGTTGAGGCTGGAAGGGACCTCTGGAGGTCATCCTGTCCAACCCCCCTACTCAGCAGGTTGCCCAGGATCACATCCAGATGGCTTCTGAATATCTCCAGGGATGGAGATTCTACAACCTCCCTAAGCAACCTGTGCCAGTGCTCAATCACTCTCACAGTAAAAAGGTGTTTCCTGATGTTCAGAGGGAATCTCCTATGTTTTCAGTTTGTGCCCATTGCCTCTGGTCCTGTCTCTGGACACCACTGAAAAAATGTTGGCTCTGTCTTCTTTGCACCCTCACTTCAGGTGTTTATATACATTGATGAGATCCCCCGAGTCTTCTCCAGGCTAAACAGTTCCAAGCACTCTCTGACTGGAGAGATGCTCCAGTCCCTTCACAGCCTTTGCTGGACTCTCTCCAGTATGTCCATATCTGTCTTGTACTGGGGAGCCCAGAACTAGAGCCAGTGCTCCAGGTGTGGGCTCAAAAGTGCTGAATAGAAGGGAAGGATCACCTCTCTTGACCTGCTGGCAACACTCCTCCTTAAAGCAGCCAGGGAGACTGATAGCCTTCTTTGCCTTTGATATCAAAGGCTAGCAGCATCCTCTGTTTTCTGTTTGCATAGTAAAAAAATATAACGATAGAAAAATAGTTCACAGTGAACAAACATCTGCGTTTTCAATTTTTTTTTTAATACTAGGTTTCCTTGAAAAGAGGAAAGCTGTGCTAGGACATCGCTATAGCATGCATCTTTCACGCGCCTATACAAAATACAATGCTAGTGCTCAAAGTTACACAAGGAAGGGGAAGATGAAGCTGGTCACTTTTTCAACTAAAGAAACTCATGCCATACACAGTGAAGTAATTATCAAACAAAAACGATTTATAACAGATGACCGCAAAATTACCTCCGAGCAGTCACACTGCAGTGGAACTTTATGAAAAAATAGGAATAAATAGCACAGTGTTTACCCCTGAAATAATCTTTTCCTATTAAAAAAAAAGAAGAAAAACAGAAAACACCTTTTGACAAATCCTTTCTCAAACTCAAGTTTTCCATTAACTTCAAAATGTTAACGCTTAGCAAATCTTTGGACATGCAAGAACAAATGAGAGCTTTAACTTTCCAGATAAGATTTAAACAAACAGAAGTTGCAAAAAATGTCTCACATCCTGTGCGTTCCTCCAATGCACGTACTCTTGTTTCAATGTAGTTTACTGTGATGCTTTTATGCCCACAACCTCTTTTACTGCTTGTTTGTTCATTTAAATTTTATAAATGGACTGTTGTGCTGCTACTAATTCTCTCAAGGACAGCTACAAGCTAGGGACATTTACCCTGTTCCACCCCGTCTCTCTATTTCAATGGACGACTTTTTCTTATGACTAGTAGTATGAGAAGGAAACCCTCCAGAACTTTGGTGTTTAAACTTGTCAATTCTTGCAAATTACTAGCTGCTGTGTAGCCAAGCTATACACACGGCATTTAGTAATTTTATTTAAAAAAACAAATCCCCAAAATTACTGCACTGGAATTAAGTCAATGCAACACTCTTTCACAGAAGGAGTAAAAAAGTAACAAAAGCCTAGTTCAAAAGCAACCTAGTGCTGTGACAGCTGAAGCTGTAAACAGGCCTGCCATTAAAAGGGACTGCTATTGCCGCCAAGTCATGAAGAATGGAGATACAGATATTAAAGTACTACCTAAAATTGGGTGCACTTTTCTTTATCACATTGCCTTGCTTCTCTGTTCCAATCGGAAGGGGAAATTGGACAGGAACAGGACAATGCAGTGTCGAGAGTCTTGCCTGATATCCCTGATCATCAAATGTGTAAAAGAGGCACTAGAAAACTGCTTTCGTGTTTATAATTTGCCCAAAACTGACATATTTAATACCCTACAGAATTACCTGTTATGTAACATGCCATTCAGTCAAATCTTCCAAAGCAACATAATGTCTTGTTCCAAACTACTAAATAATTTGCTTTTTGCGTACATCTCCTGTCACATTCAGTAAATCTACTTAAGGTTTCTCTCTGTGCAACAGGAAATTGCCTTAACTGACGCATTCCATTAAAGCAGACAGCCAGTGCTTGGCTTTGAATTGCTCCTTTGTAAAAAGTCTATGAAACACTAAAATGAAAACTCTACTGTATCAACATGCACTCTACAGACTAAAGTAAGTCAGATTTAAGCAGATGACTCATGTTAAAGTAACATAATATCAAGTCTGCTTTGTAAAGAAAGAAAAATGCAGTTTAAAGACTGCTATTAGCAATTTTTTGATCTATATAAGGGCAGGTGTTGAAATCTTTAGGATCTCTACAATAGTCTTATTGTGCCACATCCGTTACTGCTTATTTTTACTACTCAGGAATCTTGAGGACCCCAGGAAGCCATTTTCAAATAGAAGATGGAAGCAAAGATTCAAAAGGCTTCCCCTGTACACAAACATAATTTTTTATGTACAATATATTCTTGCATTTAATCTAACTATACCTCAATTTTGCACTGTGAAATTAAAAACCTATTTTCTTCCTAGACCACCAGCAGGATAATTTGGAGGTTTATGTTGCCCTACCATACCCCAACTGCCCTTTGTATCTCTTAAACCCCCTAGCCTGGATAGGCAGAGGGAACAGCTTTTAATAACTCTTTCTGGTTTTAGCTTTTTACACATTTAAAGAGTCCTGCACTTTCTGTCCTAACTTTTACATCATATATCTCTTCCACAAAACACTAATAGAAGGTTTTATTACTTTCTCTGTTCCATGGTGGTAACATTTCCCTTTCAATGCAACTTGATAATTGTTGACTTTCCAGCACAGCATTTCAGCATATTATGCAAACCAGCTTTTGCTTAGAGCAGCTTGTATAGTACTTACTATGTTAGATAACTGAAATAACATCACTGGTCAGGACCTGCAGAGGTCTGTAAGCAGGCTGTACCCAGTACGTTAACACAACCTGCTAGCTCTGCAGCAAACATACGTGTCCCTGTTGAAGCTTCCCTAACAGTAGCATAATGTATTGAGCAAAGCAATATGAACTACCATTCTCCAAAATTCAGAATATTCTATTTCTTTAATAAGTCTGTTAAAAGTTAGGAAATCTAAGATTAAATATAGTGACTCATTCACGGACTTAAGTGAGACCATGAGGGACTATGTGTGATGAGGAGGCCAATAGCAGTTCTTAGGTTCCAGCTTTAAACACAAAAGAGAATCCTGAACATTGGACTTAAATGACATGGCTCACTAAATAATTTACAAGTAAGTGTCAATAAAAAAATAGAATCAGATACTTCATGTAAGCTTATGTACGCTTCCTATTTTCAAAAGCTTTAGGATAGACCTGAAAGCAAAATTATTCCATTACCTCCCTGTACATATACCCATTGTCACTTCTTTTATGTTGCTTTTAGCCAGACACAGTCCCTTTCCTCCTCCTTTCCAAGAGCTGGAAAGTACATTTCCAGAGGCAACAGTATTTCACAGAAGTGATGTCTTGAAATTGCTTATGCTGTCCCATCATTCAGATGCACTGATTTATAAAAGGAATCAGAGCCAGCACCTTATGTTCTTTTAAATACACCTGCATTAACATCAAAATATTTTGACTGGAACATTAACTGTTTTTATTCATGACTCAGTTACAAGGTCTTACTAAGTATCCACTGATTTGCATAACTGTGTACAGACATTTCACACCAGCTATACAGTATACAACTTAGTCTGCACATAGAAAGGACTAAATTAAAGTCAACTCAAATTAGTCTGCACTTGCCAACACACACACTCCATTGCTTCAGGTTCACCGACACAGGGTAACTCATGAAGCCACAAGACTTTGAAATGTTCAGTACTAAAGACACATGATCAATCTGTTCACTCCAAACCCTATTAGAAAACAGCTGCATTATAAAAGAGTATAATCTGACCAACAAGATTCTATGTGATGATAAGTACAGACTGTCATAGCTGAGCTTTCAATACCAGCAAAGTAGCCATCAGGAGCACTATCAGGCAACAGTTTGCAATCCCCACATAACCTCCAACCCCAACATTTGCTGAACAAAATACATGCTTTTGATCTTTCAGAATTCACACATTACAAATCTGTGGCACACTTAGTCTATTTGCTCTACTAATCAACAAGTAAACTCGCAGTAAAGCTTCTTTGTTTAACTCTCTAGCGGATGCAGAAATTGGTGTTCTCGATTGTACGAGGACACAACATAGAACGCTTTTCAGTCTCTAAGAGCAGTCAACACCAGACACTTTGCCAAAAGATGCGTGAAACTCTGCATGCAGTAAGCAACAGTTGGGCAACCAGCCCACCAGACAGATTTTTAAGCCCTGACTATTTAAAAGACAGCCTTATACCAGGACAATTCAATTCTTCCAAAACTCAGTGGTTTATAATCCAAGTCCATTCTGGAAGGAGCAGCCTTCACAAGCCAGCAGGAGTTATAAACAGCCTTCACAGTTACAAACTACGGCAGTGCACTGCATGTGCTCCCTGTGAGACCAAAAGATAGTGAGAGGAAGCATCTCATGTCTGGGACCTTGAAAAAGTCTGGGCAACTGCTACTCATGGTCAAAAGAAAAATGCCATTAGAAAGCCAAGCATATACACAGAAGCAGAAACGCTTATGTCCTTTGCAAGACTTGACCAGCTACTGCAGCTCTGCATGTTCTCAGCATCATTATAATGCTTGTACAACTGCTTTACTCATGGCCTTTTGCGCTCATCACTGCTGAAGCCTGTTCTGGATTTTCGTCTATTTACATATAGGTATTAGGTAGATACCAGTGAACACAAGCAACAGACTTTTGCAGCGTACTTCGTCTTATCTTCCCCAAGATTACTATATTCAAGTTAATTACATATATAGATACAATGACTGTTTCCAAGAGCAGGTAGTGAGTAAAGTATATCACCAGACTACTAGTGTGATTAAGTTTTCAGAGAACTTACAATAGAGTGCAATAAAGCTAGATAACCTGGAACATATGGAGATTTCTTCAATTACATTCCATAAGCTAGCAAGCAACTTAAACAGATTTCCATCAACACATAACTATTTTTGTTCCCAATTCTGCAGTCATTATTTATGCAAATAATCCTATCAGCTCTAATAGAAGTTACATGCTACGAATGATAACCAAGTGTTATGCTACTTAAACACAGTTCTCTGTTATGTATCTCCTATATTAAGGATACACACCAATATAGATATGGAACCTACGTTACTAAACACAGCTGCGAAAACCTTCCTTTCTCTTTGCTCAGGGGTTACCAAAGAAAAATAAAACATTATATATTGTACACATTATATATTACACAGTAAAAAGTAAGAACCAAACCCTCTTCCCACAAAGTTTCTCCTTAGTGCCATTTTTGGGGGGTTTTTTTTCCCCCTAACAAAAGAGTAGTAATTTTCCAACAAGTGCTGAGGCTCTCTAGAGAAATTTAACTGCAGTTTTAATACTGAAGAAACAAAACTCAGGTTTCTTTTGGACAGCAAAGCCTGTCACAACCTCAGGAAGTGGTACTGAAGAGTTCAAGTGAAGATACACTGAACTGAGGGCAAGCCCAGAGACCACCCACAATACAGCTCTTGGGCAAAGATTTTACCAGCATGCTAATCTTTCTCACTGAGGTCACTGTGATCAACAGCGCAATTTGAAAAGCAAGTAGAATGCTACCTTTGCAGAAGCTCAATGGGAAAGGCAACTGTAAGTCAATGCTTTAGGTAACACTGAAATTACATTTTGCTGCCCAATAGAACAGCAATAATCATAGCCCTAATAAGTCTCACAATACTTATACAGAGCCAGTGAACTCATTCACAGCTGAGATAACAAAAAGGTTCATCAATATCAATGGAAAATTAACCTTAGTATTTTAATTCTAGTGTAGTAGGATTTATTATGCGCTCAAAGAGATACCAGTGTGATACCTTTCTACTGGTAAATATTTTCATCATGAAGCACAGGAACATTTATATGATGCAAGACACCCCGCTTGGCTGTTATCTCACAAAAAGTCATCTGACCTGAACCACATGGAATTTTCTCAGTATCCTAAATACAAATAGAGAGTTAAAATACTACTTTTAAAAAGGACTTTCCAACCAGGATGGACATGTTTGACAAGTTTATTCTTTATAAACCTAATGTAATGCTTCCATAGGAACAACGGGGGGTGGGGGGAGATAGGAGGAAGGGCAAGGAACATTAGTTTCTTAAGATTTTCAAAAAATAGGGAAGTAAATACAGCTAACAAGTATACAGACATGTTATAGTTTCTGATGGGTGATATTTGCGTAAGTTTTATTTCTCCTACAAAACTCATTGCTGTCTGCTACCCTTGACAACTACAGGATTTGGTTTCACCTCAAGAGAGGAGGGTCAATACAGTCATGTTATTTCCAAAAAATACACATAACACTTCTAGAAATAAATCCCATTCAGAGCAATTGTTCTACTACACACTATACATGTTGACTTTACCACTGACAATGAATGCACCCATGAACTAGAGTGTCGGCCAGCACTGCACCAATTCTATTCTCTTTTTTATTTCCAAGTGACAGACTGCATGAGTTGAAGATGGGTACACCATTCTTCCCATGTCAACTCCTCCCACACACCACCCACGGAATCTTTCATTCCATTAGTGATACCACTGGACAACTTTAAATTTCAGATTGTGGTTTAAATAGGTACTGTGCCCTAACATCCCTTTTACTTCAGTCAGCCAGAACACACTTGAAAAATATCTGCAGGCACCAACTTTTCACACCAGAATTTGAAGGCTCCATTTGGCTGCTATGTGGAAACTGGAAAAAAAAAATAATGACAAACTATACCACTCAATCTTTCTTCTAGTAAATGGATGATAATATTTGACACCATTCACAACTCTGTATGAGCAAGGTCTTGAAGACAGAACAACAGAATACCTCTGATAGTTTGAGGACATTTTGTCTGGATCATTCTGCTTTCTCTTGTGTATTATGTAAGTTGTCAGAAACTAAAATTTGAGTTTTATACAGACAGGTCACCTGAAAACCTGTACATGAATGCCAAGATACTGAGAAACATCCAAATTTGCAATCAAAATCATGTTCAATGTGAAAATTATTTTCAGAAAACAATTTTCAGTGTATTGCAAGTCAAGATTTGTAATGAACTCGATGTGTCAAGTGTTTTCCACTCCAAATCTTCTCCATTATCCAAGTATGAGTTGAAATAGGAAAACCCTTTGACAGTATCATACATTTTCATACATGTAGTACCCCTACATAGAAACTAGCATTAAGCACAAAGCTTTAACTGAACTGTTGAAAAGATCATCTTCACTGTTGAAGGACTGAAGGTTTTGAAATCAAACTGTCATTTTTCAGAAGTTTAAGTACCTTTTCTATTGTATTCCTAAAGCTGTTAATCTTCGGTTAGGAGCCTCACAGATAAACCGTAACACTCTGAAAATGTACATTATCTCCTTACTGATACTATTAAGGATCAGAATTGCATAGATGCTGACAATATACAAACATTAAGCTGTTTCTGTATGAGAACACTTACTCCTAGTTGTAAGAGAAACAGCAGTGGACAACATGATGCCAAATCATCTATACATTTTACACAGGGAAATCTCATTTAAAAGACACACTAGAGGTACAATATAAAAGGTAAAACCAAGTCATCATTTCGTTCTTTTTGTCATACAGATATAAATAAGCCATAATGATTTCTCTCCAGTCCAGACAGGTACTTACAGTCCTGAATTCTGAAGCATGAACCTGAAGTGAACCTTAGACAACCACTTTTTAATGTTACAAATAAGCCAAGAAGAAGTAAAAAGACCTCACAGGAAAAGCCACTGTCTGGCATCTCAAAAAAAATTATTTTCAATTAGCAAACATGGCAAGAAAAACAGAAACCTCAAGACAGCTTTGTATTTCACTAAGTCCTAAGTTAAATGATAAACATCTATATCAGAGAAACATGAGAAAACCAACTATAGAATACACCAAGCTCAGATATACATGGTATCCTGAGACACAACTATTCACTTTTAAATAATTTCAACTAGATTCCACTCAGCCTCCTAAGAACCGGTATATTAAGCATAATGCTTCTTCACTTCTTTCATTTCATGGATGTACACACACATGCATGCAGAAAGAGAAACTAAAGCATTTTCATTCACATAGATATTTTCTAGTGGTACAAGTAACTCCAGATTGCTTATAAACTGAATGTGAATAGGTATAGCATAAACGAAGAAATAAAACATTTGTAAACGGTTGCTAATCCCCAAGAAAGGGGGGATTAGCAGGTAGTGTTTTTTAAACTGTCCATTAAAACAATTTCCTTTAATTCCCAACATGCTTTAGGAATTAAAGTTTTGCTGGCAAAATGTTATCTCCTCTAAGACCTATTTGCTGAAATTAATTTGAACCTTTAAAGTAACAGGAATATAAACCCCGGAACAAACTGAAATCACTACCCTCTTTTAAGAAGTTCACAGTTGACTGATGGAAGTTACCATTCTCCTCATGTGGCCATGCGAAGTTTGAGAACTCTTGCTCAAGCGTTTTACCTAAACACTTGCTTGAAAACTTGTTCCACAACTTCCACGGCAGTGCCATCATTTATTACAACACTGAATCTTCACATGGTCTGACATACATTCCATGAATTTGCATTACTTCAGAATACGCTGTTCTGTATGCAACATATTGCAACAAGAGTTACAGCCCTCACTTTAAACAAAACCCGAAAGTTTCACTAAGTCACAAACACATCTCATACCTTTAAAGATCCATCATCAGTTTTTAACTGACAATTAAGTTATTTGTCATTAAGAGAAGCGTAAGGGACACACACTTGTCTTGATTTCTTCCACACTGGCAGTTTTTCACATCAAAACCTGTTCTAAATGTTTATCTTTTTGTCAGCCAACTCTTGCACATTAATGTATTTGGATGGTGAGACTGGAGCTCTTCAATAATTTTACTGAAATGCATCACTACCTGCAGAACTGGAGACTTTAATTTACTTCAGTTTCAAAGGAGGATGGTTTCCTAGATATGCTGGTTTTGAAGAGCATATTTTCATTCTCTGTTGTCTTTTGTTGCTCTTTTTGTTCTAGTTGCACCTTTATCTGCAATGTCCTTTTCAAGTCTGTCCTTCACTGCTCTGACCTCTCAGAACACAACCCTGTTCAATCACAGCATCAGGTATCTTTCCCCTCCTGCTTCTCAGATTCTCGCACACTTTTCCCATTTTCCATCAACTGTGAATAAAGGGCACCATCAATGAAAAACCACATCTTAAGCCACATTCACTTCTCGAAGGAAAAGCCACAAAATAGTTGCCTCATTTCCATTCATCTGGTCTTTTCCCCGCTCATTGCTTTTCTTGGTCAACCCCTGAACTAAGTTTGAAACCTGGTGTAATCCTGGATTCAGGAACCCTCAAATGTCATTACAGCAAGATTTTTCAACCTTTACTTCCCAGTTCCCTGGGGAGACCATATACTATTTTTAAAACATCCAAAAAAGGAAACTCAGAAGGGAAAAACCTATCACCATCAAGTTTTCCTAGCTACTAGGAGTCTACAAGTTTAAAAAGAATAATAGCTCTGCTGCATATATTTTGTAGAGCAAGAAATTAAACAAGGATTTCTGAACATGGTAGAAATTCAGCAGCAAACAACTGAATTCAAACAAACACAAACTAGTTCAGCTAGCAAACAGTAAATGGTTTTGGCCCAAAGGGTCCAGTTCAGACGATGCCATCTTCACCAAAGCAAGTACAAGATCAACAGGATCTCTCCTCAGAACAACACAGACAAAACCCTATGCCAGCGTTTCACTCAGCAGAGGCCTTAAAGGTTACAGCCTAAAACCACACAAACAAAACTGCTGTTCCCCTCTGTCCCCCTTTCCCATCACAGTTTAAAATAACAAATATTCCAGGTAAACTGCTAACATAGCAAGGAAGTGAGAAAGAACCATTAAAATGATTGATATTGCTCACCACAGATATCAGCTTCTATAGTACTGCATTGAATTATTTATTTAAGAGTTTCCATTGCTACAGAAGTGTCACTTTAATCCACTCCAGCTTCTTCACTCTGTGCATACTAACAGTTGCCAGTGTGCAAAATATGCTTGAAGTGAGCCCTACTACAAGTAATATTGGCCAGTACTATTTGAACCTTGGCATGACACCTACGCCAAAAAAAATACAGTTTTTTTTTAAATACTACCCAATATTCCAAGTAAATACCTTTGCTGTAATGGAGTCAATAGGGAAGGGAAGAAAGAGGTGTCTACAACTTGTCCTCTGGTCCCCTTCTAGTTTTATTTCTAGAGCTACCTCTTTCTTGTGGTGGCACAAATCTCTGGGGAACTTCTCATTTAGTGGAAAAGTTGACTCTGAGACTTCTTTCCCTTCCCTTCTTCCTTCCTGCCTCTCCATGGGTATTCAGAATATTACCCAAACACAACCATCTGCTTCTACACCCACAGAACCGTTCCTGGTACTGGTGCACAACAAGGTGTGCAACACCTCTACTCCACTCTAGCACTTATTGGAAAAAAGGAAGGAGCACAGTCAGCCTGTGTGGTAGTAACTGAGCTCAGCTCACCTCCAGCTCCCCACTGCTGAGACTGCCACAGCACCACCAGCACCCCATGTTGTGCCCTGTTACCCTCCAGAACATTGTGTGTTCCAGAATTACACTGCAAAACTGATACATCAGCCAAAGTTTTATTTATCAGATTGCATGTTATGCTTTCACCATCATATTTTGTAAGTTTACTGCAATTCATCACCATCTTGAAATCTTGTCATTTTTTGGTACAGAAGTGATTGTTTTTAAACCACTAAAACTTTGTATCAATCTCCCCTAAATCCCAGCCAACAGAGGCAAGCACAAGCAGTATCGTATCCTCTTGCTCAAAGGAGGTTTTGTCATTTACTCCAACAGAGGGTGACTGGAGCCAAAGGAAAGAAGAATTAGATCCCATGCTACATGATTAGACTCCATAATGTCATTCTTTTATAGCACATAGCCAGAAGTTTATAAGGACACTAAGTAACAATGTGATCTTCCAGCCCCACCTCTGGCCTAATTCAGTTCATAAATCTTGCCTAAATCAACTCCTGCTTTTTAAAGCTTCCAACACAGTTAAGTCGCTCTATGGTTAATTATTCCTCATTGTTACAAACCTTATACGTAACTCCTAGTCTAACGTTTTTAAGCTTCCATTTCCTCTTACTGAAAAATCTTTGCTATCTGGTCCAAGGGCCCTTCCACTACAGAATTTATATTTTCGACAACACAAATCAAGTCACATCTCCACTGTTTCTAGAACATGTTAATTAGGCTGCTCTTTTTGACATTTTCACCTGGAAACATATTTTCCAAAGCCTCGTGGGGATAGTCTCTGAACCATCCCCTATCAGCCAACATCCTTCCTGAACAGTTGACACAAGTAGGTACCACACAACAGCCACATACACAGGTAAGAAAACTTCCCAGCTTCTGTTCATATGTTTAAAGATTGTTCCCAACCACACCACTGCACAGTGAGGTCCTCTACAAAAGCCTACTAAACTCTTCCTCCTCCTGATATATTCCCCTCAGCCCCAAATCACTGTTTTTCAGGTTTTTGCCATGACATCAACATCACTGTTTATCTCTAGACAAATCAGCTGAGCTTCTATATGCTATTTGTACAAAAAACAAAATGAAGCTTTCTACAAAAATTTTATTCAACATATTAGTGAACAAAGCCTGGTACGCTGTGTTAGCATGTCTTCTATGGCATCTTTAAACAAATAGGTTTAATTAGCTTTTTAATCTAAAGCTAATACCTAATCACAACAGACACCTTTGTGGAATACACTTTTAAGGACTCAGTTCCCATGGGGCACATTACTCCCAATTCCCAACAACATCCCTGCAATCCAGAAAGTCTGTTTCCATTGCCAAAGCAACATCTGACACATGTTGCTAAACCAGCAACATCCTTCAATGTTTGCCTAGTAGAATCCTATGTTTATCGTGCATTGGTTTGGTACATTGTGTGATAATTTGTAATAGTTCATGACAGAACTGCAGTAACACTGCTTAAATGAAAAATGACTGCACAGAACACTGCCCATAAGATGCTACTCAAGGATTAATCTAGAAGAAAAACACATAGGTAGTATCTGGTGGAGCTGCAATGGTAGGTCTTTCCATAGTTATAAAACAAGAGGTTATAATCTGAATATTAAATTGTTGGTTCATAAAGCTGTTCTAAAACAACTTTCATAGAAGTGTAAAAGTTGTTATAATCTAAAAACTGAATGCTCCTCTCCCCACAGCTGAAGAAGGAAAAGGAAAAAGTACTCAGCAATGTTTTTCACTATCAAAAATCCAGTTTTAGTAAATGAAAAGTGTTTGTGGTATCTTTCATTAAACATATTAACAGTTGTTTCTCATGGCAAATATGAAATTGGATAATGACAAGATGCTAACAGAAACCTGCACACGATTCCTTCCCTCACCACCATTTTGTTCTATCAGTTTCTGTTACTGGGGAATAAAATCACTTAAATAAGGATTTAAAGGAAAAAAACCTTCCTTCCTTCGTTATTAGGGAACTAAAATACCCCACACCATGACTAAACATGCTTACCATTTCTTATCCTACTGTAATGCTAAGATTGAAGCATGGTCCACTTACTTTCTAGTATGTTAAGCCAACCAACAAAAAGTTTCATTTCCTCTGTCCTCCCTCCCCTCTTACCCAGTTCAGCTCCAGGTTTACAAAACCAGAGCATTTTAGCAACACTCCCCACCTCCCCCTTCATCAAGAAGCATTTCATTTCTAAGAAACAACATACAAACAGATATAATCATCAAGAAAAAGATCAAGTTCAATGGAAGACACTATACCTTTGCACAGACGACAGCTTCCAAAGGCTTAAAGTTGGCTAAAACAGTGAAGATTATTTCATTTTAAGCATTTCTGAGGTAAATTACATTGCTTGGAGTGTTTATATCATCTTAAACTGAAGTATACACAAAGTGAAATAAACAAACTTTTGCATTTAACCAAGTCAAAGTTATGCCCTCAAGACATTAAGCCTCTAAAAAGTAGTTACTGGATATCAAATGCCAGTAACGTGCCAACATCTGGTCTCGTGGCTGCCATGAGGTGATGCTGTTGGCATAAGAACAATGTTTCTCTACCTGAAAAATCAGCACCTGCATATTCGACTCAAGTTTGGTCTAGGAAGAAGAAAAACCTATATATTAAAGGACAAGCTATTGATACCATTTTTCTATCAAACATCTGGGAAATCTCAAAGTATCTTCAGGGGAACTGAGTGACTGATGAGAAACACTTCACCACATTAAGCAGTAAACCTGCAGGCAAGTCCTTACATCTTCCTCAGATGCAAGTCATATACCGATATTCCTACACAGATATGGAAACATGCAAGGGATTAAAAAAAAAAAGAAGCTATGAAGATCTGAATACTCAATACAGTACTACTTCACAGCAAAGACTCATGGTGGTGTTTCCTGCAGAGGAGGTTCCAGTAAAGTCCATCTAAACAAAAAACACTATTTAATAAGAAAATCTAATGAAAACTGGCATTTCAACACTTGTAGTTTTCTTTGAAATGTCAGCAAGTTCAGATTTGTATGGTGCTCTTGAGCCTCCTGGGTTTTTGTCCTCCAAGCTCTGCAAGGGATGAGAGAACTCAAAACTTGTCAGTTCCCGAACTGTTTTACATAAACCAGCCCTAATTAGAGCCTAAGTCTGTTACAGTCAGCATCAGAGATCTTCACATTTCTCCAAGTATCTCAAAGACCATTATACTGCTAGACAGGATGGACAGAAAAATACACCTATTATTGACCTTCAAATAATTACTGAACAGAACCCATAAAAATTATCAGTGTGAATGAAGTGAAATATGACTAAGATTATATGTTGATATACATGCTTCTGGAAAATTTTCCTGCATTAGTTCTTAGTAGCAGAGCAAAATTTTATTATCAAAGCTAACCATGCAAAACAGCAAAAGGTCTAAAGCTTTCACACCATTATGTAGAGACATGTCAGGAAGTCTGTTTTTCAATGAAAGCCTATTGTGGTGAAAAAGCCATTCTCCATTTTAAGTACCATTGAACTGCAACACTGATTTTTTTTAATTCAGTCCCAGAGATGCTTTAGAATTTGTAATGCTTTACATCCATGTGATACTTAAATCACAATTAAAGAAACCACAAGGGTGGCACTTCCAGTTCCATACAAGATTGGAAAAACACAGTCTCTCTAAAGTGACCTACAATATGCACAGCCTCCAATGACTCACTTTTATTAGTTTCTCGCTGATGAGGATTCCTCTCCCCAAGGCACTGTTCCATCATTAACCCAACAGACAAAAAACAAATAGAGTTCAGTATCATTTTGCTTTAAAAAGACCACCAACACAAAAATAAAAATGCACCCATTTACTCCGTAATAAGAAACATGCTGGCTTCTATTTTTCTCCAAAATATTTCAGTATTCTTTTCTGCTCCCAACCCTCCACAATACCACAACATTCAGGAAGACTCCTGCATTTTCTACTGTAAAACCCACTAGTTTGCCTCTGCCCACTTTCCCTCAGAAGGGGCTGAGAACTGACATGCCACCATGCTGCTTGTCAACATCCCTGCTGTCCCTCCTGCTCTGGAAGGCCCCACACCATTAATTTAACTCTTCTGCTCACAGAAAAGCTCCCGTCAGCAGCAGCTGCCAACAAGTTCACACTCATAAAATTTTGCAAAAGTCTGCTGGAATTGATGAGTGCAGTCACTACAAAATATTTTGTCTCCAGTGCTGACAAACAGTGTTTTCAAATCCTGTCTCTCACATGGTAATGTTGAATCAGGCAAGAAAACAAACATTTCCACTACCTACTTAATGCTGAAGCTCACTAATTGGAATCTTGTTCTCTCTTGGATGATGCAGAAAACATCTAAAGCAGCAACTCTTCAGCAGGTGGACAGCATGACAAATCACAGATACTTTATAACCTGATTTTAGTCAGGTGCTAGACATTTACCATTACATATTGGGCCACCCAGATTTTAACTCCCAAAATTTTCTTGCTGTTCACACTGTCCTGGACAGCCTAGCTTGCTGAATGAAGACCTCTGAGACCACTAATCATGTTTTCATGCATTCACCTCAGAATGCCCAGGGATGCATTTGCTGCCCTATAGACAAGAGTGGCTTGTTAAGACTGTAATGAATTTATAGTAAGGGCCTTATTTGCACACACAATAATACAGGTGTAACTACAAGGTAGTTTTCTATTTGATATAATGTACAGAAATAGAAGACAGCCAAAAATGCAACAGCAACACGGGTTTAGCCAGTACCCCAGCTAGTCTTGGGGTACTACAAAGCACAAAGCAGGAGCAGCGGCTGTCGCGCAGGAAAGCAAGCAGATGGAGGGAAGACGAGGGTGTTGGCAAATCTTAGGACCTGTGAGACTACGCAAGGAGATCGTATGCAGAAACAGTGTGAAGAAAGGCACTGAAGTGCTCATGCGGGTATTGAACAGTAAATCATTTTGATGCTAGGGCAAATGTTGAAGCCAGTCCTAAAACAGAAGGCATCAACTGTAAAGAAGTATGTAGGGCCCTACTAAAATGCATTAGCAAGAGCACTAGTTCTTTAAACCTGTCAGTTATAAAAGTGAAAATTCTTTACCTAGACAAATTATGGAACTTAAACTTTGTATACAAAGTATAATATGACTGAGGACAAAAGAGACATTTTAATTCAATCATTCATATGAAGATTTCCTTAAAAAGAAAGATTTTACTATGTACTCTCAAAGTTGAACTACTTCAAAATACAAAGATCCACTTTCCTTTCAGAAGATTAAAAATTCCAAAAAAGAGCAACAGTCCTATAAAAATTACTAGTAAGTAATCAAGTTCAAATGAGAAAGGAGTTGCTGCCAAAATGAAGGTTTCTCAATAGTAGAGGCTATTTAAGACCAAGAAAGTTCTAATCCAGTTGCTCCTTAACAAATTAATTTCAGAGTAGAACAGAGCTGTGGTGCCATTCTCTCAGTGGCAGCTGTGTTTTGAAAGGTTCTTGCCACTCCCTTACATCCCCAGATACCCATTTCTGTGCTCCAGAGGTGCCAATTCAATTGTTTGCCTGACTGTGCTCCCAGTTAGGGTTTCAAGAACTATCCCATTTAAAGGAGAAAACACAAAACAAAACCAAAGCAGTAAAAATATGCCAATAAAGTACTGTTTTAAAAATAAAGTCTATACAACAACCATCCAAAAAGCTGAAGTGACAAGCTAAAAGAGAAGTAACAGAAACATCTTAAATTGGATTTTCCCCTGCATGGAGTAACACAGAACCACAGCTTCCTAAGGGGGAAAATCATTCACGTCTGGCATGAGACTGCACTCCTGCTTTCTCTCTCCTCCCCTTTTTCCAAGTCTTCCCTTCCACAACAAGAAAAAACCCCACCCATGCCTAACAAGTTTTCTCCTCCTTAAGAGCTTAGAAGAAACATACGAAGTGCAAAAACATCAAAAGCTGGAATCGTGTCATTTTTTTCTGGTTTTCAGTAGGAGATAAGATGGAAATCCCTGCAACTTTCACTGCAAGACAGAGACATAGCAGAGAAGGTAGAATATATGGGGAAAGTAAGAGGAACATTGGGGAAAGCACAGAAGGGGATGTTGATACATCTGTTAAAAAAAAAAAACAGAAAAGGATTTTCTTCCAAAAGGGGATAAAAAAAGGAAGAAAGGGATTTGAAGTTTACTATATTGGATAAAAGAAATCATATTACCGTGTTTGTGAAGTGAAATCTCTTGGTCTTGTGCCTCTATTTGAATAGGTATACATCATGACAATTCAACATTCCAGACAAACAACATAAAACATTGATATGAAACAAGGCTGAGCTCAAAAGACTAGCTTTGATTCTAGTATTGTTGTGTCTTCTGATTCAATATACATAACACCTGCTGTAATGTGTAAGAACAGAGGAAAATCTGGTGGGTTTACTTGTTTAAAATAGAAATTGATTGCTTCATGAACAGCCCACTCACCAAAGCATGATTTTTATTTAGAAATGTGCCATTTTCCATAAACACCAACAGAGAATGCTATGAGGAGGTCTGCAAGGTTTTTGGATGGAAAACAGGCTGTTGATATGACTGTCAGAGACTACATCATCACAAGTCATGCTACTCTAACTCAATTACACACCCACTGAACAATTTCTGCATGAACACAAGTGTTTAATAAAAAAGAAATCTTATGGCTACCATGCTCTTTCCAACTTCCCAAATACAAAAAAAATCCTGCACATTGAGAAAAAACAAATCTGTTCCCCCCCAAAAGACTATGAACAGAAGTTTAATGATGAGACATAAAAGGCATTTACTGTTAATAACATATCCCATCAGCTCTGATTTTGTTGTCTTGGATATTCTTTCATGAAAGCAAATCAGCAAAAAAACCCCAAACATTCTTTTTAAATATGTAGGTTTCAAAGAAAACTCTTATTTCAATACTTTCCCACCTAGCTTGAGATAACAGAGCTGCAATTTAGAAGCTCTAAATTCTTTAGACCTGCAGACATAAGATGAAATTCTTGCTTCAACTTAACAGTTTTACCTTCAACATATTTGAAGCAGCAAGGAATCCAGACCCAGAAGTTAGAAAGGATGCAGTAACGCTATTTCTCTTACACTGCAGCAACAATTCAAGAAGCATCAACAAGCTTATGACCTTACAAAGTTTCCAGGCAAGATGAACTGTACCAAAGTTAGCACAATAAAAATACTGTAGGTTATAAAGACAGCTAGTCTAACAAGGACTTAGATCATTTGAGTTCCCCATCCCAAACTTCTGCAGCTCCCTATTCTACTTTTTTCCTGCTGACAGACTATGTTCATGCTCCTTTACAACACAACAGAAGAAACACTTAAAGAAGGCATTGTAGAATTACCAGAGTAAACTGGTATCAGATTACTGTACAATGTAGCTCCTAAGGTGAGCACAACAGAAACAGAACTTGAGGCAGAGGTCCCAATTAAACTTTGGGAGAATTCATATAGCCAAACCTGCACAGATAGTCTTCAACCCTTTATACATTCTTCAATCATGAAAATAAACAACATCATTTGAAGTTCTCCCAAGAAAAAAAAAAACAAATGCACAAACCAAAACACACACATATTAATGCATTATGAGCACAAACTAGTACTACATGCCTGAGTTTATATGCATGTTCCACATAAACACCTGCTGGTTTTGGTGGTGACTTTGACTGCCTGTGACAAACTATATTTAACATTCACCTGTGCTTTTCACCTGTCCTCCTGCAAAAAATTCAATCCACAAGGATTGAACTTAAACACACAGAAGAATTCCAATAGCTATAATTTTAATTAATTCATTACTTTCATTCTACTGGTAAAATCCTCAATTTTTTTTCCAACTCTCTCAAAACGAAAAGCAACGAATCTCAGAATACATCTTCATAAAACTTAAGTCCACTAATTCATTAGAAATGTAACTTCTGATGTATGAGAAATGGAAGTAGTAGCTTGAAGTACTGACTCAAATCAAAACACTTGTCTTCATAAAGCATATTAACCCTAGCACCTGCATTTGGAAGATGTAAAATTTATATATTTTTCTGCTTTTAAAAATATCTAGAAAGCTATTTAACATCATATTTACAGAGAACAAGTTTTAGATGTGACCTCCAAGGTTGATCCTATTTAGGAATGAGGGAAAGTACTGCTGAATATTTCTGAAATATCTTACCTAAATGACATAGATGTTTTTCCTGAATACATGATACAACATGAAGTTGCATTCTGTTCTTCAAGGGTGTATTTTATTTCCAAATATAAAATACAGCCATTCTAAACTGTCAGTGCAATCTCACACATCAGTAGCATGTTTTAATGATGGTTTTGGCTCATTCAAGAAATACATAAACACAACTAATTTCAGTGTTGTTTTAGGATATCTGAAAGAACCTCTAACATTAAGATAACTAGAACTATCTTCACCTGACCTCAATGCTTAACAAACATCACACACAGTAAATAGCAGCAGTAAATGCTAAAGAATCATAAGAATTAATACTCCAGTACAGAAACTATGTTCGGTTTTGTTTCCAAGTTTCTAATGCTCCCAGGATTTTAAGATTATACTTTCAAGTGACACTGTCTATTTGGAATCCAGTCAATTTAAAAAGAAGCAAAATGGATTTACATTCATTTCACATTCCTGAGTTATCCTAATCCTTCTGACAATTTTTACAGTTTTAAGAACCTGGCTGTGGTAGAAGCAGCAAAGTAACTACTCGCAGAAGAAAACAAAGTAAACAGACTAAGACAATTTATTTCCTTGAAAATTCCTTGCTTGTACTAACACTGAATAAAATACTTCTTCACAAAACCTTGATTACTATGTTGATAAGCATTTACGTAATTTTTTTTAACCACATTACTATAAAAAGCACATGCACTCTGGAAAGACAAAGGAAAAACTTTTTTTTGTTCTTTCAGAGTGGAACAAATTACATCTTCTAAAAATTGAATGTCAATGGCTGGAAGCCCAAAACTGTTTCATCTTTCAGCATAAGGACAGGAAGTAAGGTCACTGTCAGCTTCTAATTGAAAACATCTTCAAACCAGACTTCTGCTCTAGACCAGGATTTTGTTCTGTGACATACAAGTTATATCCCAATATATCACACAAGTTAGCCCCAGTTCAGCACTAGCTCCAGTTTTAAATACAGACAACCACTGGAGAAGCTAACTAATCAGAATCCACTGTAGCTGATAAACAACCATCTTCCTTCTATTCAAAAAGTAACATGATATTAGTCCAGAGGGGTCTGCTACATAAATGCTGGGAGCTTTGTCTCCAAATAATGCTGAACTAAATCATTGCAGCTTTGTGGTTGAGCAGTGCTCACTGCAATCCGCATACATGAGATGGAATTTATTTACAATAAAATGACAGGCCACAGGAAAAGGTCAGACAGGCTCAACTTCTAATCAAGTTCACACCCAACTAGAAGGAGAATAAAGAGTCCCTGCACCACCCTGCAGTATCAAAGAATTGCCTTTAAATGAGGAAAGAACTTTTACTTAGAGAGTATCCACAAACTAGTTCCATATGCTATTGGCTGAGGAGGAAACAAAAGACGACTCTTCTTCTCGTGTAACAAATTATACCAGTTTGATTTTCTTATTCAGTATGAAAACACTCAATAGGAAATTCAGTCCAAAATGGTGTGACTTCAGAAATAAACAGGCTGAAAACAAAATCTTTAAATTGTATCAATACTACTTAAGAAAAAAACATCTTTACCTGTATTGTCTACCTGTCCTATGTGATCATTTATTTTCAGGTGTATTTACAGTTCTCAAATATATCTTACCAGGCACCCTAGAGTCTTCTACTAAAACTGAGCCCAGCCACCCCTTTAGAACATGCCCTATGCAAGTGCCTCAGTTTCTTCTGCATATCTCTAGGGCAAGCTCTAAAGTGAGAATGCTCAACTCAAATACATAGGGGAGCCATGAAAACCTCCAAGGTACCAATATCAAGCAGCCCTCTTCCTACCACAGCACTTCTCAACTAAGCCTTCCACCATCAACACCCTAATCCATATTCCCAATTTCACCCACTCCTATAGTAGCCCCAGTCCCTGGTGTTACCTTTGCTGTTCCTTATTTCAGTACTCTCCCAATCAATGTTGCCATCCTCCCTCTCTCGCTCACCCTGCCATACCAACCGATTTCAGATAAAGGGCACAAATACAGCTCCCCACTGTATTAACTGTCCACAAAAGCTGTGTCAGGACACACTCGCTGCAGAGCTGAGCAGTACTGCACACACCTAAGCAGAGGCCAGCAGGCACATAGCTCTGGCCAGGCCATCTGCGCTCCCCTCCCAGCAGTTGCCACTCCAGTCAGGAAACTGGGCCACTTCCCACTTACCAGGTGGGGCACCCACTGTCTCCCAGCTGTTGAAGAATGATGCTTTGCATTCTCCCTTCAACCCAGACCCCAGCCATGTGCTGCACTGGCCAGCAGTGTATACGACACAGGCAACTGAAAGATTTGGCCTAGTGCTATTTGCTCAGTCTCCCAATTATCTTGCATCACTTAGGACCTCTTCCTTCCACCATCTCTCCCTTCCCTATGGGCAAGGGTAAATCCTAAATTCTGTGCCAAGATGAACAAGTTCCCAGCTTGCCCAACTATACATTTCACAGAAGTATCAATAAAGTGTTTTGAGCACTAATACTGCCTCTCTTTCTACCCCACCTGTTAGATATACAAATGCTAATAATTCAGTTGATGAATAAAGACAAGACATGCAGAATCACATCCACACCATTTACTTGTACCTGTCCTCTCAGTGATAATTATAAAATGCTTAAGAAACTGAACTTGCACAGAGACTAACTTACAAAATTAGTATGTTCCTCCCCCCCTTATTAGTAATGATAAAGTCACCACAGCAAGGATTACAAAATATTATTTGAAACCTTACAAAGCTGTTAAGCCTAAAATCAATCACTCAAAAGTTAGGAAGTATCATTACTAAGGCTACCTGTGAAATCCTAATTCAGGTTTTCTCTGCATAAACATTATGACACAGTATTTAACTATACAACCACTTGAACAGCACATCAAAGTTTTCAGTAACAAACAGATATTGGCCCCAATGTTGCACGTCTGCACATGAATTACATTATTTGTAGAACCTCACAAAAACAGAATTGCAAAATATTTCAGGAGGTCATCTGTTCCATCCTTCTACACCACTGTGGAATCACTGTTGCAATCCACTTCTGATAGATCATTATACAAGCTTTTCTCACAACTCCAGTGACAGATTACATTATTGCCCGAAACTATGTGCTTCAGGGTTGCATCATCCCCATTGTTAGAAAGATCAGCAGTTAGAAAACCTGTCTTGTTCATTGCAATTCAGGTCTTTTACTTCTTTTCTTACTCAACATAAACAACTGTTTATTACACTTCTCTTTGTATTTATCTTTTATAAGTTTGAATAAAGTCCTGTCTACCTGGGGTTTTTTTGTTCTAGATTAGGGAGCCCCAATACTTCTGTGATCTAAACTCTCTCTAGTAGCCTGTCTCTTCCTTGAAGGACAAGTTCCCATACTAGACACAGCATTCCAGCTGGAGCTCTTCTGCCACTGAAGAGAACGAATGAGTTACTACACAGGATATGCCAAAGACCATAACCCATGTGTTCATGAGATCCAGCACAACTGTGATCTTGTTGAATCACATTCTGTTTGTGACCCACAATAAACACCAGATCCCTTCATACAGCACTGTTGCATTGCCTATTCCCCATCCTATGGCTGTGCAGGTTTTCAGCCCCTTCAGTGTGATATTATTAAGTACTTTCCTTACTGAAAAGTATCTGGATTTTCAGGCCCTTCTTTTACTATGTTTCCAGCATTCCTCCCTCCTCCTCCCTTTACTTACTGGTGAATTTTAGCCTCTTACTTCTATTTCAAACCACAAGACCAGACACCCTATCTTGACCAGATGGCTAAAACCAATTCAAAATTCTATGAAGGGAATTAATTCATAGAAGAGAAGCCTTTCTAAATCAGAGGGGATAATGGAAGAGGACTAAAAGAATTAGAACACAGTTTGTGCGTGAAGAACAAGCAGGTAGGAGAGGTAGGCGGAAACTGCTAAAACTGGAAGTGAGCAAACATCACCAACCATAAATGAGTTCTTTTATGAAGATTTGATTAAAAAAACCCCAAAATCCTACTATACTTTGATACAGCGTAGTATGCCTTCCCATCTATAAGGCTAGTCAACACTCACTAAGAAAGTCTTAATATGGTAAATACATACTGTTACACCACCACCTGTTACTTTCTATTTGCTTACGAATACTTTATTTCTTACACTTCTTTTCTGTGGATTCAAGTTTAGTTTATCATCCAGTGGATCTTTACTGTTCTAAAGACAAAAGTCTTTGGCTTTCTGATGAACTTTTCTTTTGTGCTCACTGCTATTGCATCTGAACATTCATACTACTTTGAAAATCAAAGGAAACTTCACATCTAAGAAATTACATTTTATAAATGGTGAAACTAAGAAACAAGGTCAAATTCTGAGTGGCTAGTTTGAATATTAATGAGTATTTAGAATTACAGACACAACTGTAATTCAAGAACAGCTCCCCTTGACTTCTTTGGCAGCTGCAAGAACTCAGAATTTCTGCAACACAGATCCCAGAGGTCTCACATCCAGTAAATGAGGAACACACAGCCAGTGACCACCTGTGGGAAGCTTGGTTTAAGCAACGTGCTCACATCACTGGAACTCTGCAACAGCAACACAATTCAATTGTCTAGGACAGCACTTGATTACATTAGCAGTGAAACCTTTATTCAAACTTCCCTGTCCCCCGCCTCATTCACTTCACACCTTCAAACATCTGCTACAAAAGGAGCAAGAGTCCTATAAATAACTTCATTTGCTATCCAACACCCATTTCTCCCCAGAGCAGTATCAGTTTTGTACAGTGAATGCGATGAGGGTCCTGTCTGCATGTGGGTATGTGTATGCACAGATATTTACATGCAGATGCCTACATAGCTATAAATATTATCTATATGGATATACACTTTGTGATCATGTGAGTATAGCTGTACCATAGATTACAGGCACAGAAGTAGTTTAAAATTGTACAGGTTATTGTAACATCAGTATTTCCAACTTGCTGATTTTTGCCTTTGCAGTCTTCATATGCTGCTACAATTTCTGTGGATATTTTCCAGTTTTTAAAACAAACTCTGAAAAACACTTCTGTCACAAGGCTAAAACACATGCATTCATGAAATGTTCAAGGAATAGCAGCAGATTATCATGCTCCTGTCTGAGAAGAGAAAAGGGCCAACACTCTGAAGGCCCTGGGTTCTGTGCCAAATTCTGCAGAAAGCGTCCCAGAGCAGCAGGCACACACTTCCCTGTTCCTAAATACCAAGCTTGATGCTTTCAGCCACATCTCTTCCAGTCTTGCCCCAGTCCCTTACCTTCCCTACTTCTGATTCTTCCTTTCAACACTGTTTTTTCGAGTTTTATTTTCCTTTTTTAAACAAAGTCCATCTGTTCCCCAGTGTGCTCACACTACCACCAGGCTGCACTGCTTATTTCTTCTAGGATTAATTTCTGCCTTGCAGTTTCCCTCATCCACAGAGCTATTTCCCACTCCTGACCTAAGGTCTTGCCTCCTAGTCTTCATGGCCTGCCAGTTACAGTTTGTGAGATGAAAGAAACCCTCTTGCAATTTGTGTGTCTTTTCCCCTCCTACTCCTACAACTCCCAGGTTTCTGCACACATCTCATCAATGAGCAGAACAGTGACCAGAAAAGATCCACAGAGCCTTCTCTTACTCCTGCTGCTTAACTAAATCCGAGTCCCACGCTGGCTCCTTCTAAAAGCCGCCTCTCCGTTTTTCCTCTTGGGCCTAATGCAATCAAGTACCACCACACAATGCTGCACCACAAGGTAGATGTCTGTGTTCTCCTAAAGAAAGTAAACCACTCCATTACATAGCACAAACACATCCTTAAACACAAGGCAGGCAGGTGTCAGTTCTCACTCCTGAAGCTCAGTCCAGTCCCACTTCTGGAGCAGTTTAGACAGACTTTCACAGGGAAATCCAATCTTTCACATATCATTTTGGGCTATGGGAAGCATGCTCAGTACGTTTGCCCCAGTAGCACATACACCCCCTGGTCAATATTAATAAGTATGTGAGGTTCCATGAGAACAGGATATATCCAAGTTTTAGAGATGATGCACTTGTCTCCTGTCACAGACATGTGCACCTAAATTCAGTTGTTTCAAGCTTCTGAAAAAAATTACTTTCAAAGCAGCAGCAGAGAAAACATCCCCTCCAGAGCAGACACAATCTGCCAAAGTTTAACTGCATGCTCCAAAGCATAAGGGTATTAAAGTCATTCAGAAAAGAACCTGGCAGAACTCAGAGCAGAAACCATTGTTTTCCTCTTGCCTCAACATCAGAAGTATCTGAACTCTTTCAACTGACATTTTGCACAGGAAAAAAGCTTCAGCCCATGGCAAAACGCACAGTTTATAAAATTTCAATTGAAATAGTTAAAGTTTGTTCTCAACTCCACTGCAAAGCAGTAATATTTCTTACAAGCATCTTATAACACCTTACAGCTTTAATAAGAGCTAGCACAATCAGCCCAGACTACCATTTTCCAGTATTTATTCTGTGCATTTTAAATACAATGAATTACATTGATGTAATCAGTGATGTGGAAAAGATACAACTGACCATCAGCAGTCACATCTCATGCATTAGGAAGATGACACCACTAATCCACTGCTCTTATGAAAGGTTTTCCCTTAGTCTTCCAAAACAGCTGTCTCCAATAACAAACAGCTGAAAACACAGCACAGAGGGAATGTCAATCAAACTTGTTATTGAGCTCATGTGTGTTTAGCGACCACTAAAGAAAAGCACAGAAATATATGACTTTTAAACGGATTAAAAAAGACATCATATCACGCAACTCCAGAGCGGAAAACTGGCCATACTGACAAGGACTGTGAAAATGTGATTCTTACGCATGAGCCAAAAAAGAAATTAAGTCTGCATTATTCCTTTAACGCTACCATTTGACTTAAATATTGTCTTAGAACCCCAAAGTTAAAAGACAACTTGTGCTATTTCCTTATGGCTTTTTACTTATACATCGGTTCCCATGACACAGTCTATTTAATAACTCTTATGCAATTAGTGTTATTCATACTATACACCACAATGGGCAAGGCTGGAGACTCACTAGTAGTTTAGCACATCAGCCATAAACAGATTTACTTTCAAATGAAGGAAAGCCATGTCTCCCACAGCTGAAGTGAGACTGTATTATTAAGAGGCCTATTCTGCTTCACTTCTCTCCCAAGCAACTCCCACACACACATTCTGAATTGAGAAATAAGAACTGGGTTGTCAGAACCTGCCACTTACCACAAGCATCAGCTTCCCAAGACCGCCTGGAAAAGATCTGTGCTGCAGCAAGAATCACTGCTCTTTAATGTGTCCAGTTCCTGAAATCTATTACCCAAGGTGGGTCAAAGCCATTAAAGCCTACTTTGTTAAAGGCATGCTATATTTCAAGTCCCAGCCCTGCGTGAGAAATCTGAGACCTTTCTTCACAGAAAACAAGTGTCACTCACAAAACAGACACAACTGAACAAAAAGCTGCACTGTCCACTAGCTTGTTTAGCATTCTAACTTCTTGAAAGAACATGCAAACAAAAAACACATTTCCTCTGGCAAGACTGCAAGTATAGCTTGTAGACACAAGCCTGACATAAATAAAGCAAGCACAGCATAGAACGCAGTCTTAAAGGAAATCCTCCAACCATATGGGTCTTCTGTGAAAATGAACTCGAAGCAAGCTTGACAAGCTGAACTGGCCACAAGAGACATGATGCCAACTCAAGTGTCTGCAACACACTCATGCAATTAAGTTGAATAAACAACATCCTGCAACTGTCCCATAAGGCAGCTACATCTGATTCCTTGCATGACCTCTACAACTTGTCTTTGGTCCTTGAGTCTCTGAGGAGACACACTGCAGACTTTTCAGTCCGGCACATAGCTCTCCTCTCTCCCATGAAAACAGCGCAGCAAGACAAGGTAAATCCTCCTGATTGTCAGTGCGGGAGTTGCACAGATTGTGCAATGGGACAAAAGCAAAAACACAGCCTGTGCTGAGCAGTAAGACATTCACAGAGCTTGACCAAAGCCCTAGTTCACAGAGGTGCTCAAATGTATACCTTTAGCACACTAGCAGCCTATCCACATACTATGAGTTCAGCATCTGCTTAATTGTGGAAGCTGAAGCCCTGATTCAGCAACATGTGACTTCAGTAGGAGCTGGATCAAGCATTCCAAAATCCAAGTTGATTTACTACTTAATTTTCTTGAGTACTGACGTTCATTTTGTTATTTCAACTGCAAGCAAGTGGCTCTAACAGCCATTCCATGCTTACTGTATGCCTTTTCTGCATAACTCAAAGCTGTAGGAGTTTGCTCTCGCTGTTCCTAAACTGGTCAAGACCAAATGGCACCGAAAAGCAAATGAACTGCACCCAAGAGAGACATTCAGGGAGTTGTAAATCTGTTGAGCAATTAAGTGAATGTTGTCCAAGCCTACTACACATGACCAGTACACATCTCTTCTGTTTCACACCACCCCTTATACCATCAACACATTTCAAGGCTAAAGAAAAGATTAGGATAAAGACTGTGTCCTATGCTTTTAAACCTTATGGGCCCAAGACAGAGAAATCGGACTCCAGTCATGCTTTTTATTAAAGCATTTCACCTTAAACAAAAAGAAACAAAATATTTTTGTTCTCTGCAACCTGCAGTCTTTAAATTTTTATGATCAATGGACCATTTCTAAGATGTCTACAAAAAGCATCCTCTGAAAAGCAAGTTTGTTCTTAGTATGCTAAAGTTCACTGTACATGATTCACATGCCCAGTGGAAAGAGAAAACGTAGGAGTTGCAAATAAAAACAGCTTGAAGGCTCCTGCCCTAGACCGAGCAGTAAAGCGTTGCTTTGGGTAAGATCTGTTGCCTCTGAGTGCTCTCTTCCAGCATTCCAAGCACTGGCTCAGTTACATAATATTTCTCTGGCTGTTTTTAAGTTATACAAGAATGCACAACAATCACACAAAAGTTTACAGAAATCCACAGTAATGTTTAATTAAGAACTACTAGGTATTAGACAAACAATTAAATGAAAGCCTTCACTGACTTACTATGAAAATCTAGAAAAAGAAACCCAGGCATTCTATTAACCTCAAAGAGGCAAAAAACCCAAGCAAATCTCCAACTTATGAACCTACTACTTTGACTTCTCCTATTTGTATGCAAAGCCTGTTCTATTTAAGAAAAAGAATCTCTGAAGCTTACTAGAAATTATCAACTTTCATGTAGGCTGGAAATGGAACATCTCTTGTTGGCTACGAAGGGAGCTGGAGCAGAGAGTAACTTCCCTGAAAAGCTAACCAGTCACCACCAAAACACGAACTACTTTCTGAAGTGGAAATAAAGCATCATTAAGAAGATAAGCATGTTTTATAACACCAAGGCTTCTTAAGCACCCAACAATAATCACCACGATTCTTGTGTTTAAACAAAAGAGTCAACAGTGGTTGGTCCACTTGATGAAATAGGTTGATAAAAGCTTCTTATCACTTCTTACCACTTACCAACAACTTACTGATGTTGATAAAAATGTGTTACTTTATACCTGTTATCTACCAAAAAGAAAACCTATAGTCACAGCAAAATTGTCCCCTTCTATTGTTGCATTTTTTAAAAAAAGTATTAAAGATGAACCAAGAAGTGCTATGGGAACAGAACCAAGTAGTGCTATGGGAACAGAACCAAGTGAGACATCTTTGTGATTTAAACTGTCTGCTTAACTACAGACTAATTTTGATGTCTAGAGCCACTAGGGAAAAGAAGAGAGAAAAAAGGGGTCACTGATTCCTGGCTATTTTGAAGTATCTACTGAACACACCACCCTCCGAAGCCCGAAGAGTTCTCTCCACACACAAGTCATGCCACGGCTGTGCTTGGAAAGTAGCATTTCGCGTTTCGAGGGGTTCTGATGCTTCCTAACTTGAAAGGCAAAGGAGAACCAGGCTGCCCTGCACCCCGCAGGTGCCACCACCGCCTGACACACGGCACCCCCAAACGCGCCGGGCACTCCGAGAGCCGCAGGCGGGGAGAGGGGAGCGGGCGCTGGGACCACAACTCCGGGCGACCACCGGCTCGCAGGGGACATCCCACACGCCCGAAACACCGGGGCCCGCGAGAGGTCTGGGACAGGGCTGCCCCCAACACCTCTCCCCACGCCGCTTCTCTCCTTCGCTTCCACGGAACGGGTCCCGGCCCTGCCGCGCGTCGGGGCTGCCCACGGCCCCACGCCAGAAGGGACGCGGTCTGGCTGCAAACAATGCGCGCGTTTTCTGGCGGAGCTCCCCGGCAGCGCCGCGCGCAGAGGCCGCCCCCGCCCGCGGGCACCGCCGCATTGTTACCGGCGCTGCCTCGCCCCGCACGCGCCCGCTAACGGACGCCGGCGCGCGGGGACAGCCGCCCTCAGCAGCGGCGGCCGACCCCCCGTCACGGCCGGCCCCGGCCCGGCACACCTGCCGCCGCCCGGCTGGCCCCGCGGGCCCCCTTTGTTCCCTTACCTGCGGCGGGCGAGCCCCGCAGCGCCGGCACGGCGAGCAGCAGCGGCAGCAGGGCGGGCAGCGCCGGCCGCCAGCGCGCCGCGGCCGCCGACGCCACCACGAAGCGTGTCATCCCCTCCATGGCACGGCACGGCACGGCACGCCGCGGCCCGGCGTCAAGTCATCGCGGCGCCCCGCGTCCCCCCCGCGGGCTGAAAGGGCTGGGCGGGCTCCGCGGCTCCTCCCGGGCGCATCCACCGCCAGCGGGGCTGAGACGCCCTGGGGCGGGGGGCCGCCGCAGCTCCACCCCCCCCCCCCCCCCACGCCCACCCCGTGAGGAGTATTCACGGGGGCAGCGCCGCGGCGCCAGCCACCTCCCAGAAGCGGTGGGGCGGGAGCGGGGCGGGAGCGGGGCAGGAGCGGGGCAGCGGCGCCCTGCAGGGCCCGCGAGCGGCTCAGCTCGGGCCCCGGGCGGGGAGGCGGAAGGGAAGCCCCCGAGCCGCGGGGCTCCTCAGCCGGCCACGGCGCTCGCCCGGGCGGCTACGGCCCTTCACGTGGGGGCAGGCGGCAGCAGCCCCGACCCGGCCACCCGGCGCTCCCTCCCCGCCGGCAACGCGCTAACCCCGGCGGAGGCCGGCCTGCGGCGGCGGCGGCGAGCGCAGCGGGGCCGCCCCCCACCTGCGCGCGCGCCGCGTCCGCGTCTGCGCGGGGGCGCGCCCGTCCCGCCCCTTCGTCGGGCGGAGGCGGTGGGGAGGGGAGGAGCCAAGGCCCCCGCCCCGCTCCCCGGGGGAGGTGTGAGGGACGGGGCGGGGCGGCGTCAACAGGCCCCGCCCCCGCCCGTGGCCGGCCCGCGAGCCCGTGCCGCCTCTCCCTCCGCCCGCCGGCCGCCTCCCCGCCCGCTGCACCCCGTCTCCTCGCTGTTGACCCGTCGCTTGCTCGTGCTTCGCCGCGCTGCACGCGCAGCCCGGGAAGGGGCGGGGGAGAGGGTCACCCAACGGCTGCCCGCCTCACGGGCGGCGGGAAGCGCTGGGGCCCGGTTGGGTCCTCGGTGGCTCCCAGTACGTGCTCCGTGACCGGGGGTCCCGAGGGCCCGCTCCTGGTTTGCGTGGGGCATCCCTGTTTCCTGACTGCGCTCCACCATGGCGGAGCGAGGCCGGGAGGCTGGTGGCCCCATCCCTCAGCCCGCTGGCCGGGCCGAGTGGTGCTTGGGGAGAGGCCCTCGCTTCCCACAGGCTGTGCGCGGAGTTTTGGGGGCTGAAACAGTAATAAATGTCCAAGCAGAAAAGGAGAAGGCGCAGCTGTGAGGGTGTAGCTACGTGGCGCAGCGTTAGTGTTGCTCTAGGGGTTAGCGGGCACAAAGACTGGCGGTGGAGGGCCTTTCACCACAGGGCTCCTCCGGAGCCCAGCTCTCCAAGGAGCACGGAGGAGTCCAGCGGCCACCGAGGAGCACCAGCACCAGCTGGGAAGAGGTCCAACCAGCAAGTAGTGCTGGGTTCCCCTCGTTTCCAGCTACGCTCGCAATAGAACAGGCTAACAGTACATCAGGGGACTGCCTAACGCTGTTCTCAGCACTCATCAGTCACAACTGATTACACCTGGCTCCCAGAGAAGGATGGAAGGAGCGAAGGATTCATTTTGCTGACATACAGAAATAAAGCAATACCCATAAGCTTTAGCTTTACATCACGCAACGCACATCACAACAATACCACACACAGAGCAAAGGAAAATAATGCATGGCAGATCCTTAGCAACGTAAATAAGCAAAGCTGAAATCAGCCAAACTACATAAGCTGAAGCTGTGGCTCAACACAGACGCACCAAGGAAGGGGAGGGCGCAAAAGCTGAAAAACCTACTCGTTTTAGATTAGACATTTTCAGGGTCAAAAAGTCCGTGGATGTCCTGTCTTCGGTGAGGTATCAAAGGCAATCACTATGATGAGTACTTCAGCCCTTCTGGCACAAGACCTATACTTTCATTCTAAAAGTCTCGGTCAGTACAATATAATTTTCTTTCATTTTGTATTGCGGAGAGATGTTTCACTGAAAACTTCATGGGTGATTACAACCTATATCTTAAAATGAACTAAAAATCTAAGCTATAACATCCAATGCAAAGATGTTAGGCACTGCAAAAAGAAGACCACAGTGGCACAAAAACACACCCATAGTTTTTGAAACATCTAACAAAAAACGAATGCAGAAAAACTTGCATAGCACCCACCTTTTTTTAATATTTTTACCCGAGCAAATAACAAAAGAAATCAGGGCCTGGGGATTGTTTCTGTTACATTAAATTGCTGATAGAGAGAAATATGTCTTTGATATTCCTTTTTATTCACAAAAAAAGTTGAGATTTCTTTTTCCTAGAACCCATTAGGAGTCAAACAGCTAATTACTCTAATTTTTTTTTTTTTTTTTTTTTGCTAGTTGCCAGTCCCATGAAAACCGCTCATCTCAAAAGAGTGCTCTTTAGTCTTTTCTTGTAACTATGTACCCACCATTTGTGGATATGTGCCATGTCAGGTACTTCCTTGATGCCATCTGTCTCAGTTTCTCTTGTCCTTTCCTATCTCTTTTGCAGATCTGGAGCACAGGCTAAACAATAGCCACCAAAAGCTTAAAAAACCCCACTTCATTCCACCATTGTAAGCAGCGGTGTGCACCCATGTTTGGCATTAGAGCGTGCAGTTACATACTCTTTCTGTTTGCAAAATGTGGTTTTCCTTTTCTTTTAATAAGCTGGCCCTCAGAAGTACTCAGTAAGCGAATAGGAATCCATCCCTGCTTCAGATTTGGTGGGAGCTTTGGCAGTTAAGACCCTTGAAATACTTAATTTCAAAACATATTTCAGACCCTGCCGATCATCTCCTTTGCTGAAAGATACCATATTACTTTGTTGTCCTAACAGTGCCTCTAGTAACAGAGCACCGAGGCTGCTGGTAGTACATTTCAGATTGCCTGTAGATAATTTGTTTCACCAAGATCCAGTCATGAAAGGTAACTTCCCAGATTAAAGTGTGAGACAACTTCTCTCACATTTCTGAGATGTTATCCATAATGAAATCCACCGCAACTGCTAACTCATTCACTGTCTCAGCTAACACGATTTCCTGCTCCAGTTCCCGGAGTTCAGTTCACGAAAATAATCTTCCTATCTTGTGTTTGGGTTCATGTTCCCCAGGTTCTCTGTCTGTTGAGACCGAACTGATATTTGTGTTATTTCCCCGCTTCCTGGGCTAATTTAAGAACTGTCATATTTGATTGCATATTCTCTATTCCCCTGCAATTTCACACGTTCCACCAGACACCTCCAAATTAAACTCCTGTTGTTAAATAACAACCGGCATTGAAAAAGGAGCTGTGAGGTGGCTACCTATTATGCTACAGTTCACTCTCTGTTTTGGTCTGCTGTTTTCCAGAAGGTGTGAAGGAATTTCACTAGTCACATATGATCCTCTGTCCTGCTTGGCCTCCTCTTTCACTGGAGCCATACTTCAGGGCAATGCTTTTGCCGTTGTAGCTCCTACTCCCCTTAGTGATTACGTTAACTTTAGTATCTTTGTACTGTTGTTTAGTTCCTTTAATCCTTTTGCAGTGCTCTTAGTCCCCGTTTTTCCCAGAAAGCCTTGTCCTATGTGGCAACCTGATTGACATTTACTTCACCCATTTGTCTTGATGAATCAGGGCAGGAGTTATCCATATATATCTGGCACCTTTGTGGCAGCAGACTCACAACAATTTTATGACCAACTACAGGGGTTTTTTTCTCCAGCTTTCCTTTATGTAGTCTTCAGCTATTGCTTCAGTATACTTCTCCTCATCTACCAGAAAGTCCTGAGTACAGCAGGAATCCTGACAAAGGAGAGGTTTTTTGGTTACAACTTCAAGCACGTCTCAGCCTGTACTTCTTTTTGTGCTTTCCTCAGGAAGGCTTTCCTCAGCTTTCTTCAGGCTGTGTCAGTCATCCTCACCACTTTCTCTCTCTCTGGTCCTTTTCACCTATTGCAGATGCACAGATAAAAGGTGCTACAGAATAATCAGCAAGAACTTCTCTCAGATATCCCTTGAAGGGATGACATGCCAGGATTTGTGGTGGAGGCTGTGTTTTCCCTTTCCCTTTGGAACAGCAAAAAAAGAAAAAATCTGACACGCTTCTAACAAGTATCTTAAGTCAAGAATGACAGTTATTTATAACAACAATATTAAAAAAACCCAAACCCTAAGATCTATAGAAGACTTCATATTCCACTAAAACAGAAATCTGAGAAAATATGCCAAATTTTGCTAGGACATTCATACAGGCCGGAAATCCTGGAATCTGTGACTCTCACAGGCTTCCCTACATTGTCACTTGCAAACTCGCAAAGTGAAACTAGCTGTAATTCTAACTACATTTTACTCTGCAGCTTGTAAATGCATTCATCACAAGAAGTAACTGAGTTGGAAGGTGAGAAATTCTCTTTCCAATGGTACTCTGCTGTGGTCTTTGGTAGTATGGATCAAGATATTAGCTCCCTCTGCTTAAGGTGGAGAGTAGAAGTAATCTTTCGTAACACTGTGGTTCGCAAGGGTTATTTACTTACTGCTGAATGACTTCCCATTGCATATACACCAGGAAGTTTTTGACATTACTGAGCTTTCCACTACAGTGATGGCTACTCTGATTTATCACTGCAGCAAGACTGAGGATGCAAAAAAATCAAAGGCTGTGCAAAGTATGATTAGATTAATGATGACAGGCTCCACCTGGTAACTGAGAGCTTGTTTTGTGAAGGGCGTAAGGGGGAAAAAAGCCCACAGCATTTTGCATGGGAACCTTACAAGTGAACACACACGGGGGTACATTTGGAAGCTGGAGCCTCAGCAGTGGAAATGCACACCCACACTGCAATGACAGAAACAAGAGCGTCCTCAGAAGACTCTTCTTGGAAGTGCTCACTTCTTCTTGTTGCCCAGATTTTGCTGAAAGGGAAGGTGTGAAATTAGACCCACTTACCAACCTGTAAGTGTTTTCCAATCATCTTGCTTTTTGTAGCGTACGTAATACCCAAATCTGGAAACTTGTTTCTCAAAATTGCACATCAGAACATTGGTTCAGAGACACTGGAGTGAATTGGAGACCATCAACATTATTTCCAGTGGAACCAGACAACTGCTCAGTAATTTAACTTCCAGTTATCACTGGTTTGGGACTCAGTAACCAGAGCTGCTGATGATACATTTTCCTTTAGCAAAAGATATTTATGTTAAAAAACAAAAGAGTTTTTTCTCCTGCTCTTTTGCTGTTGCTGAAATTTGTGAAGAAACAGATTTTTTTTGCGAACGTTTCCAATTTGCTGAACTACCCATTGAAAAACTGTTCAAAGGGAGGTGTTCTAGCTTGGCTTTGTGGAGGCCTTCAGACAGTTTGTTAGGCTATTCCCAGTGCTCTCAGACATCTAGTTTTCTTACCAACATTTGCATCTAAAGTGGTTTTTTCATTACATTTTTTCTTTTATTCTCTGCAAAGCTGTGTGCTATGGAAAACCGCATGGCATGTGACATAAAAAAGACTCAAACCATTTACAAATCAATACAGCCCAGTCTTATTGTGCACTTCCATTTTATTGCTGAACTCTCATACTTTGCTTGATCCACACTTGTGCTCTAGGTTACTTCTGCGCTGCCCCTTTTAACTAGCTGATGAAGTACAGTAGCAACAGCTGCTGGCACCAGAAGAGAAAAGAACCATCTAACAAAACAGATCAGTTTTGTTCTAGAAAGTACAAGGAAGGCACTAGAAAGTGTGCTTTCTAGGTTAAAAAGTGAAAGAAAAAAAACAAACTTCATTAGGGTATAGGTTTTTGTACTGGTGTAGCTTAAGAAGACAGTCCTGTATGGTCTTACGTTGTAACTGTGTAACATGCAATATTGGGAACTGGCACCAGTAATGTCCACACAAATACCAGATTGTTCCTGTGTAAAAAAGGAAGAAGGCAAGAGATGCATGTGTGCTGTGTTTTCAATTCTGAGCTTCTAAGCTGGAGAAATATATGGAGGTAACTCAGAGAAACAGGCTTTTATAAAAAAAGTAGAGGTGTCTAATAAATTGCTTTCTTCCACATTTTCCACTACAGATTTCATTGGGACATTAGAGAGACTGGCGAAGTGCATCTCTATTTTGCTGAAAGGCTTGTCATCTTTTTCCAAATACCTCGGGCTGTCTGTTTAATCCAGTTCCCGGACTTCTGGCATTGGGTCTGCAACAAATGTCTCTGATATACAGCTTCATACTACTCTTCCTAAGAGTGGTTGCTCTGATTGCCTCCTCTGACCCCTTCACTTTCACCACCTGCCAAAACCTTTTACCTCAAATACCTGTCTTTTCAGTTCTTCTGAGGCAACGCGATAGAATAAATGCACTTAGTGTTGTTCCTCCAGTGGAGAGGTATGTAGCTCTCTGAATTGATGGTCTTTTTTCCTTCATATCTGGAAGCGATCCTGACCTTAACTATCCCGGTTTGTTCATAAAATATTGTTTTATAAAACACAGACATACCATATTCAGAAATTATTGCACCATAGACATATTTTCCTCTATCAAACTATCCTTCATCCTTATACACTGGGCAACTGACAATAGTTCCACCTATACTTAGCTAACCTACCATATTAAAAACAATGCGTTTCAAGCCACTAAAGCATTGATCATGACAGCAATTAGCTTATTTCTCTGCGTTATGGAATGACACACAAAAAATGAGCAAGCCAGATCTTGTTGTAGTTTTGGAACTTAAGAGAAGTAAATTTCAAGTACAGTGAATTTACTATAAAATATCCTTGGTAATCCCATCTTAAACAGAGTGCTTACTGAAAAGGTCACTTACACATACATCCATTAAACTCTTCCCACAAAACAGAATCAACAAACGTTCCTGCCACTTCATGCAACGTCAATAAATACTTCCAAAAAATATCCAGACCTTGCAAAATCCTCTCCCACATCTGTTTCCAATCATCACTTCATAATTCAGGGTACATCTCCCATTCCGGAAATCATTTGGACTTCATATAAAAAGATAAGGCTTCCTCCTGTCTGGCCCAGATATAGTTTATACCAAAGATTAATCAAATGCTATCCTAATTTATATAATGAACAAGGCAGATCAGTAGGTTTTGCAGACTCAGGACCAGTGTTTTTTGGAAAGTAAGAATAACTAAATCAGACAATCAGTAGATGCTTTGCTAGATTTTAGTAGGAGCAGCTGGAATGAACACTTTCAAAATCTTGCCCATGCCATTCACCTCTAGTGAGCTTTTGCTCCTGCTGACAGATGCTAGTAGCTTGATCTTCCTGAGAGAAATGCTTTAACAGCCCTTTTCCCTTCTCTCAAATATACTTTGGTTTCCTATTGCTAATGGTTTCTGGTCTCTCCAGAAGTTACAACCCCAGGCTCCCTCCCATTCAATACCTGTCACAAAATACCTTCTGTTCTGTTCTCTACTCTTTTTTCTTCATTCGCATTTGTCTTCCTATAGTCTTCCTGCCTTTATGGCACTGCAAAGACCTTTTCTCCCCATGTTGCTTCTCCATCTCTCAGTGAAATGTCACCATCCACATCTCTGTAATTACTTTATGTGAGTCTACTTGAGGCCCAAATTGTGTAATTCCTAAATCATGTTTCACACTATTTTCTTCAACCAGCATTGTCCCCCACCAAACACCCTTGTTTAGCATTGAACACTGCAGTCGGAGCAATGTGCAACTTCTTGTTACTTTCATTACTTTTTTTCTTTTCTGAAAGCAGAACTTACAAACCCTGCCTGCAAACCAGGACCCCGTTGTATCGAACTCAACAGACACAGAACAAAGCAAGCCACAAAAGGTGGTCCTTGTCTCTCTCTACTAAACAGCCCAAATACAAATCCCAATTTTGGAGACAGCTCATTCAGCTTTGCCTCAGGGATATTTGCACCATGGTGTGTCACAGTGCAGCTGTGCCCTAAGTAAACTTTGAAAGACCATTGTACAGACTTGTGACAGGCAGACATAATAGAGAGACATAAAACATAAAACATAAAAATTGTCAAGAAAAAGAAGAGTTTGTTAAGGGCAATGTTTGAAAGAGAAATAATGTAATCCAAAAAAGGCAAACCTGAGTCAGAACCTCTGGATAAAATTTCTGTCAGCGGGATACACCAGCAGGGAAATCTCCCTCCAAGGACAGCATCAAAACCCTCCTCTTTTGGAATGTTAAGGCTCACTTTGACTGAGCACAGAGCAGAACTCAGGGAGCAAATTAGATGCCATGAAAAGCTTATTCTGCTGTTAAATTCAGTGACAGAGGAATGAGCTGAAAGCTCTGGTGTTACTAAGGTACCTCTTATTCACAGCTCAACTGACTTTTATGTTTTCATTCATTACAGGATGCTGATGTGGTGTTTTCTTCCGTACTCTGATACCTTTTTTAAACTGAAAACCACTAGTAAGATATTGAATTACTGACACAGATTAACTGGTTATTTGATATTATCATATTCTATGTTCATCACAGAAACAAGTAAAATCACTTCTCTTTCTTCAAAAATGGGAGAGAAGAGACAGGCAAATGGGAAATTACCTCTGAACCCCACAGAGATGTTAGTGACACAGGCATTCACCTCGGCAGTCCAGCTAGTCATGTGGCTGGCACATGGCCCTGAGCAGCCAAATCTTCAATAAAGATAAAAGCATGACTAATTGCAGTCTTCCTTCTCAGGTGTCACGGCAGGCAGTAGGCATTAGCCAGACTCAGCTCAAAGCACTAGAACAATTTGCCTGGGTTGGTGGTGGGCCAGTGCTTGTCTGCTGTGATGACTTGACTGGGCTGGAGCTGTGTGGTCAAAAGCCACCTCTAAAACTGTCCTCTAGAGATGCTCTTTCCAAACACTGAGGTTGAGTCCCAAGGGTGAATGCAGGCTAAAAAGTAAAAACCAAGAGGTTAAGACAAAGGAGGATTTGGGACATCTCTCCTGATAACCTTCTTGCTTGGCTAAGGGGGAAGCCAGAGGACAGAATAATTCTATCCCATGGAAGAAGTTAAAAAGGCATGAGCTGCAGCTTCTGCTGACGTTTGGTCAGGAGAGCTACTGGAGGGAGCAATTGCAATTTGAGCTGAAACTCTTTCCTTCTCCAGTTCTTTTCAGTGATATTTTATGCAACATTAAATTAAGGTCAGATAAAGGACATGTTAGTAATGTCCTTGCCAGTGAAAACCACAAGTTAACTATTAAATTATGTTTATTTACTTACTGTTTTATAAAAAGAAGAGTTTCCCTTTGAAAGTCCATTTGAAGAACCTGTGAGACTGAGAACAATATTTGGACACAGCTCTGAATAGTTAATGGAAGTTCTCTGTGCTCTGTCTGAAACCAGTTGTGGTTCCCTTTTAGCACATTAGTTGAATGTATACACTGGGAATATTTTACTTTGTTTTATGTTATTGCAATTTGCAAAAATTACTCTAATAGCCCAATTTCATGCAATTATCTGAACGCAAAACATTGTTCGGTTGAATTCCCATAGCCTAGTTCTACTAGTTCCCTTGGCTGTCTCACTTTCAATTATGAACCAAGGTCTGCACATCAGATGAAATGCTGCTATTGTAAAAAAGGACCCTTTCTTTAAAAGTTATTTTTAGTGGTCTTTTGCCATACAGGCTGTTTTTATTGTCTGCACCCAAAGGCGCTTTAAGGAAATCTGATTTTAACATCACAGGCCTACAATACACATACTTTAGCTGGAGCGGTTTGTTGTGTTATTGTGGTAATAACCCAGTTATGCTTGCGCCATAATTGTACCTCTAGACGTCTCTTGAGCTGCACATATGGGGCAAAGCCTGGCTTTATGAATACACAGGGGAAGGGGAAGAAAAGCGGAAGGCCATACAAAGGATTACATCCTTTCTTCCTTCCATGTGTGTGTAACACAGCTAACAGAGTTTTGGAAGGCAGGCAATGGATGATGTTAACACTACGTTAATGCCAACATGGTGGTCAAGTCTGAGTATTCAGAAATCATAAGGCTGGCTAGGGGATCATACATGTCTGGTTTCATATTTGCTTTTCCCTTTTTGGAGCCTTTATAGTTTTACTCCACAATCTAGGAAAAAAAAATAGAGCTTTTTTCGTTTTTAAGTAAAGTCCAAGTTTTTATTAAATCATATGAATCCAGGATCTAGGACTTAAAATAAAATACCAAAGTTGAGACTTACAAGAGTTGGTGACAATGTGCTAATTTCCCCAGATCAAGTTAATGCATTAGCCTACCCAACTGACCTGCATCTCTGGAAGGAAGCACATTTTGTACATCTTGAAAAATGTGGCTAATGTCATACTGTGCAGTATACTTCCTTGAAGCTTCAGAAGGCTTGACTCCTGCTCTAATACATCCCTTTCTCTTTCTGTTCCTCTGAAAAACCTATTCTGCATTTCCTCATTTGTGCTTAATGTACTGCATCCTTGATTGCTTATAGACCTCTCCTTTTTGGTAGGAAGAAACCATTCTTATATCCACTTTGGAAAGGACGTGCATTCCATGACTCAACCAGGACAAATGTAATAGATCCTTTTTAACTGAAGTTACATGCATACATTTCTTTGAAACTCAGTCTCTAAGCACCATTCCTTTGTTGTGAATGGAATGAAATAATATGCATTTCATGATAAGATAGGGCAGACGTCAGCCTCTGGCCTTGCCTGGCTTTTTCCTTTGTCTATAGAGGAAGGCTTCGATAACTAGGTCCTTTCTTGTAGATGGATAACGTTAGATGAAATGAATCCCAACCTTGATGTCACATTTTGGGTACCTACGAATCAAAATAATAAAATTAAATTCCTTTTTCTTTATCGCTGCCTTAAATATCTTCCATCTTTTTTGCCCTAAAGGAACAGCTGCCTCTGCAGGCAGTGAAATTTCTGTTCCTTATAAAAGCTACACATTTATCTGACATCATTATTTAGGTCTCCAAATGATCTTCATCAAAGAAAAGGAACTGGAGACATGATATTTTGGATATTAAAGGGTGAAAAATAAGCAGAAAAAGAGGGAAAAAACCAAGTAAGATTTTAAACAGGAGAGCAATAGAGAACAAACTCACCATTTTCAGCTTTGCATTTCACCTTTTACATGCTAATTATATAGTCACATACCCAGATACACACACATAGATACCCTGTTACTAATTACCTTTAAGGAATACTTCAGACAGTAAGGCAGGATCCTCCCATCTTATTTTGGCTGGCATGCTTTATAGTAACCCCTTCTCATTGCACCTGAGAACATGGCCATTCTGGCACTTTACTTACACAGTATTTTATTTGTGGATGTTAGCGCTAGCCCAGAAGAAGGTCTCAGGGAACACAAATTTCATTTTGTGCTATATGCCAGCCATCTCCATCACAGACACCAAAGAGTAAAAAATATGTATCAGCTCCCTAAGGATCCTTTCATTTTCTTTGCCTGCTTTGTTAGAACTGCCACAGTTGCTCACTGCTTGCAGAGGATCAGACAGACACATGTAACATCTCTACTCACTTGTACAGGGAATCACTCACAGAGCTGGTTTCCTATCATTAAGCTACTCAGAGAAGTAACTGATAGCAATGCAAGCCTCGGCAATTATTTAACATCATGAACAGACAGAAATAAGTGGACTGGCTGCCTTGATGCTGCAGTACTTCTTTCTCACATGACTGTCTGGAAATTCTGCTACTCTGAATCTCTGATTTTTAGTGAATATCTAGTAATGCACCGCCTTTTGCTTGGGCATGTCTTTCACAGGTATGGTACAGTATATTACGCTTGCCAGCATTTATGTGTAACATGCACTGCTGGCACAGAAGTTTACATTGGCATTGACAAGGTTATTAATTACAATTCTGATTTAACCTTCCTATGTCTTTTATATCTTTGCAACACCCATTTTTATATATATACATGCATATATATGCATGCACACATACATTTATAAATATACAAGCATTTGATGCTCTATTTTTGGAGCAGAAATCAATATTAGCTGCCCACTGCCAAGTGGCTCCCCAGAATGCATGGCCATGAAATTCTGCATTAACAAACACCGGTACATGGGACATAGAGGAGAAAAAAGAAAAATGTTCAAATGGAGGCATATTTCCATTTCACACTTGCAAAGCAGAAAATTAGAAGGGATCAAAATCCACATTCTTAGTGCCCTAAAAGTTGTGTATCACATTATATTTCATTATACATTTTTTAAAAGGCTCCACCTACTCTCTGGGACTAGAAAGCTTTTAATAGCATGAAGTTAGTCAATCTTTCTTTCATTAATATTCATATATATGCCCCAGTTCTTACATTTAAATCTGCTAATGAAGATTCACTGCTGCAGCCAAACACTGTGCAGGACCAGGACCCTTTTGTGCCAGCAGCCCCCACAGAGCACTGAACTGCATGGTGGGCAAACAGCATTCATTAAACAGCAGCCACTTCACCTGCTTTCTGCTCCTTTAGCCCTTCTGCTCCTTTAACCCTTCTGCTAATTCCTTGAACATCTTCAGCGCACCCTCAATTGAGGGGGGGATGTGTTCCCATTGCAGTGATGAGAATGATAAGCAGGAAATTGTAATGTGCCTGTCCTCTGTTTTGCAAAAAACATTTTAATAATCTTATTCAATCAAAGTTATTCAATCTTTTCATCTTTTGCATTATAAAATGTTCCCCATTTTAAGAAAGGGAGACAATACTGCTTCTCTTCTTCTCAAGGATTTCTTACAACTATACAGCTTCTGGTTTCCATTTAGCACTAACTTGATCTCTTTATGCAGCACCACACTGTGATGTGGAAACTTAGCCTGAAACAGAGTCTGAAGGCAGAAGAGACCATTATGATCATTTAGTCTGGCTTCCTCTAGGATTTTTCTCAGGGATTCCTGCATAAGGCTCCACGGTTTCAGTTGCCAAGGAAACAATTATCAATCTTTTCCATCCCTTACCATCCCTATCCCTCCTTGCAATTTTGTAATTTCTTGCTATAATAAAAAATCTTGTCAAATGTCCTAGTGCTAAGCTCTAGCATCCTTACCACCACCCCAAAGAAAGAATGGGAAAGGGTAGCAAGGATCCTTGGCTGGGAGTTCACCCTGAAGGTTACCTCTTATCCTTGGATTCTCTGCTGCAGGTGGATGACCCTTTGAAAATGATCCTCTCAGCTGCAGATAGCTTATCAAATGCTGTATTGTTTGGCTAACAGAAGACATATTATTTTTTAAATTACCCAGCAGTGTACCGCTTGATATATTTTTGGTATCTTTTCTTTCACCACAGCCTTAGCTCCACTACAGCCTCATGCAGAAATGCTTTGGAAAAAAACACACTTTATTGTAACATGCAACTAAACAGCAAAAGCAATAATGAGGAAAAGAAAGGAAGATGCAAAGAGATGGAAAACTGTGTAGGAGGATGATAGAAGGCAAAAACCCTGCATCAACTAGAGAATAAATTAGAATTGTTTAGGTTGGAAAAGACCTTTAAGATCATCAAGTCTAACCCTTAACCTAACACTGCCAAGTCCACCACTAAACCATGTCCCTAAGCACCTCATCCACACGTCTTTTAAATACCTACAGGGGTGGTGACTCAACCACCTCTCTGGGCAGCCTGTGCCAATGTCTGACAACCCTCTCAGTGAAGAAATTTTTTCTAATATCCAATCTAAACCTCTCCTGGTGCAACTTGAGGTCATTTCCTCTTGTCATATCAATTAGATGCAGTCAGAGTCAGAGATAAACTTTTGGAGTCTCAGGAGGTTAAACTCAGGTACCTTCAGGCAAGTTACAGATCTGCATGGTTCCCTAAAGTCTAATGAGTCCCACCTGTACAACTCATAGATTCTCACAGTTGCACTGATTTTCTGCCCTTAAACACAACTCTGATCAGGGCACCCATTTGAAGGACAGAAGGGTGTCTCACCAATGTAATTTGAAAGGTAATTCCCTCAAATTCAGTGGATTTGTATCAGTGTAATCACTTCCTCAGTGTGCATAGGAGGGAGGATGAACACACCAACTGCAGGGAGGGAAAGAAGAGCCAAGTACTCACAAAAAGCTTATGGGGAAGAGGGCTACCATTTGGCATGTTTTGGTAATTAACCACTTAGAGTAATTGTCCCCCTTTTATAAGTAACCTAACAATAGCTCACATAAAGGAAAGCAGACTTACCTTGCCTTGCAAACCTCAGGAGTATCGGATGATCAAAGAAAAGTCAGGGATACATAGAAACTGAAACATTCCTCAGGGTAAGCTCCTAGGGAGAGAGAAACAAGGTAGACCACATTAAGATGACAGTTCCTGCTTGTGGTCAGGGAGTGATACTTCAGCCCTTCCTCTTCTGGACACTCATTTTTGGAGCTTGCTGGGGGTTTTTTTGCACTCTGTGTGTGAGAGAGACGTAATAGGATGGTTCTGAGGATGGCCAACCATGCATGTATGCACAGAAGATGTTATGTCATACATACATTGCTATGATGCATTGTACCTATGTGTATATACACACACACATATATATACACATTGTATGTATGTATACATTGTTATGTCATACAACATGACATGTTATGTCATACATACATACATTATTGCTCTCTACAACTACCTGAAATGAGGTTTTAGAGAGATAGGTGTTGGTATCTTCTCCCAAGTAACAAGTGATAGGACAAGAGGAAATGTCCACAAGTCGCACCAGGGGAGGTTTTATCGGATATTAGGAAAAAATTCTTCACTGAGAGGGTTGTCAGATATTGGCACAGGCTGCCCAGAGAGGTGGTTGAGTCACCACCCCTGTAGGTATTTAAAAGACGTATGGATGAGGTGCTTAGGGACATGGTTTAGTGGTGTATTTGGCAGTGTTAGGTTTACGGTTGGACTTGATGATCTTAAAGGTCTTTTCTAAACTAAACAATTCTATGATTCTATGAATCTATGATACACCACTGTGGAAACACTCAGTGCATGTCCTGTAGATCTAGCACCAGAGCCACTGTGCCCCTGCTGGGACCTCCATGAGCCCATGCCTCAGGACAGGCCTGTGGCATTGCTCACTATAAGCCTGGGAAATCTGGATCTTTTGGCCATTTAGGTCCATTTGTGCATCTAAACGTAGCCCAGCAGGATGCATGGATACTGAAATCCCTGATACTTTTTCTGCAGAAATCACTTGCTGATGGTTTAGGGTGGTTTAACAGAAGTAGTAAGATAAATCTATGTGTGAAAAATGATAGAGAAAACAAGTTATTTTTATGAATGTCAACAATGTCTCAGTTTTCCTGTTGGCTATTGTCCTGCTAGGCTGTACAGAAGAACGTTAGTGGGAAGCAAATAGGAAGAAAACAGTGACAACGTACCAATACCTTTTCAAATATCACAGAGCTGTTAAAAGAAGTGTATCAGGGCATATCTACCCACATACCTTCAGGCAGGCAAGTGTTAATTTCTCCTAAGTCCAGGGGGAATAAAGAAGACACAGAACTGCTGAAAACCACAGCTAGACAAAGAGGAATGGATGAACAGCAATGTTGGAATGAGTCAGAAAAAGCCAGCCTTTAAGAGAGAGTTGGTTTTGGCACTTGACCTCAAACAGGTGTGTTCATGCTCAGTGGAAGCTCTTGAAACAACGGTGTTTTCTAGTAAGACTTATGTACAAATCATACCATAGAATCATAGAATGGTTTGGGTTGGAAGGGACCTCAAAGATCATCTAGTTCTAAGCCCCCTGCCATGGGCAGGGACACCTTCCACTAGACCAGGTTGCTCAAAGCCCCGTCCAGCCTGGCCTTGAACTCTTCCAGGGTTGGGGCATCCACAACTTCTCTGGGCAACCTGTTCCAGTGCCTCACCACCCTCATGGTGAAGAATTTCTTCCTAATATCTAATCTAAATCTACCCTCTTTCAGCTTAAAGCCATTACCCCTTGTCCTATCACTACATGTCCTTGTAAAAAGTCCCTCTCCAGCTTTCTTGTAGGCCCCCTTCAGGTACTGGAAGACTGCTATAAGGTCTCCCCGGAGCCTCCTCTTCTCCAGGCTGAACAACCCCAACTCTCTCAGCCTGTATTCATAGGAGAGGTGCTCCAGCCCTCTGATCATCTTTGTGGCCCTCCTCTGGACTTGCTCCAACAGGTCCATGTCCTCCTTATGTTGGGGGCCCCAGAGCTGGACACAGTACTCCAGGTGGGGTCTCACAAGAGCGGAGTAGAGGGGGAGAATCACGTCCCTCGACCTGCTGGTCACTCTTCTTTTGATGCAGCCCAGGATACAGTTGGCTTTCTGGGCTGCACTTGGTGTTGTTCATCTTCATAAGGTTCGCATGGGCCCACCTCTCAAGCTTGTCAAGGTCCCTCTGGATGGCATGCCTTCCCTCCAACGTGTTGACCACACCACACAGCTTGGTGTCGTTGGCAAACTTGCTGAGGATGCACTTAATCCCACTGTCCATGTCACCAACAAAGATGTTAAACAGTGCCGGTTCCAATAGCAACCCTGAGGAACACCACTCATTACTGGTCACCACTTGGACATGCTCTTTCTTTGCTTCATCTTACGTTTCATCTTCTGATTTTTTTCTTTTGGCTGAAGAAATATCTTTTGTTTCAAAAAAGATATCCTTGAGACCCCTGGATCAGTTGCTGGCCCAAAGCGTGTTGGGTCAGTGTGGTGCAGAGCAGAGGCTGCTGGCTTCTCTATTCGCATGTTGAGTACTGGACTCAACTACCCTGGAGAAGACTATGCAGAGGGAAAAAAACATTCCTGGTTGGCAGTGACATCAGATAACTTAGTGTGCTGGCTGCCTCACAAGCCTGTGCTTCCTCTCCTCAGCAGCAGTACACAAATGTGAGAACTCATTATTCCCAGATAAGAAAAGTAACAACAACTCCATAACAAAAAAACCCAAACCAAACAAATACCCAAGGAAAAAACCGCAACCAACAGGTAAACCTAAGGGTACTGTCACTTGACCCTACTGTTTCTCCCACCTGGGTGTGCTGCATAGTTCCCAGGCAACCGCTCCCCGGCTGCTGCCTGCCCGTGCCAGGCTGATGGCAGGGAAGAGGGTATCAGTTTGCAGAAGGAGTGATCCCACTCCATGCAGAAACAACAAAATCTTCCCTTACGGCAGACCCAAGCATATTAATCAAGCAAATGGCACCAGGAGACAGAAGCTGAAGTTTATCTCTTCCGCTGTCTGCATGGACTTTAAACTACTCAACTCCCCTTCACACTACAGGATAGCTTGGCAGTGGGGTGCAGGCAGCACTGTCCTCTCCACAGCCCTGACTGGAGATGTACTGAGGAGGAAAAGGCTCTCTGCTTCTTAGGAGGCCTGAGAAGAAGTCAGGAAGGGCTCTGCTTGTGGAGGTCTTGTGTCCAGGAGAGCCTCTACTGCTTGCTTCTGGACCCACAACAGACCCTTTATGCCCTCAGAATCAAAAATAGATCATTTTGCCAAATGTCCTCTAAGAACTTGGATGTTTCAGGCGTCTCAACATCATCCACTAAGCTAAAAATCCCAATCAACTCCTATTCACAGCTTCTACCTTTCCAAGACTAAGTAGCCCATTGCTATCAGAGCACGCCTGATCACTCCGCGTGACTGTCTTCATCACTGTCTTCTGTCCTGGTAATCATTGCCAGCCCCTGCTGTTCTCAGTAGTGATTTCATATTCATTTAGATCGTAGATTAAAGTGTTACATTAATGGATTAAACAGATTCCAGCGCTGCCCTAATCTCCACGAGCCTCTCCTGGACTCCTCACTGGCTCTTTGAGATGTGTCAGTTGGCGTCCTCTTGGTGCCATTCACACAAGCTGAATTGATATTGCACGGTATTCATTTTTAGACTCAAAATATGGTGCACTACTGACTCATACGCCCAACACACTTTCACGTACATTATCACTATGCAATTACCTTTGTCAACCAAATATATAATCTCATCAAAGCATAAAAATCAGTTTGTTTGACAAATTTCCTTATAGTTACCATAAAACTATGTCAGTGGCATTAATCATATTCTTTCCTTTAATTCTTTCTCAGCTGAATCCCATACAAGCTTTCTTTTATTTTCCCTAAAACTGAGCTAAGCATAGTCAGCCTGCAATTACTGGGCTCATTCTTTGGGGTAAAATTAGTACTAGTTTCTTTCTCTGTTCTGTGCCTTTATTGCGTCCTGACCCCACTTTTCTGTCTGTCTCTGCCCTGACCTCCTTCACAGAGTAGCACATCCTCTTTTGCTCCTGTAGAGGCTTAGGGGAAAGGATTGAGGCTTCTTCCCCTCCCTTGCAGAGCACTGCGGAGCTACTGCATGTATGGAACTCTGAATTCTGGGAGGGTGGAGGGCAAGAGAGAGGGCCATGAGGATCTGCATGCCCACAGTACCACCTCGGTACCTCCACAATGTGTTCTTCTGTCCCACAGAGACAGCCCCCTGGTCACAAGAGAGACCAGACTGCCTGAGAAATGAGGAATGAGTGAGGAGGATAGAGCTGGAGAGTTCTCCCGCCCCTGCTGACATTTCTCCTAATCTTTGTCCAAAAGGTTTAACAGTACTGCCCTGGTTGATGATACTGTAATATAATCCTTTTGGTTGTTACTGGCAGCAAGGCTCAAATGGTATGATTTCTCCTTACCTGCAGGTCTACTCTAAAGTCTGCTGGAGTCTTTTCATTAGCATCAATTAGCATCAGAGCAGAATTTATGACTGCATTTCCCTGGAGGTGGAAAAGATGCATCACACTCATTCTCTTCCTTTTTGGGATGCTCAGCATGATCAGAGGGTCTCCTCTGCAGGAAAGCAGTAGCAGTTGCATTTGCCTCTCCAGAGGAGTTACAGAGCTTCTTTCCACTCATCAGGCCCCTTTCATGCAGCGTGCAGTTTCAGAGCCACTGATGGGGCTCCTTCCCATCAAGCCAGATTCTCTGACTGCAGGATTCCCCAGAGAATTAAAATAGATTTTTCCCACAAGTTCTTAAAGAAATCGGTGTTTACTCACCAGGAAACAGGTTCAAGATCATATGTCTGTCTTGCCAGGGTAACCTGTCATACAAGCCTGTATAAAAAGCATATGCCAGGCCACGGAGAGCACAGGAGAAACACATGTTGCACTGTTCAGAGGGTTGATGCAGCAGAATTGGTTTCAGATGATTGTTATTGTATTCAGCAACGTACTTCAAGTGCCCTTTGCTGAGGAGGCCTATTAATAAATGGAGACAGATGCCGTAATAAACTAAAGAACAACTGCTTCACAGTTAAGAGAGTAAATATAGTGCCCTGGGCAAGCAAGTGGGACGGCTCAGTAACAGAGAGCTCAACACAGACCATTTAGGACCATTGATAATTCTGCTCATCGCAAAGAGGAAAAGCAGGATGATGGGAGAAAATAAAGAAAAGAAGGAAGAAGAAAAAGCAGAAGCAGCCACAGGAAACTGAGCGTTATAGTAAGTGTATACATTGCCCTGTGACCCTGTCTGGCTATAGTTAGAGAGCAAGGAGGCACATACCCCATTAAAAATCTCTTAAAAAACCAGTTCCTTTCCCTGTAACCTCTGCTTGTAGTAAAGTAAGGTCATAAATGACAAATCTGGTTCAGGAAAATTTTCTCAAAGTTTTCATTAAACATAAGGAGTTATAAAACATTATGAAAGGAACCCAAGCTTTGTTTCTGTTGTAAACTGCAGGAGGTTTAATTCTCAGAGATTGCTTATCAGTTATTCTTTTTCCGCAAGGCAGATCATTTGTTTCTCCACCATCTGCACATTGCTCAAAACCTTGGAGTATTTCTGGGTGAAAGCTCTGTCTCCTCTGTCTCCTCTGAAAGTGGTAATGAGGAACAACAAAACGGACACCCCTCTCCACTCAGTTTTCTTCTGAGATCAGGGCTGAAATGAGGGTGCTGCCTTTGCAACTGAGATGAAGTATCTTGGGGGGGGGGGGAGGCGTGGTGTGAAAAAAACCCCAATCCAAACAGCCTGTCACCTTCCTGAGAAGTGATAATGTTCATCTTCATTACTGCAGCCAGGAGCCTCTGGAGAGCAATGGATTTAAGAAGCCGGAGGACTCCCATTTTTGTTCAAAGGAAGGGCAACTGAGATGCATGAATAGGCCCCCGTGACCTTTCGCCATCCAGATTTTGCATTCAAGTAGTTCCATCAATTTGCTGGGAATCTCACAATCAATGGTTCCAGCACTGGATGTGTTGGAGCTGTTAACATTTGATATCCAACTGAGGTATTAGAAAATCCTCTGTGCAGGCACAGCGCTGTTCCCTGTGATCAAAGGCAAGTCCTGTGATCAAAGGTATGTGTTTGAGGATCTTCGACTCCTTCTAGAGAAAAACACCGGTGATATCCTTACTGGAGTGCTGAATGAATATTCTGCTTACTTTTCCTTTACCTCTAGTACCAACTGGTTTTCTTTAACTGAAATCTTTGAGTACTTTTTTGCAATTATCTCCATGTTCTCTGAATTCTTCTGCTGCCTCTGTTTCAAAGCACCTGAATTACAATGTCTCTCACAACGTTTCCCAGCTCTACCGGCTCTGGCTGGGATGGACTTAATTTTCTTCACAGCAGCCCATATAGTCCTATGTTTTGGATTTGTGTCCAAAACAGTGCTGATAACGCACCAGTCTTTTAGCTATTGCTGAGCAGTGTTTGCACAGGGTCCAGGCTTTCCCTGTTTCTCACTCTGTCCCCTGCAGTGACTGGGCTGGGTGTGGGCAAGAGGCTGGGGTGGGCCAGCTGGGCCAGCTGACCCAAACTGACCAAAAGGATATTCCATACCATATGTCATATTCAGCAATAAAAGCTGAGGGGAAGGGGGAGATTCCAAAGCTGCTGGTTCTCAGGGACTGGCTGAGCATCGATCTGCTGGCAGGAGGTGGTGAGTGATTGCCTTTGCATCACTTGTGGCTTCTCTTCTTTACTTATTAAGCTGTCTTAAGCTTAACCCAGCCTTCTTTCACACCCACATATTTGAATATTTCTACCTTGCCCAGCACTTAAAAATGTCATCTAGCACCCAACCTGCTTTATTTCATATGGATGTACAGCATCTAGCACACTGGCCACGACTAACTTTTCAGTGCCACCTGATCGCACCACTTAATTGCAGTTAAACAGCAGGAATATGACAGGATTTTTAAATCCCTTCACTTCTCGGTACTGACAATGTGCACCGTGCACTCACCTGGGGGAGCCGCGCCGCGCCGAGCCGAGCCGAGCCGAGCCGCGCCGAGCCGCGCCGAGCCGAGCCGTGCCGAGCCGAGCCGAGCCGAGCCGAGCCGCGCCGAGCCGAGCCGAGCCGAGCCGAGCCGAGCCGCGCCGAGCCGAGCCGAGCCGAGCCGAGCCGAGCCGCGCCGAGCCGAGCCGAGCCCAGCCGAGCCGCGCCGAGCCGAGCCGAGCCGAGCCGCGCCGAGCCGAGCCGTGCCGGCGGCTGCGGGCGCCGGGTGCCCTCTGCCGGCCGCCGGGGCCCTGTGCCTCGAAAGGACTCGGTGCCTGCAAGTAATGGTTGTCAGGTGCAGCGCCCGGGGGCGATGGGGTCATGGTTCTACTATTAGACCTGGTAGAAAAATATTTTTTTCCTGCAGCCCAATGGACTGTCTTGTGCACACCCCACTTTAGAGACCACTGCTGGATGGAAAAATTTGATTGAGAGAGGACCTGATTTTTTCAAGGGGTTGAGCACTCCCACCCAGTCTTCTGTATTTTAGTTAGAGCAGTGGAAACTCATTGCTTCTTAAAAAATCCCCTCTTTTCTCTTTCACATCGACATCACTATTTTCTTCTACTCCTCTTCGACCCACTGCCTTTTTTCCACTCAGCTCTCTTCCGCTTCCTCTTGTGTCTGGTCTCAGAACATTTCATCCCCTTTATCCACCTTTCCCAGTAATACCAGACCCTCTCCCACCTTGTGCTGCCCTGCCCCTGCTTCACACAGTCTTTTTTACCTCCTTTGTTTTATCTGTCTCTGTTGTGCACCCCCATTTACATATTTTAGTGGGCAGCATAAAGGGCTGGCGCAGAGAGAATGACAGATTGGGGCAACTGACACAGCCGGGGGGATTGCACGGATGTGGGGAAAGGATTCACGTCCGCTTTGTTTCTTCCCTACCAGTGTTTTAACACCAGTGGGGCACACACATGTGGAGGGTTAAAACAAACACGATTGGAAAGATGGGCTTATCACAAGGCTGAACGGTGAGCCATCACCATCAGTTTCTCTAGGCCTTGCCGCTGTGCAAACACAGTTATTCCTGATAATATTTTAAAGGCTTACCCCCCCTCCCCAATGGGATTTGCTTTTCCCGTCACCCTCCACTACACACTGTTGCCTCTCGCAAGCTGTAACAGCCCACCCCACACCCCTCGGCTTTCACCCGCCCTGCTAAATTATGCACACACATGCTGGGGTCAAAACAATATTGAGAGAAAATAAAGGAGGAGAGGGGAAAGGTGAGGAAATGGGATCATGTAGGACAAGGGTCATTAAAAAAAGAGGAGGGGGTATTCTGAGCGTGGGGAAGGCAGGGATAAGGAGGGAGATGTAACTAGCAAAGGAGCACTGGCTCACTGATGCAGAAGACAGCAGAGCTCTGACATCTGGGGACTCCACGTCACATAATGCTTTTAAGAACAGGGTAGACAAATAATCTGGCACGTGCAGGTGAAGTGTGGTTGAACCTTCATCGATACCTCCTGAGGTCTCCTTCCAGACCTGCCTTTATTATTCCTACCGCTCCTATTCCATAAACTCCCGAGGAGACCTGTTGCTGTCTGAAGGAGAGAGGCAGATCAAGGATATTTGGATGTGGAAGAAACAACCTCAGAAAGCTGAAGCGAGCTTTTCTTGAGCAGCCCGGCAGTGCCGTGATGGACCTGTGACCCAAACCCCAGCCTGTGGGTGAGCAATTCAGTAGCAGCCTCACTCTTTGTCTGTGTATGCATGAATTCCTCTCTGTGGTTTTAGACTGTCCCTGAGCATCTGGAAGGGATGGGAATTTTTGTCTGAGGGTCCAGCCACAGTATTGTGACCTGCAGTAAGTCCTTCTATTTAACCATACTTCCTTCCCTTTTTTCCCCTGTGACGTTACTACAAGTTTTAATTTATTTTTTTACGAGCTTGGAATAAAAGAAGTGGGATAAAGTGGCTTTTTTTATTTAATGAGTTCTCACACCAGAGGCAGTATGCTGTCCAAGTACAAATGGGAAGCGTTCCAGATGCCTGGTGGACTTGTGGCCTCCTGCACCCCAACACCACATGTCTGGATGTGTCCAGAAAGGCCCGTGCACAAATGCAGCCTGGAGTTAAGTGTACTTAAGCTACCTGGTGTGCCTTTTCATTGGACCTTGTTACAGGGTCAACACAGGGGTGACGAGACCCCATAGGGATGGAGTGCTGCTCCCTGGCCTGTGCTGGGTCCCCAGGACTGGCAGGGTGGTGGCAGCACTGCCTGGAGAAGCCTGCTCCTGTCCCAGCCTGCTGCCTTGACAAATGGGTTTTAGTGTGGCTCAGGGTCCACACATCGAGCTCCTCCCATGGCTGCTTCCCTTTGAGCAAAAGCTCCAAATAGCAGGGACTTTGATATACAGTGCAGTGCGGGGGCCTTTAAATAACAGCCTTTACTGCTCATTATTTGCACAGCCACCTCGCAGGGGAAAACATAAAGGGAAAGTGCATTTCAGGAAACGCTGATGCAGGCCTGTTTGCCTTGTCCTGACTGGCATAGTAAGAAAGAGAAGACACAAGAATTTACAAGGTGCAGGTCCACAGCTCCAGCACGGGTTTGCTGTGGAGATCTGACATACATGCATGGGCGATGAAAGGGGAACAGTCTGCGTTTCATGGAGCAGGACTATTCCCCTCCCTTTCCCAGTCCCCCTTTCCAGTTTCGTTTGAAGTGAATAGCAACTAGGAGGGCAGAGCAGCTTTGGAAGTCAGACAAGTTCTCCTCATATGGATAAATACAAATTTAGGTGTCAAACTTTGGACGCCAAAGAATTAAAACATAGCCGCTGCATTGGAAAGCACAAGCAGCACATGCCAGGAACAGCTGCACTGCTCTGCGTATGCCATGTCGGTGTTTCTCCCCACCCTCACAATTTTAAGAGCCATACCCACCTTGAATAAACCTGTTTGGCCGAGGTGAACATGTCAGAGCAGCAGCAGAGATTCCTTCTGGCCCAGAAAGAGCTGGACTGGCACAAGCTTGGTGGTAGTAATTTGTACCAGCTGCTCAGGCTCCTGCTCTCTAGGCGCTGACATTACTGCAGCTCCAGTGGGTTTGTGCTACCAGGAGAGACACATCTGACCCCAGCTCCACAGCGGGCTGGGCTCTCAAAGCCCTGCCAGGCAGTTTAAGCCTCATGCGAGTTGCACTTAGTGTCTTTTGAGTGGGTTCAGAGCAACGGGGGATGAATTCCTTGTGACCATCATGCCAGTGGAAGATGCATGGATGGTCCTGGCCTCCTGCTAGTCAGTAAGAGCTCCCCTGGATTTCAGTAAAATGCCTAGCAAGTTAGATTTAACTGGACTCAGGAATATTTACTAGTGGATATGCAGATAAATGACCAATCTGAGGAGAAACCCGGGAAATGGCTGCACTTGCAGACCATTCCTTGGTGTTGGGCAGTCTGGAGGCCAGGCTTGGGCCACTGATGGTGTCGGATTCTCTAAGACCATTCTCATCCTTTCATCTGGTGGCTGAAAACCCTTGCTGTTTCCTCTCGCAAGGCATCGCAAGCTCCATTAGAAGCAGCCCTGCTTAAATTGAGAAACTGTTTTCCCCTCCTGGGAAAAAATGGTCGGAAAGTACATTCTCCAACTATAATGCATTTTTAATCTGTTCTGGTCTTGGACAACAGAATGACAAATATTTTTTACAGTGTTAGAGATCAGTTTTACAAAAAAAGAAACAAAAAAAGGTGACACTGTAACATGATACAAACATGGAGAAACTCCGCACTAGTCAATCTAGCTCTTCTGGATTGACAGCTGTTTCTGAGATGAGATCATTCGCTAATCTCTCTTCCTTCTATCATGACCCAGTAAACTCCCCATTTCCAGTAAAGCACCTAACCATGCAAGTACCTGTTAGCATATGTTTAAAAAGCTTGCAGTTTAATAGGACACATGATTTTAAGTTAAACACAGAGTTCACTGGTTTGCTGAACAGGCACAGGCATTACAGCTTCAATTGCTTTTGCTGAGTTGGGGTCTCAGCCAGTTTAAGGCAGCTAGGAGAAAGGTCCCATGACCTCATTACCAAAAGTTTCATATCTACCTAGAAATCCATAGCAACAGTTTCTGCAACGCTCACTGCTTATTCCAGGGATTCCTGAGACAGAAGGCTGGAAAACCAAGCCCGTGAAAAGGGGCCTTTGCCTCCCTGCCAGCACTCACTGATAAAACGAGCTTCCTGCTCTACCTGTAGGTTTGTGTCCCGATGCGAGCCCATCGCCTGGCGGTGCTGTGCAGTGCCATCAGGCAGTTATCACAGGTTTGCAGAAACCTTTCGTCAGACGCCTAATGCAAAGTGTGGCATCCGCACCGCAGGCAGCCCGGTGCAACCCCTTGAACATCCCTCTGGCCATCCCCAGGAACGGAGAGGCTGAACTGAAGAGATGACTCCCCCAGGCCAGGAAACCCCGTAGCTTGCACATGAGTCACTACGCTGGGAAGGGTCAGCAACAAACCAGGTAGGTCTTATTCTCTCTCCATTAAGAGGAGTTGTTGAGGAGCCATTTGCCTCCTCCAAGGTGATACCGTGATATAATAGGGGACCCTTCGGAGACACACCTCCAGCTTGCTCCTGAGCGAACCTCATGGTGAAAATCAGGCACAGCCCAAAGAGCAGGTACCGCTACAGGCAACAGGTGGTGGTTTAAGCATTTTAATGTCTATATAAACCTTTCAAAGGTCAGCTGGGACTTGGCAAAGAAAGGAAAAGGAGCAAATGAAATGAGGGCTCAGGCATAATGAAAAGAAAAACCAGACTGATACTTGCAGCCGATCCCCACGCTTCAATCGGCACAGCAGGACGTAGCAGGAGGCTCTCCATAGAGCTGAACATGGCAGCTCTGAGAAGCCTTCTGTGCTTCAGTGAAGCCCAGTCTGAACATCTGAACGCAGATGCTCTTCTGCCCTGGGAAAAAAAATACATCTTACAAATCTAAACATGTCACCTCAAAGGGAAAACTATTTATTATTAATGATACTATTACTGCTGTTTTTTCCAGTAGACTGAGGAGGTTAAATAATAGTAACTGCAAACTAACCAAATGTTCAGACCAAACTTTAACTAGCGAGAAGACATACAAACTTTGCAGTGACTTAAAACAGTTTAATGTAATTCCAAGACAAAGTGTGATTACATTTCTACACATATACAATATGCATATGTGAGTTTACAAATTCTGATTAATAACTCGTTTCACCTCAGAGACCGAAAAAATGATCAAAAAGAAACCGTGAATAACAAGCTATAACATAGTTCACCACAACGGGACCTCCTTTCTCACCCTACAGTTAGTAATATTACAATTAAAATAACTATATTCTTCTATAATGTATTTTCTGTTAAAATCATCTCATAAATTTACAATGCTATTATTAGTTTCCAAGACTAATATAAATTCACTCCATTTTTCTACAACGAAAATGATTATTAATTAGAAGCACACAACATCATGATGAAAAACACAAGCATTTTTTTTAGTAGCAAGAATTTGATTGGTTAAGAATTAGTTTTCTTGTAAAACATTCTAAAGCCAAGTAAAATATCCATTCTTATAACATACCTATAATATGAGACTAAGGAATAGGTTACATATAGGTCTACAACACATCAGTTTGTTTTTGTTTTTTCTTTTGAAAGAAGAAAGACATATTACCAAAAGAAAACAGAAAAAAAAAGAAAAAAAGGAAGGGGGGAAAAAAGAAAGAAGAAGAAAGAAAGGGACAATTCACATAGGAAAAAAGCAGTACACAAGAAAATACTGTTGCACACAATAATTTTCACAAAGATTAACATGGATTAACACTCTTATTACAGAAACCGTACAGTGAAGGAACACAACGGCTCAGGGCTTTAGTGGGGTTACTGGGCTGAGATGATACTGTAGAGAAAGAACCACTCGGGATCCAGAGCTGGGGCAGGGGCATCTTTTCCCTTGCGACTGTGATCGCGTTTCATAGCTTCCTTCCCTCCCCCACCCCTTAATAATTTTGGTGCAGTGTATATTAACTTCCACTTTCCATCCAGAGTACGCTGGGCTTGTGGGCAGTCGAAAGGCATAAAACATTCTCTCCATTTCCCCCCTCCTGTTTTTAAAAGGATTTAACGGCCCATAAAAAAAAAAATGTTTCACCCGTTGGTTCGGTTTTAACTACCCGAAGTCTAGACTCTTCACCTTCCGAGATGCCCCTCCTTCTTCTCTCTTTCTCGCTCCCTCTCTTACTCTCTCTCTCTCTCTCTCACACACTCCTTTAATAAAGCTATTAATGACACTTCCTCTCCTTTCAGAAATTTGATTTGGTATGAAAGATACAGGCTACATTCTGGTCCTGCCCAAGTAGAATATGGTACCCAAAACGCCTCGATTGCTCTGTTGGTGAAACATGGGATGAGGAGATCCTTTTTTACACCTGAAATGGTTGTGCCCTGGAATATCCGTGGAAGTTTTGTTTTGGGAAGAATACAGAGCAAAAAAAACCCAAAATAAAATAAAAAATCCAACACATAAGGGATAAAGGGGGGGAAAAGAAAAGCCAGAAGTGTTGTACGTAACCACGTGAGGTGGAAGCATTGGAGAAGTGTTATTTCCTTGCTGAGGGCAGAGGTACTATATGTAACCATTCAGATCCTATGGGATGTGCGTTGCCAGTGTTGGAAACCCCTTCTTGCCTAACAGGCTGCAAGTCGAAGTATTCCACAAGACTCTGTGGCTCCGTCATTTGAGTGTGCCGGTATTTGCGGGTCTGACTCCCCCCACGAGAACAGAAGACCGGGCAGGCGCCGAGGGCAGCAAAGCCTCTTGGTTGGGTGGTGGTGCGCAATGAGAAAGGGCGGACTTTTTCCAGTTGGCCCGAGTGCTGCTGACAGTCCTGGCTTGCCGTATGATACGTTATCGCTTTGGTAATGTGGACGACGGGGTGGGCACAGCAGCCCCGGAATGGTGCTGAGGGAGAAGGAGGAGGCGGGTTGCACTCCCCCAGCCCCACCGCCACTGATTGTACTGGAGGAGCACAGGCGCCCAACTGCAAAGCATCGCTGATCGCTCCTTTTCACTACCTCTGCTCTAAGCTGACTGATACAGCCCTGTCAGGCATGAGGGAAACGCGTAAGGAGCCCTCCCGAGAGTACCTGAGCTCCACGACTGAAGCTCGGTTCTTCAGATGTACATATACATATTTTTAAATGCCAGTTCCTGTACTTTCATGACCTCAGAGTATCATTTTGCTCAGCAGACATTTATACCATGTTCATTGGTTAACCAAATGAAAGAACACAACAGACAAAACTAGACAGCTAAGCGAGTCTGGGGAGGGGGGAATGTGACATATCAAAATGCAAAGTACAGGGTAACAGCAGCGGGGAAACAGCATTGACGGGAACTGGCACGGGCTGAGAAAACAGAGCTGACAAGGAGATGGTCAGTGAACTTTGTATTTCGTTTACTGGTTCAAAACATTTCTGTGGTGGTAAGCATCGTTTGTAAGAAAGGGGTGAACAGATGGAAGCCAAATTACAGCATTGCCTCTGAGTGGCTGTCACAGACACACACACACAGACACACACACAACCCCTCCCCTCCCCCCCCAAAATAAAACCAGCATTCACTAACTCAGGAATTAATCATTTGGCTAATGATTTATCAACAGTACAATACAATCCTTCCTTTGAATATCCTTCATTCTCCTGACGCGGGTATCTTCATCCAGATGAGGATCCTACATAGAACAGTGAATTTAGTATTGTGCTCCCTGCTTCAACCCAAGGAGCCTGATAAAGTATGTTACTAAAACAAGCGAACAAACAAATAGTTTATCTGTTGGACTAAATCTTCAAAGTGGGTGGAGTGTTTTTTCGACCAGACTTTGGAATACAGTGGATTACTTGATCTCTGGACTGACTTTCCAGCACTATGTTATATCTCGAAACAGAATATACATATTAAAGACACACTTGTACTTTTCCATTTTTAACGGGCGAAATTAAAAAGAGGCAGCTGTATTGAGTTTTTGAAGGTGTCACTTATAAACACAAGATTTCCCTTAAAAAGTACCAGTTTAAATGTAAACTATAAAACACTGTAATAACTATAAAATGTAGCCAGAAAACTGTTTAAGTAGCCACAGTCTATTATTCAGTTCATATTGGTTTAAAATGTGACTCATTAAATATCTTCTAGAAGGCCAAAGCATTTTACAGTAGCTATAAACATATATACTTACATGTGCATTTTAACATCACAATTGATTAAAATACATAAACGAGTAATCTATTCCTTGGTTTAATTTTTTTTTCTTTTTAAAGATTCACTGTCTTCAGAATTCACTCAAGCAACAATGACCAGGGTGGGCATTTATCGCTATTCCGCCCCTAGGGAGTTCAGAGTCTTTGAATCAAAGTTCAAGCTGGCTACATGTTTTCAAAAAGGCTAAAACCAGGATGAATGCCCACATTTGAGGTAATTATTGCCATTAGGTCACAGTTTGTGTAATATAAGTGTATCTAAATCCTTCTTTAAAAAAACCGAAGGTATCCCGCAGTACTGGGGGATACCCTTTGTAGCAATCAGAATCCAGAATCCTGATCAGTGGGTTTGCTTCCAAAGGAGCCGGTGGTCCCAGAGCACCAGGTGCCCCCAGAACAGCCGCCGGCCAGCCTAGAGCTCAGGCGACAGGCCTTTTTTTTTTTTTTTTTTCTTTTTTTTTAGAAAAAAGAAAACGAAAGAAAAATCGGAGGTGCCATAAAATAGATGGGTAACATTTCTGATCAGAATTCCGGACCAAAGCTTTTCTATCTGTCTTACTCCTTTCCAAACAGTTTGCTGAAAAAAAAAATAATAACATCAAAACACATTGGCATTAAATACTAACTCTATGCCAGCACTGCAAAAACTCCTTGGCTATGTTCTGAGAGTGGGATAAGCTTTGCTTTTGCTCTGGGCATTGTTGCCCCATTGCTTTCTGTTTCAAAGAGGAAAGCTTGTTCGAAAGAAAGAAAAGAAAGAAAGAAAGAAAAGAAAGAAAGAGAGAAAGAAAGAAAGAGAAAGCAAGCAAGCAAGCAAGAAAGAAAAAATAAATCCCTGGCTGTCAGAAGTACACGCAAGTATTTACAAGGTTTGTGTGAATCTGCACACAGTTCCCCTCACAGCGAAAGAGTTAAGAACAGAGATGTCACAATATTTATCAGTGCAGTAAAAAATATCATTTTTGGAAAAAAATATACCTTTAGTATTGCCTTTCTTAGATTAACTATGATAAGCAAAAGATTAAAAACAAAAACTTCATCTTCAAACACACATGAATAGTTTGTTATAGCAGCACTGCTAAAACTGGAAGGACAAAGCTAACCCGTAAATGAGAAACAGGAGTTTCAGACCATAAATGCTGAACGCAAAGCCTCCTAGTATGCTTCCTCAGACTTCTGAAGAACCAAGCTAATCTACCGTTCAAATTTCGCTCTTGACACAGGCAAATGCTCTAAACCATGTCTTCCCACTGACAGCATTTGACACGTGCAGGGCTCAGCCCGGCTTACCTCCAGTCCGGTTCTCACACCTCCACCTGCATCAGCAGATCTTAGAGGTAACTACCGCCTCTGGGGTCACTCCCAGCAGTTACGTTTGTCACGGGGGAAAAAGACACCTTCAGCATGGAGCCCCCGGTTAGCGGTGCTCCTCTGCACGCTGCTGGGGCTCACTTCAAGAGGCAGTCCCTGCGGTGGGTCCTGCTGTGTGCCTGGGGTGGGAGTTGAGCATGGTGGCATCATGGTGTCCCTCACAGGTAGTGGCATTCCCCGGTGGTGGGAAGGATGGACCGCAGAGACGCGGAACAGCCCGGAGAGCCCAGTGCCTCCCATCCAACGCAGTACTCCAGCAAGGAGCCCAGGCACAGCCATTTACAATAGGACCACCACCACAGCTTTGAGCACCCCTGTAAAATATTGTACCTCGCTCAACATCTGCAGTCCAGGGGGAAATTCTCATCGTCATCAGAGGCAGCTTTGCTGGAGTACGGCAGTGGGGGAACCCCAGCAGCGCAGACCCATCTTCTCCTCCCCAAGTATGGCGGGAACAAAATGATTTATAGGCACAGGAGTGGGCCACAAAAAGTAAGTCAGGGACTCCACATACTTTGGACACAGGGTCTCCTCACAGGAGCACCGGTGAGACTCGGGGATGGAGCAGGGGTGACATGGACGAGTGCCCAGGACTGCAGATCCACTGCTTTGAAGCTCCCATGGGAAATGGGAACACAGCAGGGACAGCTCTGTCAGCAGGAAGGGAGAAATCGTTCCCTGCCCACATTTTTCTCTTCTGTGTTGCCTACCCTCAACAAAGATTATTTCTGCAGACCTTGTGCACAGGTATCCAGGATTGGGCCCACAGGTAGCACTGCAGATCTCTGATGGGCTGATTGGCAAGCCATGGAAAAACACCCGCGTAAGTCCAACACTCTTGCCCAGCTGTGCCTGGCCTGACCACAGCAGCACTGTTCGGGGTCCAACCCACAGAAGAAAACCAGCATCCTAAATCCAGAGAAGAAGACACTACAGAAGCATGCAGAGCATCCAGAAGCTTATCCCCACTACGCGGCTCACCATTTCCACACTGCATTGTCACCACTGAAACACTTTAATCAATGTGAACAATAATGAGAAAAGAATAAAGTTTTTGACATCCCCTACAGTTTAGGATAGCAGCAATATTTAGTGTGAATTTCTCTGCTCGTCAAGCTAGCTACTCGAAACGATGACAGAAACTTGAGAGAGAAAAAGAAAAAGAAGAGAAAGGAAAGATGGAGTTCCACAGCTTATCCCCATTGCCTGTTGGTCATGACTCATGGCTTAATTTAATTTCTGGAGTGGGTTGGGGTCTTTCTCTCTCCCTTTATAAAAAGAAAAGTTTCCTTGGTTAAAGAAAAAAACATGTTTATCGCCCTTCAAGTTTGCTAATGGTATTGCCTTCAAACCAAATTACAAGACATAATCCCTTGAAAGTATAAAAAAGGAAAAATGTCACAGACAGAAGCATCCTTTTCTTGGAATGTTTTACGTATTATGACAAAACTACTAAAGAAAAAATGAGAGAGAGAGAGAGAGAGACCTGCCAAGGCCCAATTTGTTGGGTGCAAGCAGCTACAACTCTACCGAGGAAGATGAAATTGCATTTGCTCTCTCAAATAACTGGATTTGGCCCAGTCTGCAGTGAGAACTGCTTCCATTCAGGTTTTCCATTCTGCTCATGCCAGCGGTTCTCTCCGCTCCCTCCTGCATTCTGGTTTCACAGCAGGAATTTGAACATCCATCTCTGAGGAGAGGCAACATCCATGCTTCCTTCTGCTTCCCACACAAAAAGAACGCAAGACGAGATGATGGGGAAAGGGACCGCATTTTCACTGTGCCAGCCATAAGCTACCCATAAAACTTCCAGTATCTAAACACTCGCCTCCCCTCTCAAGTTTCCATGCTTTTTACCCCACGCACAGTAGCACCAACCAACCACGCCAATCCCATTTCCTCTCCAAAGGACTTTGTGAGCAAAACAAGCTGGCTGCTATTATGTATGTGGCACTGACAGCATGCAAAGCTTTTGCTTCCTCTGCTAAAACAATTGGGTTTCCCCTGTGACTAACTGTACCACACTTTTTTCCGTACTATGCCTTTACACAGGTGTGAGGGAGGAGGTATTGCTCAGCTCCCCCGTACCCACCAGAAAACACAGTGTTGCACCATCAAAGCAATTTGACGGCTGTGCTGTGCATCTCTTGCAATCACAGTGTCCCAACACCACAATCATCTGACCACCTACGGCTGGCAGGTCAGCGACTCCAGGGTGGACAACGTGAAAGGTGGCTCCTCTAGCACACACTGCACCCCTTCTTGCTGCCAGCAGCTGCCATTCTAACAGCTCTGCTGCCAAACGCCCCCCAAAATCAGATTTGAGCCCGCATGGGAGAGGAGGTTAGATGGGTACACAGGGAAAACGCAATTAATACAAATAAAACATTACTGTGATTGAGATTGCAACCTTCCACGCTTCGCCAGTACTCGGCCAGAGGAGCGCATAAACAAGTAATTAACTTGAAGGGTTTAAGTCTGTTCTTTAGCAAAGCACTCAAATGCATGATTAACTTTAAGTCTCTGCTGATGTCCTATCATTTTTTTATGGAGTTTGAATTCAGTTACTGCTTCCCCCCATTCTAACAGAACAGGTGATGCAAATAAAACCATGAATACCTAAACTTTAGCAACCAGAATAGCTTAATAAAATTCCACAACAAATAATTATAAAAGAAGGAAAAATCTACATCAGGGTCAAAAAAAAAAAGGCAAGCCAAGCATCCTGGCCATGTGGACACCTGATCAACCTTCAGTGAGAGAGGAAGAGCCAGCGAGGAACCCTGCCCTGTGCATGGCCATGCTTTACCCAGCTAATGCTGTCTGTGCGCGTCAGTGTCCTTTATCCAGTGACGGGACTGAGCCACGCTGACGCCTCCACCGCAGCTCTTCCGATAGCCCTGTTTCTGGAGAGCCTTTTACCTGCTTTCTCCTCTAGGAAAACCAAACCCTTAATACGTAGCATGACCTTGGATTCATCGAAAGGACCCAATGATTATGGTCTAGAGCACAAACAGGTCCTGAGGTCTTGATCTCGTATAAACTTTCTATCAAACAAAGTGATGGTGAACTGGATCCCAGGGCACCAAGGTCCTATCTGCCTTTGATCCAGCTCTCCTGATAGATCATTACGTTAGCTGCTGTTTGGATTTGGCCTCTGAATGAATGTTTCTGGGACTTATTCTGAAATGCAGATATGACATGGAGGATAACTCCTGTCCCTCAAGGTTGTAACCGCTCTCATAGAGTGGCCCCACTCCCCCCAGGTTAGAGGCAGAGTTTTCATTTTTGGGACAATATCTCGTTTCCCCTTCCTCCTGCAGTTTTCACAAACACAGCAACCCTTCTGATGCCACTGATGAAGAGAAATAAAATTAACAATAACAACAATACTAAGAGAAAAAAAATAATAACACAAGGATTAAGGAATGCGTGTGCAATTAAAACCCAGAGTAAAATATAATAATAATAAAATAATAATCATAATCATAACAACCATACAATAAAATAACATTATCTTTCCTTTTCATGACACAAGCAGCATGACGCTCTCGCTCCTGAACTGGTGGGAGTGGAGAGGAATGCAACAGAGAGAGCAGGGCTTTATTTTCCTGCCTCAGATGAAAGGGGATGTGTTGTCTTTCCAAAGGAAGTGGGGGTAAGGTGCATAGGCTGCTGGGAGATCGCATCCTCATCTACAGTATATTGAGCTGGAATGAAGGACAGGCAGGAGAAGAAAACTGTGCAAGGGTAGCCCAGGAACCAGCGCTGGCAACCAGGGAGGGTATTTGGTGGTTAGCCAGAAGACAACAGCCTTGTTGAACAGCCTATGTGTAGCGAGATCCCTTCTTCTTCCAGGCTAGCCAAGCACTTACTGCAAGACAATATATTTGTGCTTGTCTTTCTGTCAGCTTTTCCCACGTGAAAGAACCTCCTTCCTTACTGCCACCCAGGGAACCATCCCTTGCCACCCTGCTCGTGAACCTGCTGTTTTCCAGCATCTTGTGAAATACCTGAATACTTCATGCTCTAGTTACAGGGAAATGTAGAGTAGAACCGAGCAGCCACGTAGACTTCAGCCTTCATGGAAACACGGAAACGTTCTATCAAACTCTCTTCTCTCCTTCCTCCCCAGGCCATCCACAGACATAGGTGCTCTAAAGACACTTCCAAATATTGATGCACCAGTGCAACTGCCGTTACCAGCGAAACTCCCCTCTGAACCAAACCCAGCTGTAGGAAAGGGTCTCTTTAGAAACCTGTCAGAAAACAAGATGACCACGTAGTATTCCTTGGCATGGAGGACACACAGGACCACTGTGCTTTCTGGTTCCAGGGTCACTCTGCTGCTGCAGGCAATCTTTCGGGGCGTAGGTGAGAGGGGAGGAGGGGACGCGCACACTGTCACAGCTATGATAGAGTTGGTAAGGCCCAATGTATTACAATACTCTTTTCACTTAAGAAACCTGAGTTTGACTCTCTCAACTGGATTTTCTCATGCTTGCTTTAGGACTCCAGTCATTTCCTGACCCCCTCCCATCAACAGATGTAGTGAGAGATGTTGGCAACAACTAGTGTTTCCCCCTTTCACCAGCTAAAGTTTTGTCCCCATTTCAGACACACAACCGGGACAACCTGCCAGCTTGGGAGGATGCTGTCCTCCCACTCCACCGAGAACGTCAGCAAACAGCAGAATGAGAATTCAGTTTCCAGGGAGGAAACCCGCTATTTCAACAGGCTAGAAACAGACCAGTCAACAAACAAATCCCCCGACCCTCTGGGAGTCACCCTGGCTCTCGCAACCGACCTGGTCACTCTCAGCCCATCCAGTGCTCGACAAAACACCCGGTTAGACGCGCTTCCAACCCCGACGAGTCTCCTCAACACCTCGCCAAGCAAGCTAAGATTGACGATGTGGGGAAAAAAAACCAAAACACCACCAGCAGAAGAAGAAAATCGGCAATAACAACCCAAAAAAAAAGAAAAAGAGCTGAGAGTAAATTCCGACTAGCCTCAGTCAGTTTCTAGGAGTACCAGTGGAAGTAAACCCTTAAACCGCATCTGTAGTTCGGTAAGGCACTACGAGGGAATGATGTAAAACTAAGACTGTGACAGTTGTAATGGCTGTGCCGAGGAACACACCACAGAGAGAAGGCAGCATCTGCACGCACACGCACACACGCGCACACACACACGTACATACCTGGACAATCACATTTGTTACATGCCTATGTTATATCACTTTTCTTTGTGCAATCACATTGAGGAATAGTCTATTGGTATCGTTGAAGTTCAACACAAAATAGTAAAAAGGGTGTATGACCTGTATAGTGCTACATTCTACCAGGGGGAGGGGGGCAGCTAAAATGTCTCCTCCTATACTAAAACGTCTAGGGACTGAAAAGGAAAATTTCCAAATAAAATAAAATGAAACACAACTGAAATCCAACATACATTATTAGAGATCTCGTTTAGGAATAGCATTTCTCAGGGATTTATCCAGTGTGTTCAAGGAAAAGGAGAAACATCCCCATTGCTTCTGCTCGTGACCAGTGCTGCATGGCCTGTTTTCCCCACGTGTTTTTAAGCATAGCAGTGCTAGATCTGAATTTAGAGCACTGGGGAAACATTTTTTCTCCTCCTCCCTCAGCCTCCCTTACCCACTTCCTATTTCCAGAAAAAAAACCCCCAAAACCTTATGTATGCTTTGGGGTACAGAGACCACTGCAAAGATGGGGCATAAACCCTTTGAAATGCTGGATAAATCCCTAATCCATATACCTATTGGATTAAAATCTAATGGATTTCATTTTAGGTGTTCTGGACAACAAATTTCTAAATGTAGCTCACTATTGGATGAAAATAACCTTTAAAAGTCTATTGGTGAAGTTCTTCAAAAGACAGGACCCGCTGGAGGGTCCTTCTGCTTCTCTCTCTCTCTCTAGTTTGGTGCAGAATGGTTGGTTTTTTTGTGGTTTATTTTTTTCTGTTCTTTTTTTCCGTTTTCTTTTCTTTTTTTTTTTTAAATAAAAAGTGTAGAATTGGTTCTCCCCCTTCTTTCCTCTTTTTCGTTTCTTCCTTAAAGTCTCCTTCGTTCAAGTTTCACGTGAGCCTCCCATTGCATTGTTAGTTTGTCATGTTCTTCAGTACAAAAGCGGCTGCCTCACTCCCCCAGGATGGGTGCGTCTCTCGCTCCTTGTTCCAGTGTTTAGATGTAAGGGTACTGGTTGACCTTGGTGGGGCTCAGTGGGTATCCAGTGTAGACTGTGGAGGCTGGAGAAGCACTGATATAGGTCTGATGGGCAAACTGAGCCTGGTACTGACTCGGGTGGATGGTGGGTGAGGGCAGAACCCGCGGGCCCATGCTGACAGGGACCTGGTGGACGATGCTGGCGGGGTAGGTGGTGTGCTGCACGGCGTGCCGCGCAGACCCTTGGGAGGCCACCAGGTGTGCGACGGTGCCCGTGGAGCCCAGGGCGGCCGGGGCGGTGTATGTGTAGAGGTGGGGTTGGGTGGGCAGGTGAGCAGCGGCAGCTGCAGCCAAGTGAGGATGAACTGTACCATGGCTGGGACTATTGTGCGGGAAAGAGTACGGGGCCTGAGCTATCGTTGGAGTGATGTAGGCTTGCTGTCTCCGGTGACTCCCTGTGCGATCGGTCGTGATGTGCTGCTGGGCCTGGATAAAGACAGCAACAGTGATAACCAGTTACAAGACAAGAGACGGCTCTTTACCTCCTCAGTGGTCCCTGGGAGCCTTCCTATGACACCAGGACGGCCTCAGGAAAGTCCCTTGCGCTCCTCCTGACACCCTCAGCACCACCACAGTCTTCCCTTGGAAACGGGTGATGGCAAAGGCTTCCTCCCAAGCCTAGGAAGACCCTGTAGTTTCATACATTCACCAAAATGCCCCCCCAAAAGGACAACGAGTGCCCCACTTTGAGCCACGATCTGCTGGCACAGCTAACATGGACACACAACCTTGGATGCCCGGCTCCTAAAAACACCTTCCACAAGTCCAGTCGCTAGCACAACACGTGGCTTTTGTTAGTGAACTCTCTGCTGACGAAATGTGGTGCACTGATAGCTCAGGGGAATGCAGATGCCTAACTATGCCTGGAACAGGCAATTTATTTTTGCTCAGTTTGGGTCTTTGTGGTTATCACTTCCTCAGTTAGTTAGTAAAATAACTACTTTATTTTTTAAAGATAAAACCTTCCGCTCAATCAGAACATGCAGGTGCCTGGTACCCTCATGTAATCAGCTATAATTAGTTGAGCACAGGCAATTTTCTTGCAGTGGGACAGGAGCAATGTACTTTTTCAGGGATTTTCTAAGGGTTTTTTTGCACTGCACAGTCATGTCAAGGAGTTTTCCCAGTCATTTGTCATCAGAGTAGTAAATAACCAATAAAGTAGGAATTAGAAGGCAAGAAGGGCAATGCTCCATGTTATTTCTTTCTATTCTTCCAAGCCTTCTCATCCTCTTTGTAAGCACTCCCTGCGCTGTCATTGTGGTCTGAAATGCGGCAGCCACAGTCCTCCCCCACTCTTGGAAACAGCATCTCCCCCATTTCTTCCATTTTCACTCACTTTTATTTCAAGTTTGTTTAATTTTTTAAATTTCAACTACATTTTGAGGGGGAGGAGACATTCTTCTCCCTCAAATGATTTTTTTAAAAAAAAAAAACAGTTCTGCTTATATCCAGCTCTGGATGCAAACCAGCACTGTCCTCTAAGCTCTCCAGACTTTCTCATCTTGAAATGTTGGTAACTGTGCTGTAACTTCCTTACTCTCATTACCTCACCTCAGGGTAGAGAGAGGCCCGAGGTGCAGTATGTGAAAAGGGCATTATTTACTGAAGCTCCTGGGGAGCTCCCTAGGTGTTTTGATCACAGACTATGAAACATCTTGAGAACTGCATGCTGCCAAGTAATGAGATTTGCCCAGATCTCAGCCCAGGTTTAACGGGATGGATCAAACTCATTACATGAGGTCATGTACATGCATAGAGGCTCTGCTTTGCCTTGTCACATCTAATGGGGACTTCTCTCCCCGTCCCGCAGACGGGCTGATGCACTCCCTTCACTCGGAAGATAGATACTCTCCCCATGGTTACCTAGAGCTAAGGAGAATTCAGTCCTTCCCACACAGTCCTGCTCCACTCCTTTGTGTCTGAGCCACTGCACCTTCTCTCTCACATTATTCCCACTCACACTGTTAGATCATCTGACTTCAAAATACACGGTAAGAGTACGGCCAGCCCACTCAGGGGTGAGATCTGCACTACCTCTACTGCCTGAGCTGGAAGATCAAGGTCTGCAGTGAAGTTGAAACAAGTCGATCAATCTCAACATGGGGCCCAACTATCGTTAGACTGGAACAGGACAGCCCATGCTGGAGGAGTGGTAGGTTACAGCTGGATGATGCACCACCAAAATTTGTCTTGGTTGACTTACCTGACTTAGATTAAGAGGCTGCTGCTGCTGGAAATGTGCTCCTGGTCGCTGCTGCCTATAGGCAACGGCTCCAGACGAGCTCCCTGAAGAGTGACCGCTGGTGGAGGTCACGGTGCTGGAGGACTTGGACTTGTAGGAGGATGAGTGGTGACTGGTGGTGACTGTGCCAGGAAAGGAAACACATTTGTAGCTTACATCACATTCTTTAATTGCTTACCCTACCTTTTCCTCACTGAATCTCCTCCAGAGTGGCTTTTGGGAGGAGACATACAACAGAAGCAGGATAAGAAAATGATTTCTCTTAATTAACAGCATATCTCAGCAGTGCTTCAAATACATGGCCAGCCTGTTATCCTAGAGGCAGGCAAGCAGACCTGATATCTGGACCCAAACTAGGCCCAGAGAAGGCTTTACAGATCCTTCAGAAGTGTGAGAAACTGTTCTGCCAGCGGAACTGTACGATGCAGGTACAAATCCCAAGGAGAGGAAGGGAAGTATAGTGTGCACAGCACAAAAAAGCCCTGGCTTGGCTGACCTCATGGTGAGTAGGAAGGGAGGGAGAAGGAGCTAGTGGGGAGCTCACCCTCTGAGCCTTTGTGTTCACCAGCAGTGCATCAAAAGAAAGGACTGCCAAGTAGCTCAAAGCCAATTGCTTTGGGCCAGACTTCCACCATAAGCCCCTTTTCAACACATCATACTACCTAGCATTGTGGAGGCTCTGGATGAGCAAACCTCATCAGTCCATAATGAAGATCCTGGGGAAATGTTCTTCCCAGAAACGTCAACAAGTTTGGATGAAAATGCACATGTGTTTTCAATCTCTTACCCATTTTAAAGTAAACCTATGGAAAGGCAAGGCAGCAAAGGTTCACACTTGCATTTGGGAGCCTTTCATGTCAAATGTTGAGCTAAAGGCTGCATTCTGTTCTTGGGTTTGTACAGAAGTAACTGGGAACGACACTTGCCCCCGTGACTCCTGAGTGTACCAGGGCACATAAATAATGCGATATGACTCCCAAGAACAGATGTGTCACTTGAGAGAAGGGCAGGAGCACAGTTTCTTTGGAAAACAAAACAAACAAACAAACAAAATGAAACCGAACAATGAGATTCTTCCAAGATAAATCATTTATTTCTTACTAATTTTCTTGACGGAAGAGGTGCAATTTACCTGGTGCCAGGCTATCGCACTCTACCAACACCTCACTGGCCTGGGTTTTCAGTGGTGGCACGATGATCGTTCGGGGGTTCCCACTGCAGTGAGTCTCTGGAACCCCTTTGGTGTCATAGGCGTTCCCGTTATTCTGCCCTGCACGATGCTGCACGGCATAAGGGCTGTTGTTGCTGGAGGAATCAGAGTAGGGGGAGTCATGCACGGTGACACAGCTGATGACGTTCTTCCTTTGCTTGGACAAGGTGCTGAAATACAAGCACACAAGTGGAAAGAGTGAATGGGCAAGGATTGACTCGGAAGCCACCAGAAGACTCTGCCCACAGCAGACTAACTCCGTAAAGGCAAAGCACACCCTTCAGTCCTCCACCACATAGAGGCTGCTTAAGCCAAATCCCAGGCTTTGAAACTCACTCGTTGCTATTCCAGGAAAGCCTTCATGGAGGTCAAGGAGTGAGTAAGACATTGTGGATAGTTCTTATAGTCACACTGCTTAGAATAGCACTGAACCAGACTGCCAGATTTATTTTCAGACTGCTTTTTATATATGTGTGCAGCAGAAGCCCAGCAGTTATACTATGCTTTGTTGCAAGTCTCACCACCCACACAAAAACGTGGTGGTTTCTCCCAGCCTTCCAGCAATGATTTAATAATAGATGCTGCGACTTTTCATGATTAAATCCCAAGAATCTACAAAATACACTCCGTTCTATTTACTAATACGGTTCGATGGGCATAATTCTCAATAAGCATTTGAAACCAAGGAACAAATGAAGAAAAACCGAGACAAGTATGTAAAGCTTTTGGTTTTCTTTTCTCTCTCTGAATAAGCACTGGGTCTCCTGACTCTAACGTGGATTATTATGGTCCTGCTGCAGCTAATCTATCTATGACATCAAAAAAGTGATTAAAAAGGAACATCAACAGTTCCAAGATTAGTGCTAGAAGTTCATTAGACTAGACTGCATGAGTACGATTGGGATTTGTTCTGCTATTTTGTCTTATTATTCCTGATGGTTTCTCCTTCCTGTTATGAGCTTGTTTAGGGAGAAAAAGAGAGAGCAAGAAAGAGGACGGAGGAAGGGGGATGGTGAAGACTTGCTTAAGTGGCTCACATCCTTGACAGTGCACAGACCTTGACTACAGAAAATAGCTGCTATGTTTCGCTGATTGCATTATGTTGTTATGGCAACTGAAGTTTTTAAAATGATGAAAAGAAATTGATAGCACATAAAAAGCTAAGTAATTAGGCTTAATAGTGGAAACAGTCCCAATAGGAACAGAAATGCTGTGGAGAAAAAGGAATCCATCTCTTAACTTCTTGAGTGTGCACTTTTAAAGAGAGAGATCCCTTTCCCATGGAGTCTCCTCTCCGCTCTCACACTCTGGCTGGTCCAGTCCAGGGAACATCTCAGTCTGTGATGGAACCATTTGTTCCCTCGTCTCAGCATCACTTCTTACCCAGGGAAAGGTGGAGCAGATACTGAGAACAGTTTCCTTCCAAGGACATTGTTTGCCTTATTTATTTTCCACAGTGCTAAAGGAGGACTGGTGGGTTCCCTTCAACTTGTCCGTCTCAAAGCCTCTCCATCACCATTCACAAGCTGCAACTCACCACCTCACTCCCAAGACTTGTAACTGAAAAGCTATCATCTCCGCCATTAAAGAACACCTTGGGGTGCTGCATTCACAAAGAAGTTACCATCACACAGACTCCCTGGGCTATCATCACAGGATCCTGGCATGCCCCTAAGAGGACACAAGGCCATGTTGTTCTACGCACAGTGAAAAATATGTCTCGAGAGACCCCTGCTACCCTAAAGCATTGACACCTGAAACAGGGCAGGTGACAGAGGAGGGGAAGCTACTGCACAGCGATCTGGAAGCTGAAAGACATTCTTGCAGGGGCAGGGATCTTTTTGATGGGGAAGGTGTACTACAGCAAACCCTCGTATTCTGGCTTTCCACAAGGAGCTGGAGAGCATTGGATTAGAAATGGAAACAGCAACAGAGTATCTTAGATGGACAACTACTGCAGGTGAAGAAAGATGTAGCAGTTTGGATATGGTGCTACAAAAGAAGAATATCAAGCCAATAAAAATGGTGAATATTGCATCAATATTCCTCTCTCCTTCAGTAGAAATGCCTGTAATCACACATTTATGAGTATCCACACTGCTTGCCCTTTGCAGCTACCCTTGGCTGCCAGTTGGGAAGAGATATATATTCTCTACCTCTGACAGTTATTACATTTTATAAAGAAAAATCAAGTCACTAAAGAGTTTTCTGACAAGTTATAAGGTCTAGCTATTCTTTTACAGTCCCTTCCTTACATAAATGGCTGAGCTGCTGAACTGGAAATACTTGCTCTTGGCTGACACTTGACATGGGAAGGCTGAGCTGTAGAACTGGAAAGCTGTTTTTCTGTGTAATTTGTGCTATTTATTGTTTTAGAATGGGCATATTTTCCACCAATTTGATTGAGGGCTTGTCAAAGCAGGGACCGTGAAGAGTCTTCTCCTTCAAAGTCTTATAGCTCCTTGGTTACGATAAGAAAATCAAGTAAATATGTTTCGTTGAACAAATAAGTGACCCCAAACCCAAACCTTTCCGAGAAAGGGACCATAGTGGGATATTAAACTCATTTCATGGATGGGAAACCAAGAAGGACCAGAGCTATGGTCCTGCCAGGCCTTATGCATGTGCTTAGCACTACTAGTATGTGTCACCCACCAAAGTCAGCTGGACTATTCCAGTAACAGAGCTAAAGCACATGGGTAAATATTTGCAGGATTAGAGCCCAAGTGATTAGCCTCTCGATTCAGCAGGCTGCATCATTTCAAGTGTACGAGGAGTCCCATCGAAAGCAGATGGATTTTTGTCTTTAGGAAAGGTAACGACTACCATTAATGTCAGAGCAGGCAGAGAAGTCACTTGGGACTATTCACATGCCCAGAGCTTGGCACCTGCTGTACCACAGCCTGCCTGAGAGTTCGAGGGTGGGAATTTCAAAAGCATCAAAGGCCCAACGCATGCTGAAAATCAGTTGATTCACAGGCTTAGAGATACACATTAAACTGAAATGGGGGCTTTTGAAAATTCAACCTAGAAGAGCTAGCGCTCCCTCTTCTCAAAGCCTTCTTGCTAGCCAGCAACTGTCCTCCTTTCAGCTCCCTCTGAGGACTCAGCTGCTCTTCCCACCTCGCAGTAATGCAGGAGTTATCTGTGTGAGGTCCAGGCTGATGCATTGCCTTTCCTGCTCACAAACTATCAGGACTGAGAGCTTTTACCTGTTGACAGCCCTTGCCTACTCAGCAAGCTTACTGTATCCCTGTAACTCAGCCACAGCTTTTGGGGATGTTTGTGCTTACACAGAAAAATATTATTAAAAGTCTTGCCCCCTTCCTATTAAGCTGACTCCAAGCCTGGTAATTGCTTTCCCTCCTGCAAGCACAGTAGCAGCAGCATACGTGATTTAGTAGTGTTGAGAGTCGGCATGTGTTGCTGGTCATCTTGTGTGCCTGCCTGCATTATGTGGGAACATGTATTTTAATTCTCCAGAGGAGGGAGGGGGAAGATTACTGAAGTGGCATCAAATCCATCTACACAGACTGACAAGCAATAAGCCAGGAAGACTTTTTAATCCATACTGGCTGGAGCTGCATCCTCCCTTTCAGAACAGCAGTTGGAAAAACATGCATTGCTTTGTAAGTTTATGATTAGTTTATGAGTGGTAGCCCATTCCCAGCTGGTGCTGAAGAGCTTGTTCGCAAACTTGGACACAAAACAACTAATGTCTGTCCAATGTGCAGACGCAGAGCATGACCGTGCCTTCGAACATGCAGAAGCAGGTCTCAGAGACAGCTCTCTAACATATATCACCCTCGTGAGTGCACAGCGGAGACATGGATGTGGGTGTCTATTCCCCACAGCAAGGAAAGATCTCAAGGAAAAGTCTGATGGAGGAAAGAGAAAATAGTTTGTGCGTAGGCATAGGGCAAGAAACTATGGTGGGCATCTCAGATACTGTTTATGGAAAGGTGCCAAAGGCAGATGTTGAGAACGAGAAGTGAGAAGAAATTAAGGAAAATATGATGCTGAATTAGGTGTTAAAACAATATTGGAACCGTCTGAATAGAGAAGGATAAGGACAGGAACAACAGCTCTTATAACACTGCAACTTGAGATGATTTCTACTTGCTGAAGGCCCAGCCCAAAAGCTTAGTATGTGATAGCATTGCATGAACAGGATCTTTTTTCTCTGAATATCTCAAGTTACACCAGTATCCCAGAAAAAGCAAATGGAGTCTAGTAGGGGCAATTCTTCAGCGTGCTGTTCACCCACAGAGATACAAACCTTACAGTGTGCCTGATGCTATAGCAACAGAGGCTTTCAGCTCTCAAGGTCACCAAGATGGCCTTCTAGTTTGGGGGAAGAAGGCACCCTTCCCCCAACCGTGCCTTTGTACTGGTCTGCATGTATACCATGGCACGTTAGCTTTACATCACATCACAAAAATTCTGTTCCAGGTCTCTGAAAACTTAATAACATGCAACCTTTTCAGTTTGCTGCTTCAGAATAATTCACCTATTCTAGGAAAGCATAGAGTCAGCCAACAAAAACTCACACTACAACTGCAATCACTCTCTTCATGTTGAAATCTTATGCCATGCATAGGTCAGTGTGGAGAACATGCCCCTTTCTCTTCAGCTCAACCTCCATCCCGACCTGTTAATCTGCTCTCACCTTCTTTGTGAATTTGTGATGGTAAGAAATATTTATCAGGTACTACACTGAAGCCATTTTATTAGGCTATACAGCATGTGCTGTAGCTATTTAAGTCATATATAATGAATTGCTCAGCAGGTTGTAAAGGTTCTGCTGCTGAAGTTTGCTGAGAGAGCTACTGTATATCTCTGTTATTTTAAGTATTAGTTGTGTGTTGGTGTGTCTTCTGAAGATGGAAGGCAGCAATCTTCCTACCAGATGACTGTGGTTAGTCAATGTATTGCTATGCAGAGTCAGTGCATTAGTATGCACAGCGTAACATAGCCACAATAGGCTAGATGTCAAAAGAGAATTACAAATGGTATTTTGACCCTCACAGATGCGTATCAGCAAGTTGGCAAAACCACCTGGTTTGTGCCTGCCAGCGATTTCTGTATGTAAGGGGAATGAGAGTCCTCTGAAGTAGGCTCTACCACCATTGCACTATGAAGTGAACAAGGTGAATCAGCTCATGCTCAGTAATAAAGGTGAGGCTCTCAGAGAGACTTCACTGTATAGTTTACCATCTTAAGAAAAAGGAAAAAAAACCCCAACCTTGCAAGAATTTTGTGCCAGTGAAGATGGCCAATGAGGCAGTTACTCAGTATGCCCACACGACAGCTGTGGTCAGTTTTTCCTGCCCAGGAAGACAGTGATTACTGTCAGGATCCCAGGGAGAGCCAAACTGGAGAGGTGTTACTTAAGATACCAGCAGAAATAGAGCAGGCAGTGGGGAAGTGAGAAGCTCTCCTGCCTCTTTGGGGTGGAAGCACCCTCAAAATCACCCACCTCAAGGCCATCATTGTATTGTTTCAAGAAAAGTCATGTTTTCCTTGGCTGCTGCACTCATTGCTTGGATGGGAAAGTCATCTAGGCATCTCACAACGGCCACCTCCACCACCTTTCCTTCCACCCCTTCCTCCCGTCATGCTCTGCAACGCAGCCCTTGGCAGGACATGTAAATACCTCTCACTGCACCACCAGCGCAGCCTGGCACGTCCCTCCTGCAGGACCAGTCCCTCCTGCAGGACCACGTGTGCTCTCCCTCCTTCCCACCCACAATTCAGCCATCCCAGGGTGCACTTGCACCTCTCTGCTCTGCGTTTAAGTTGTTGCTTTATTTTTCTCCACTTCTAAGCTTCAGAAATATTTCATCAAGAGAGGATTTACATTTAAACCACTGCACCATGTGAAGTTGCGTAGTGGGGAGTACTTAGCCCCTACTACTTGCTACTTGCTGAATAGGTGCTCCGATTACTGCAACTCAAGTTGCACTGTTGGTCTGACTGTCTGTCTGCCTGACTTTCTTGCTAGAGCAAGTAGAGAAACTTTAGAGGAATAAATTTATAAGAAGAATATCAAGTCTATGTTCTGTTTTTACTCTCTTCAGTGCTTTACAGGTAATGGTTAGATCTAAATTCTTCTTTCCAGAATAAATAACAGCACAGCAGTAAACATTTCTTTGGCCTATAGAGTCTCTTTGTAAAGGATGCTGAACTGAGAGTCTAGAAATTCACTGGTGATAAATAAACAGGGTCACAACATTGTTTCCTGTCCATATAATGCTTTTTATATGCAGATTTTTTTCTACTGTTCTATGGGACAAAATGTCACAAGCAAAACTCTGTGGGCATCAGAAACCAGGTAAAAACAGTTTCAGTCAGTCAAAATGTTCCCTTTTTATTTTGACCATTTCAAAATTTGTTTTCTATTATTTCCTTACAATTTGAAAGACGAAAAAACCCCTCTCCATTAAAAGAGAAAAGAGAAGTCTTCCCCTTAATTAGTTAATCACCTAATGCTTTCTTCCCCTTAAAAAAAAAGTCAAAACCTTTTTGCAGTTTTAAAGCTTCACTATAGATTTCACTGTGTTGGGGATATTACTATAAAAATATCAGTGTAACCTGCAAAAAGCCTTGGTTTTGACAAACTGACATTTTTAATCAGGAATTTGCCTCCCAAAAACCTCTGACCATTTCTCTGAGCATGGTCCCTGCCGAACTGTACCTGAGGTCCCTCCTCTGTGATTTTGCCCCAGGTATGGGGCCGGGGCCCAGTAGATGGCCCCCTTTGATAGGGCTCCATCGAGCAGGTCCCCCAGAGGCCACCTCACACCACCTCCCCAGCACCTTCACCCAACAGGAGCCCAACATTTTCAGATGACTATTGATTTTAAAAAGATTACACCAAGCTACACTCATCAACGGAGCAAAACACGTGAGCAAAGAACGAGAAACGTGCTGTCCTGCCTGCCCAGTCAGCTGCTATTTCATAAACATCCTACTTGAACATCTGTGCTTTTCATCAGGAAAAGGAAAATTCTGCCCCTATCACACCAAATTCTTCAGATTTTTCTTTCACCCATAAAAAAGTTGCATCCCCTGTACTAGAAAAGCTCTCTCTGCTACTCTGGTATTACAGAGAGGCTTTTCTGTTGGAGTAAATCCAAGCTGTAGGGCTCCTTTACTGCATCAGCAGTATCATATTTTATCAGCATTACCAGTCCTTCTTAAACTGAGACTTACGAACTCTCACATTGTCAAAGGATCTACTACTTCTCACAACCACAGGTAGCTCTAATCTCTCTTTGCCGAGCAATCAATAAAATAAACATTTTGAGTCTCATGGGTCAAAGAAAAATTTCCAATCCCACAGGAAGTAAGAGAAGGAAGTGCTGTAGCAAATTCAGGAGCTGATCCAACGTCATTGAAGTTAATGCAAAGATACCATTGCTATCAGTAAGATGGGATCCGGCAATTAACTTTGACTGATTTGTCAAGTGATGTATGATTTCTGTATTCTAATCTAGAAAAAGCTAATATTGTTAGGATGTGACCAATAGTGTGTTATTCTTTATTTTTCACCCCCACACCACAGTGATAGCCCAATAGGGTAATATTTGCATAAATATGGGTGAGACAATGCATTCTTTGCACAGTTTCATTTTTGGCTCAGATCCTGAACATTTGGGCACTGATTACAGTAAAGAACATACTTCACTGTCACTCCCATTTTTCTTGAAGCAAAAAAAAATACATAACAAAACTTGGAGGTACTTTCCTAAATGTGACGTGCTTTCAATGAAAAAGACCTCAGCTTTGGCAGGGGCAAAGTTCATTGGCATTAAATGCTGATACAGCTTCCTTGACTAGAAGCTACATCTTACTCCAGTTGAGAATCTGGTCTTAGATATGCCCAGGTCAAAAGGCATTGAACGAGTTCATTTCACTCTCCTGGAGACTTCAACCAAAAATTCTCGTTCTGGACATGCTGTTTTCCATCTGCGTCTCTTCCCCTAATTCTCCACTCACTCTAGTTACATCTGCACAGGCAATTTAACTCACACGGGAATTCCAAAAGGTGCCCGAGAACATGTCTCTACATGGTTCATAAATTAAATCTAGCTCTTAAGCTTTGGCCTTAGAGGAACGCTGTCACCCTGGCTCTCTGTATAGTTATGCCATATGGATACAAAAAGTAGCCAGGGATCTGATCCCAGGCAGGAACGTGTCCTGAATATCCTTTAGTCATATCAAAGCCAGTTTGTTTATGTAAGTCAGGCTCCTGGGACTACTTTCTTAACCCCTTGGCAGACCTTGACTGATTATTTAAATACCCCAAATTCCCAACTCGATTTCCAGACATTTTCCAGAACTTTGTTCTGGCTGTCTCCCTGGAGAGGTGCCGACTGAATAAACTGGTCAGATGGCAGCAAAGTTGAAACAGAGGAGATAACTGTTAGCTGAAGTGGCTGCAGGATCCCAGCTCTTCCCTCCACCCCTCTCTAGACCCAAGACGAAACCCAGACAGGAAGTATAAGTACTTGCACATAACTTCCTAAAGCCTGGGACCAGCAGCATGGGTAAACACACTTGCACATCGCTCCTATGACCCTTGAGATACCTGCCCTCTTCATGCTGCCCCACTTCACAACCTTAGTTTTCAGCATCTCTTTTGTCTTGCCCTTCCTTTCCCATAAGAACCCTGGCTGGAAGTGGGGGCTCCTTATTTATAGTCCACCTGACTTCCACAATGACCTTCATTCAACTCTTTCTGGAAACAGGCTTTCTTCTCCCTACCAAACTAAGGAATACTGTAGTTTTTTTTTTTTTTTTTTTTAAAAAGTGAAATATGTTACGCTGTCCTGTGACCAATTCCCCGTGATAACCGTTGCACTCATGGCAAGCCTGAATTTGAGAAGCACTGAGCTTTTGCTGCCCAGTGGAGTTCACTGGTAGGGAGAAGGGGAATGGGAAGTCGTGGTGGCTGTCAGAAGGCAGGCTGAAATTGCAGCCCTGGATGCCTGAATCATATGGCTCCTCTTTACAGATTTTTAGCTCCTTGAGGCCAAATGCATCTCATCTGTTCTGTGCACATTTGCAGCGCTCCACTTATTACCACAGCACAGAACTCTAGATAGATATCTCCAGTGATTAAAGGAAAATTTGCCATGGAGCATGTTCTAAATAAAAAAAATTAATTCTCTCTTGACAATACTGGAGGGATAAGGTTAAAAAATTTCTAGCTCAGTTGCCAACATAAAGATGGTATAATTATTCAGCTGTTTGTGACGCTACTTCTCCACAACTTACAAAGCAGAGCAATGCCTTGTGACTGGCATCAGATGGGAAACCTAGAGTGCTTGCATGCGATGAAAGGTGCTGAAAAGAGTCCTGGAAAATTAAGTTCTCTCTCATCCGCAGTAGGTGATCAGCAGTGGCAGCGGTCCTGGGCCGCACTGTTCACTTGGGTGAGTTAATTCTCTGAGGAGCAAACTCAGTCACTATGGTCTTTATAGCCTCATCTATGCCTCTCTGCAGAGTCAGTCAAAAAGCAATCAGTTTCTGCCACTTAACACAATAGTTCAGGGATGTGTTGGCAACACAATCAGAACGGAGCAAACCTCTTGCAATATATTTACCATTATTGAGTGTTTATGACACAACCACTAACTGTTTTTCAGGACCATTTTATGGAAAATAGCACATATGGAAGGTGTCATTTAATGCTCTTTACAGATGCCTGGATCACTTCGACAGAGAAGAGGCAATTTTAAGCTACCTTCCTTCCAAGCCCTTCTTTTTGTCTTTGTTTTAAACAGCTATCCGACTTAAAGAGGCTTATCAGCATAGGATCTCTAAAGTCTCCTTTTAACAGTCCTGTGAGATAGAGAAAACTATCATTTCCTCTTACAGATGAGAAACTATGGCACAGAGAGACTACTACACTTCTCCAAGGTCACACAGCAAATGTACAGCAAGGTCACACACTTAGGGAACATCACCTAAGTCTGCGGAGTCCTCAGCTAGTATTTTATGCTCCCCATCATCTTTCCTCTCAAATGAAAGATGACCTGAGTGCTGAGACCCAACTGTAGCTCCTTGGACCCTACAGCAACTCCTGGGATGCCTCTGTCTCTCTCTCCTGCACACAGAGAAGAGCAGAGCGTTGCTGCTCACCTGGTGGGTGCATGCTTCTGCTCCTCCTCTTCATCTGTGTCGCTGCTGATAGTGATGACACTCACTGCAGGGCTAGGGGTGTCAGGAATTATTATTGTCTGCCGCTGCCGCTCCCGCGTGGTGCTGGTCGCCACATCACCCCAGCCGCACGTGATGGAGGTGCTGCAGGCAGGGCTGTTGTGCACCATGGCACAGCGGGGAGGTGTGTTTTCCTTCACTCGTTTCGACCGCTGAGGCGAGCTGATGGATTGAGAGGATGAAACTTCATAGGTGGATGCATTTCTGGAAATCGGAAAGGTTGTTAGTTGGTTAGAACTTGGTTTGCTTAAGTTGCCCATCGCCATGGCCTTTGATTCCTGGTCTCTGATTCAGTGGCACTGATTTATGGACTCTACGAAAACTGTAAAACTGGCATAGTCACCTCTTCAAAGGACAGAGTGCCTCACAGGACCTATTCATATAATTGGCTGAAAAGTAGTTTCTTTTAGTAAAAAATTCAATTTTGTTTTCCCTAGAAATTTCCAAATGAGAAATGCTCCCTCCCAGGAGTTTGCTCTGGGAGGTAGAGGCTAGTCACACAGCTCGGACATACAAAACACAGGCAGGCACAGTATGGCTGTCAAAGAAGGAAGAACCCAAATGATAATCCCTTTCTCCTGTATCCTGCATGGATGCATCATGACCAGGTATTTTTTGGCCAGAAAAAGCTAAAGGTAAAATTAGAATTTGTTATGGAAAACAACAATCATTTATCAGGAAAACTGTTTTTCTTAGTTGAAAATCTCATTTTCTGTTTAAGAATCTTTTCAATGAACATTTCCTGCCCAATGCTTCATCCTCTAGGACAGTGGAGTCCTGTGGATGAATGCACACATATGGGAGGACATACACTCGGTTTCATTTCATTCCCACATGAGGCAGCAGATACAGCATTTATAAATCAAAGAACAATCTTTTTCTTATGCAGTAGAAAAACATTCTCAAGTCCTGCTTTTTCCACAGTCTTCCTACTTCAGCTTCCCTGCCTGACAGCTGGAAAAGGCCTGTTTGGATCAGGGATCTGAACGCAGAACCTGTCCACCAAACAGTGCAGCACAAGTATGCAGATGGGAATATTTACCAAAGCACACTGACTGAAACCTGTTTCACTCATTTCCCACATTTTCTTTCTTCCTTTTATTTCTTGTATTTTTTCTGCCTATTGCAGAACATTTACAGATTCAAAAAGGAAAAAAACAAAGTTCTGGTTTTGTTCTACAGTGTGGCCTGGGCTGCATGTTCAGCTTGGCCCGAAAGCTAACAAAAGGAATAGGTGGCACCCCTCAAAAGGAAGTCATTACAGACCTATCGCACTATACCAACTTACACAGGCTCTTTTGCATAACAAATGGCTGCACAGTAGCACGTGCAGTGCTTTTTGAATACCAATGAGCAGCGTGGAGTACCCTCCTCTCCAAAGGAGCACGTTCCTCATTTGGCTACAAAAGCATAACAATTAATGAAGCCATAGAAACCCATTGCTCTGAAAGTGTCCAATTCCTCCTGGACACTGCCACCCTGCCCCTGGAGAGGGAAGGGAGAGGGAAGGCCCTGTGTAGGCACACTGGTTGCAACAGACGCTCTCTTTTGCTGGCTTGCTGGGGACGTAGCTCCTCTGCTCTACATTATGAATGGACTAAGACAGCTGGAGCCCACCCAAAGTAAATGCAACATTACAGAGCACATAAATGGGAAGGATTTAAATAGTGGCCTCTTAACTAGAGTCAAATCGGTTGTGAACTCAGAGCTCCTCTGGCCCCAGTCCAGTCACCCAGGAAAACCACAAGCTCCTCTGTTGTTGCCACTGTGCAAGTGGTGACCCATTTTGGTTCTCTTGCCTGCACTGTTCTGTTTTGGTTTTTTTTAAAGAAATGTGCTAGTTTCACAGCCCAGAGGACTTTCCCCAGAACAGCTGCACATACATCTTAAACAGCCTTGTCCTCTAGGCAAGATTACAGGCACTACAATCATCCTATCGTTTGAGTTGTGCCACATGACATAGTATGAACCAAAACCCAGCCTCCTCTTCGCAGAGTCAAATAGTCCTACTGAGAGTTGCTTGATTTAGGTGTCTAAGGACTGCCCCTGTATGAGATGTCCTTATAGAATGCTCCCTGTTTTATGCTGCCATGATTATAAAAAGGCCAGTGCAGGTATCTGTTGGTGGTGTGTACTGTTGAAGATAGGGGTCAACCACGTATGTTAGGAGCTAGAGAGCTTGAAGGTGGCCTAAAGCCACCCCAGTCCTCTACTCTGCGTGGCATGAAAGCTCAGAAGGTAGGTCATCGCCCTGTTGCTTTTGAAAGGGCAGATCTTGTATGCACACATCAGGCACATGTTCCTGAAGATGCAGTCCCCTGGAGGTGCACTGCCCTGTGGAAATGCAGACACTGCACCTCAGGAATGCTTCTTCGAGATGATGTGGGAAGAAAAGGTGTGGCAACTGGGCACTGAGCCACGCTGACCTAAGAATATAGTTACATTTTTAATTAGGGTGACTACAAGGCCTCAGGTAATCACAGCAGCGTAATGAGCTGTATAAACAGGGCCTGAATCTCCCATCCTGCATCCCCTCCAGCCACTAACTCCCGTGCAAAATGATGCTCACTGGGTATAAAATGCGCCTGACTACCTCTTACCCCCTGCTCTCCTGACCTGGGTATGGAAAAGGTGAGGCAGCAAAGAGTCCAGTCACAAAAAGCGTGATCTAATCACCCACGGGCCATGGAACAAACTTTATTTTGCCCCACAGATGTCAGTGAATACCACCCTTGTCAGCACGCTTGCATTGCAGGGCTGCATTCAGAAAACCCAGGTACGGGCTCCTGCCTCACCAACGCCACGACCAACGCCAGCGCCGGGAGCCGTGCGCACTCACCGGGGTGCCGACTGGTGCTGCTTACTCTTCCTGGCGGAGGTGGCGGCGGCGGGCGGCTGGCGCATGACGTGAGCAACACCCACGTTGACGGGCTGGGCGGCGGGGAGGGTCACATGGCTAGCTAACAGCGCGGGCTGCTGCATGATGGGGTTATAATGGCTGCCGTGAGCGTGGGTGTTTCTGCAAAGGGGGGAGACAGGCACACGTTTAAAATGCAATCGGCGGCTCTTCAGCAGGCTCTTTCACAGGCTCCCCCCGCCTTCACTGAGGCACCCTCCTCCAGGGCCCGCTGGGCTCCCAGTCCCCCCAGGGAGGGCCATTTACCCCAGGGGAATTGACTGAAGGGAGCAGCGTGGGCACAGCACTCCGCTCCAGGGACGTGGAACAGAGAAGCTGCCCGTAGCGCTCAGACAGGGGGGTCGCAGGCTGCAGCCTCTGCCCTTCTCCCCGTGGCTCTGCAGCCTCACAGGACCCCATCCCTCTCGCCCCAGCTATTCTCACGCCTCCTCCGGCACTGCTGGGTACTTCAGGGAGCCTCCAAGCACCTCCAGTTTACCTCCAGTCTGCCAGCGGTTGGGTGCCCGCCATGGACTCTGGGATGACGGTTGCGTGCTGGACAGAAGTGTGGGTGGCCACCCCGGTCAGCTGCTGCCAGGCGGGAGGGAGCAGGATCTGCTGAGTGCCACTGGGCCACGCTTGCTGTCGGACAGAGGGAAAACAATTTCTTAACAAGAGGCATCATACAGCGAGGGTAGTGGTGGTGCATGCTCATCTCGGGCTCCTAATAATGATCATGGTCATACTACCTAGCTCTTACCACTTTTCAGTCATAGATGACAAATACTGTTAAGAAACAACAGTAAAAGCAGTAAAAGCTATCAATATAGAGAGCACAAAGGAGGGGAAAAAAAATCCCTGCTGTCCAAAGCAGCAGCTGTGTTTCAGGTTAAACTGGGAATGAGAGGGATCGAAACCAGCTGGCATTTCAACCCAAACATCAAACTCTTTAGCACCTTTTAATTTTGACTCTCCAGATCAGCTGGGCACTATAGTCCGTTTGTTATTTTCTGCCCTTCTACAGCCAATTTTCCTTCCCGCCCCAACAGGACCTAAAGGACTTCAGGAACTTAAAAGGAGAACGAACTTTTCAAGGATCAGGAAAGAGAACAGGGGGCTGCAAGGCTTTTGCAAGGAGGAAAAAAAAGAGGAATTTGGGAATACCAAAAGGGAGTAAGTCTTGGTCAGTGCTCCTCAGGAGGAACATCTTGCTGCATGGGCCAAGGAGCCCAGTTGCCTGCTTCCAGCTCACCTGGAGCCCCCCGGCCAAAGCAGAGTGGAGCTGTGCATGGCTACACATCGCATGGCTCTCCTCTCCATGTGCTCTCCGGCTTTTTCTGAGAGGTTGCCCCCCTTGCAGGGGTGGAAATCTCTGCCCTGTGAGTTGAGCCATTGCTCTGCTATGCAACCATCCCTCCAGCTGCCCTGCCACAGGCATGACTCAGGTTGTCCTGCTCCAGTGACTCCACACATGAGTCAGATGATTGGTTTTTTGACCTGGGAAACTCTCTTTGCTATGTGCTGCCTGAAGGTGGCTCCAGCAGCTTCTCACTGCCTGGGCTGGGGAACACAGGGGTGCCAGCTATGGCCCTCCTTAGTCCCAAACGGCACCACTATATTGGACCCGTGTTGTGTTATCTCACAGCTCTAAGGAGGCTAAATTTTAAAGAGAGGAGGCTTTTTCCAGGAATGCATTTGTCCCCCTCTCCATCCTCACAAGAATCCTGTTAACTATCGCCATAATCCCCTCCTAGCCCCCAGTAAAAAAAAACAAAATGAAACCAAGCCACCCCCCCAACAAAAAAAACCCAACCAACCCTTTTCCCAGTTCTGCTCCAAAGTTTGCCTTGTAATTTTCCATATTGCTGAGTTAGATGAAAAGGCTGCTATGGTGAGGCCTCTCAGCAGCATCTGCAAAGGATGGACAGTCACAGGGCTCCTGAGAGCTCTTCATCTAAGGAGCCACAACCACAGACTGGTGCTGCTCAGAGCAGGTAGGAGGAGGAGGCAAAGATGCAAAAAGTTCAGGGAGGAAAAAAGCTTTATTTTTTTCTTTTTTTCCCTTTTTTCCAGCTTTGATTTAAAAGAGGAGTCTAAACTACTGTTGCAGTCAGTCCCAGGGGACTACCAGAGAAAACTGCTTCCTCCCTTTTCAGGAAGAGAACTGAACAAATCTAAGCTCCTTTCCCAACTGCGGCGCATAAATTTAGATGCAGTGTCAGGGTCCAGGCACAAATTCCTCACTTATTAGGTAAGGACCACTGAATCATCTAATCTGCAGATAAGGCTTGTCTAGGCTGATCCACTAGCACAGTGTGCTGTGCTTACACACGGGAAGCTTGTGCCGGCAGCTGCAGCCTGTTCTCAGTTATTGCATTACTGTGAAATTGTGCCACCGCAGCGCAGCGCTGCGCTGGACCCTGCGCTCAGGAGGTGGTGGGTCCCTCAGTGCAAGGGAGCTTGTGCTGAGGATGTAGAGCAAGAACGACTAATGGAATAAGTGTGTTGGTTCTGAAAGCCAGTGGCAGGACCTCCGTGGAAGAAGTGTTATTGGGAAGGAGTTAAAAGGAGAGAAAATCAGAATTCAGGGCATTATTCAAGGACAGGGGACAGTTCTGGGTCACGTCGTGGAAGCCTGCCAGAAAACTGTACAGCTTTGTCTCTTGCGATCTGAAGCTGCAGAAGAGCTATTAGTAAAGACAGGATCAGTCTCCTTTCACTGGTTGTTGTGCATACAGCATGTGGACCACACTTGCTTTGAGAGGGTGAAAACAGACCAAGAGAAGTTACAAATAAGTTACTTTCACCACTGGCTCTGCATCTTGCAGGCTGCTTGCTCTGTCTAGCTCCACGCCACAGGCTGCAGACACACAGATGGCACAGATACTGCTCAAAATCCATCACTGCCTCTGCCCTGGGTCCCTCCAGCTCCTGGACCTCCTTCCCCTGTCCCTCCTCTGGGACTGCTGGTCTCGTACAAAATGCACAGGGAGAGCTGGACGCTGGCTGCACTGGGATGCAGTAAGGCTTTGCCAGCCACAGCCATCCTGATGCGGGCAAGCATAGCAACCTGCGCCACGTGCTGGGCAGGGGAGAAAGCCCATTGGTACTAAAAGCCCATTGGTACTACACAGTGCTGGGAGCACAAGGAGTGGCATCATGCCTAATCAGGGGGACAGATAAGGTGGGTGAAAAGGCAGAAGTGGGCTCCGGAGGCGCTACGCTCTCTGTGAGGGACAGTCCCTCTAGTAGCTGGAGCAATTGCACGGTCCAGTCTGAAGAGCATTAGATAAGCAGCTGTGCATGAGAGGAATAGCTCTCTGCTGAAAGAGAGACACACAGCCGCTCGGACATCAGATGTGACTACAATGCATTACAAAGAAGCTGTGTTTTTCCATTCAGGAAACAGGAATTGGGTACAGATTTGTTTATCAGACCAGCTGCTCAGCCCAAACCGAGCGAGGCCCGCGGACACCAGATGCCACCGGCATCAATCAGAGTGCCTTGCCATCAGAGCGGCAGCTAGCATTTCTCATTGCCTGAGACAGACAGATATATCAACAGGCAGATTGCCTCTCCTTTATTAAATCAAAAATTAAAAATCTATGCAAGTGAGGAGTGTTTCTCAGAAACAGCTTAAATTCCCTTGTAGAAGTGACAGTGAATAAAATGTCAGTAAAAAGTACTAGAGGGGCAGCCCATGAAATGGGATTTCATGTAGCGGGGGCAGCACAGTAATTGGTAGCAAAGGTTCTTCTGAACACTCCCTCCCACAGACTGTGTGGTGACCCCAACAAGGCCACCTCGAGAACAAAGAAGGGACTGGAGGTCTCAAGATCTTTCAGGATGCTGCTGCCTTTGGGATGCTTCAGACCCAGCTCTCACCCCTTCAAGCCCCATGTAACAGCAAGCCTCAGGAGGCCTGGCAGAATGGCAGGGCCATGCAAAGCTCTGTCACCTCCTTCACCCACTGCCTTGGCTGATTTCTTGCACAAGCGATAGGTGCCTGCACAGACTGCTTCTCACTTTGCCATTGTTTTTGTTTCCCCTGCCTCTTAGGCTCTTCTTTCCTACCAAAGAAGAGAGCTGGCCCACGCAGGTTGTTACAACAGGCTGCAACAGAGATAGGTTCAATGTTTCAGACAGCCCTCTAACAAAGACTCTGCTATTTGGAAAGGGCAGGGCACGTTAGCTAATGGAAATCACCCAGGCTGCAAGTTGTGTTTTGATTCATCTTCCCAGATAAGTGCGACTGGCAGCTGGCAAAGAAAGGCAATGGCACCAACAGTCTTACCCTGCAATGCAAGGCACAGGTCTAAACCCTGAAGTCTGCTGGTACTCGACTGCATATGAAGGCGCTGGCATTAATGAAAGCATGGCAGATCAACCAATCCTGAGTCAGAGGCATGCATTTTTGACTTGTAGGTCACCTTTTCCAGGCTGCACAACCTAATAAGTATACTAGGAGCTTTTTTTTTTTTCCTGCCAGAAACATGCTTGATATTGGCAGAGGTGCCATGGCACCAGCTGAAAACCAGGAGGGGCAGATTCACTGAAGCCAGCACAAGGAGGAATGAACTGCTCCTCCTTTTTCAGGGTTCCCCTTGAGGATGTGCACGTGATCGATGGTACCCATTCCCATTTGTTTTTTTTTCCTGGGAGGACCCATGCTTTCCCCGTGAGTGCATTTTGGACAATTGTGCCAACAAGTGCTGCTGACAAGGAGAGTTCCTTGGCTGTGGGGCCCTTGCCTCTGCCCCCTACATCTCTCTCAAAACTTAAGAGCAGAGGGGCAACTCATAAAGCAGAAGGGTGCAAACTTAAAGCATGAAAGATATTTAACGGCAGCATGCAACTCACCAGTGCGACTCCTGACCACAAACTACCACTGAGACTGTGAGTTCAGGAGGATGCAGGAAGGTTATTACCAGTTTGTCCTCAGCAGAGGCCTGACACAGCTTCCCCTGAGGCTTCCCACTGATTCCAGTGGAGAAGGCAAAAGGAAAGGAGGTCTTTCCAGAGACTTTTGCAACTCTGACATAGCCTTTGAGCTGAACAATGAACTGGTGAGGTTTGGACATTTTGGAGAAAGCTGGAGACCCTTATATGGCTGCCCAAGTCTCCGAACGGCACCACAGAAGGGCCTCAGAGAAAGCTATTCTCCTCACCCTCCAAGAGCTAAATAACACAAAAAATACCTGCCGAGCTTGGTGTCTTCAGAGGTCCTTACCTGTGCGAGGAGTCCTGGCTGGATCTGAAGAGGCTGGGCCCCAGGAGCCTGAGTGACAATGGGAACGGCGTTCTCCATCCGAACTGAATACCCAGCATGCTTCGAAGGGGAGGCTTGTAACCCTGTTCCACCAGCACAGAAGGTACAGCATTAGCCGTCAACAGCATTGCTAGGAACGGGGATCTGGTTTTCAGAGGTGCCTAAGGGCACTCGCTGATGTCCACTTAAATTGCAGTGGTCAGTCCCTCCGAAAAATTGAGCTCTCAGAGTCCCACATACTCCACCCCAGCCCAAAGATGTCCATCAAATGTTGATAAACACGATACACGCATAAGGGTGCAGAAAAGACATTTTCAAAGACATTAAGGGATTAACTGAGTTCATATTTTCAGGGTACCTCGAATCCTTGGGAAACATCTCAATACAATATGTACAGGGAGAAAAGGAAGAGAGGGGAGGGAATGGCTTCTCTTCCCCTATGTTCTCTGGTTTGACAATAGAAAATGGTCCTTACCAGCCAAAACCCCTTGCTATGAGAGAATGCTCTCTTGTGACCCAAGTGGGACAGCGGGATGGGAATTCAGAACTGTGCACTCACTCAGCCTTGATGGGAATAGGTGATTTTTCTCTTGCACAGCTTTTCAGGACTCATACTTAAAAGGCTTTGATTTGATCATGTAATCTAGCACACCCCGAACTCCAACCACTGCTGACTCAGCCACGCATTAGCCTAACTGAGCTGGAGGAAACCTCCCTCTCCACCACCTTAGTGCGTCCCATAGCCTCTGCTACCTTCTCTGCTTTAGAGCTTTCTCAAGACAGCAAGCAGAAGATGTTAGCTTACATATTCTAGCAATACATTTCTGAAGCCAAACCTTTGAGATGCATTTTAACTATGTAGAAGCTAAACTCCCCTAGTTCAAAAGAGCTTTGATGATCTTGCAGAACATTTAACAAGTGCCTAGAGACTGCTGCACAGACAGGCTTGTAGAAATGAAGAGCAGAAGTCACACCAGCTGAACCAAGGTCTATTTAGACCACTTCACAGAATCACGGAATTACTACGGTTGGAAAAGACCTGTAACATCATCAAGTCCAACCATCAACTAACACCACCATGCCCATTAAACTATGTCCCACAATGCCTCGTCCACACGTTCCTTGAACACCTCCAGTGATGGTGACTCCACCACCTCCCTGGGCAGCTTATTCCAGTGTCTCACCACTCTCTCAGTAAAGAAATCTTTCCTAATATCCAGCCTAAACCTCCCCTGGTGCAACTTGAGGCCATTTCCTCTTGTCCTGTCACTCATCACTTGGGAGAAGATACCTGGCTAGTTTTTCCAAATTGCTACAGCATGTGAAGTCAAGAGAAGGACAAGTGGCTAAATCTGATCATCACCCAATTGTCTGACAATGGTACCTGCCACTGGTATATACAAGAAGGGCTGTTTGCAACAGGGCTGGAGCTGAAGGAATTGTACTGATAAATGGTCACAAGTATCTGTTATGGGAGCAAACCCTCACCTTCACCAGCACCACACTTCCTGCTGCATTAACCTCCTGAGTCCATCCCTCTCTTAACAACTGAATCCCTGAGAAGCGATGAACTCATTATTTAAGTACTGATTTATCGCTGTTGTGGGGGAAAGTTTTCAAGTTTACTAAAGTGAGGCAAAAGAGCCTCAAAGTTTCTGTTCAGGGCAAAGGACAACAAATATGACATATTCTCCCCCAACCCCGTCTCAGTGCCTGGCCCATTGTTTTAGACCAGCCACATCCAACCCATGATGTTGAAGATGCCTGCAAGATCCTCCACTGTTGCAAACATTTCTATCTGCAAAAACCTCATTGCTCTTATTTACTAGGCCAGCAATTTTTCTACCATATGATCTGCACTAAGGAAGCTTGTTTCCAACAAGAGCTAGATGAAACAGCAGTGGGGAGGGAGCAGCTACTGGCTGAGACCTGGTGATGCTGTTACTTACCTTGGAAGCCTGGTGGGCAGACGATGAGAGCTTGCTGGAAGGGGTCGGGCCGGGCACAGATCTGCGCTGTTCCTGTCTGCAGAGGCATGCTCCGCTGGGCCACCGCAGCCATGGATGCCGCTGAGGGCTGGTAGAGTGCAGATTGGTAATTTAGTATGGAGACCTCGGGGTTGGCTAAGGAAATAGTGGCACTGGAGGAGGTGGGAGCCAGGTTGGTGGTCTAAAGGAATGATGGGAATTAAACAAAAACAAACAAAAATGAGGGAGATGGGTATGTTGGAAGAAATAAAATCCAAAAATAAAAAAAAAAAGTAAAATAGTGTAAGATAAAGAAAAAAAACCAGCAAACCAAAACCAAACAAGGGGTAGAGCAGGACACTGAGGAGCACAGAAGCAAGGGCAGCGATGGGGAAAGGAGCACGATCTGCCTGAGTAACCGCAGCTGTAGCATGCCACGAGACCTCCGGCCACGCAGTGCTGCTGTGTACTGCTTAGAGATGTAGCGTGTTCTCCACAGCAGAACTGTAGCCCCATTTATCGCCCAACCGGCTCTGATTTGCAGCATGATGAAGATGGGTTCAGAAAATGCTACTATCCCCAAATTATGTTGTTCTCTCATCATGCTCACAGCTTTAGAAGAAGCTCACATTTCTCAAATAAAAGAAACTCAGCACCTCCACACCCTGCAAAGCCTCACCCTAAGAGGGGAGACTCATTGCAGCCTTTCCTCTACCTTGTATTTAAGATGGCACACGCCCCTTGAATTATGCTTTGAATTCAAAGGAATCAGAAGGCATAACAGTATGATACTTTCAAAGTCCAAACTTTGCTTGGCTTGACTTCAAAATCTCTTAGAGCAGAAACTCCAGCAGAGGATGTTGCAAAGCCACAAAAATCAGCCCAATGTTCTTCAAAACATCTAGAAATCTGAGGCTGACTTGTGTTTACTTTGGACTGAGTCTGTAACAGTTGCAGACAAACAACAGCTCTGCCACTGCTCTATAAAAACATGCCCTTAGCATTCATGCTTAGGCAATTAGGCTCTATCAGACCAGGGCCCACCTTTCCCCTCCATCCAAATGCACCAGCACCACTGCTGGAGATAGGTGAGACAACACTTTGTCATGGTGAATGTATGAACCCAGGATGAGGCTTTAATCAAAGCTGCAGGAGGCGGCAGGCTCAGCATTTTGCCCTGCCCTGGTTGCCCCTGGCCTCGGGAAGGGTATCCATGCTGCACTGCCACAGCCACAACCACAGCCACAAGAGATGCGACGGCGAAACATTTCTTCCTCCTCCTCCCCTCTCTGTGCAGAGGCGGAGAAGCGCAATCTGTTCCCCTGTGCAACACACTCAGCAGCAACCACGACAGCTCCCACACTCCTAATCTCAGGAGTTGTAACTGGAGGGAGGCAGTCCCCAGATATTTTGCAGAGACAGGGAGCACCAGAGAGCCAAGATGAGCGGTATGTTGAAGAGAACAGTGAAAGGTTTAGAGCTTGTTCAAATTAGAACGCCCTTCCTGGAAAGGTTTCTACCACTTCTTCTAGGAACACTGGAGATACCGGTTCTGCTCACAATACACCCCCCTTATGAGAATTCAGAGATTACCACGGACCTCTCCATCCAACAACCAATCCTAACATCAAGTGAGTTGTGAGGAAACGAAAGCAAGTCTGCATTTCCTGCTAGCAGTTATGGTACAAATGGTGTCTCTGCCCTGCAGCTGGGGCCTAGGGCAACATGTAGCATGCATTTCTTTAGTCAGCATCTCCGAAACAGCGAAGAAAGGGAACAAGTGCTTGTAACTAATACCCTATCACACCAAGCCATGACCTATCTCTGTCTGCATCTGCTTAATGAATTGTTCCAAAAGACCTTCTGTGATCACATGTATCAGGAACTGACTCATGAAGTCTGGATTTCTGAGTGACACAGGAACACCCTGTACATCTACACAGACTCCTTTAGCTCTCTTGCTTTCCAAGCATCATTTCCGCAATGCCACCTGCAACCTCCAGAGTGAATTTTGAGCAGCTTGTTCCCAAAAGGCTTAAAAGACAGTAGGTATTTCTTCAGCTTCAGTCTCCTAGAGTGCTGTCCCTGGAGAGTTTCCTTTCACTGTTGTAACACAGTACTGCAGTAAACAACTTAGCTTGCTAGTCACACAAAATTTATCAACGCAGCACCCCCCAACACTGGGGCATGTCAAACTAATACAAAAGTCCAAAGCATGATTACAAAGCCAGAGCCCACCAATGTAGCATGCAATGTGTTCGGAGTGGGGATATGTGCACAGGGTCCCCATGTCAACTGTGACACCTGGAGTAAAACCAATGAGAGATAAGAATAAATATTACCACTAAACTCTTCTTTCCTGTCAATCGGTTACAGTGCTGTGTCTGTTACAGAAGGGTTTAAATTCTTTTTACTTCAACGCCAATTTGAAGAAGTGCTGTAAGATCACAAATACTTCTGCCTGACCCAGGGAGTGCAGTCCTGCTTGCTGCATTAAGGGACTAATGAGCTTTTCCCCATAGCAACTTCCTGAGTAAGCAGGATTTATCACCCCCAACAACATAAACAACGAGGGCAACATTGCACCGTCGCACAAAATGTCACAAGATTACGGCTTGCGTGAAGAAAAGAGAATGAGGAAGAGTGGAGGAAGGAGACTAAAAAAGTACCATCTTTTTTCAGGCATGTTAAATGGGATGCTACTTTGCTTTTCAACTTCTAGACCCTACTGACGTAAACGTTTCAAGCACTGGCCACTTCTAATCAATGCCCTTACCTGGTTGTGGACTGTGTTCAGCTGGTTGTTAAAAGTCATGGTCAAGTTGGTCGATGTGCTCGGGGCTACATGGGTGATGAATGGTGTCTTGCTCTGGTTCACTGTGTCATACATATTCACCCGCCGCTTGCAGATCTCCATGTTCTGGAAGCAGGACTTGACACTGTGTAAGGAAAGGGGAGACAAGGAAGAGTCAGAAAATCAACCAACCGACCAACAGAGGTAACAGTTCATCACAGTGGCCCTGCATTAGCTCTCAATGGCAGGCTTGGCACTTTCTTGGCTCTTAAAGCCCTTTGCTATTTTATGCAGGTCTCTCTTAACCAGTGAGAGTCAGATTAACCCTGTACTGAAGAGGGTGAAATGGGCATCAAGGTGAGAGCGGCTGCTCTGGGACTCCTCCTGGGTGCCCCCATGAGTCTGAGCACTGCAATGTAAGTCACAGATAGCAAGCAAATCTGTCAGTCTTCAGGTGTCAGGGCAAGAAATACAAAGCGACTATTTTAAAAGAGTGAAAGAGAGCCAGAAAGAAAAATATTGTTTTTTCTGATGATTGATCCTGACAGGAAAAGACAACTCACGCTTTCTGCCTCAGTGTAAGCCTAAAGGTAGTTTTACAAGTGTTTTGCAAGGAAAACTTTTACTATCGTTGGTCAGAGACCCCTGAAAAATCTTACTTGTTCCTTTTAAAAAGTAGTTCACTGAGAGCTGAGTCCAGCCAAGCAGTTAAAACATTGCCCCTGTCTGGCTAAACACTTCCGCAGATGCTTATCTTAAAGCACATGAACTGTCCTTTTGCAGTCAATGGGACGATTCATACCACAAAAGGTTATGCCAAATCAGATTCATCAATGTCCTGAGGGAATCAGGTTCTGAGGTTATCTCAGACTGAGAATTGGATCTCTGGAAGGAAAGATTACAGCTTCTTCCTCTATACAGACTTTCCTTTAAATGTTATTGATATAGCAATGGAAATTTTGAGAAGTATCATATTTTGTATCCCCAGTAAAAAAGATGAGATACTCTCTGCATTGCTAGAGCACTCTAGGTGTCTGGTACATGAAACTGCTGGTATTTCATTTTTATAATTGGGATATCAAAGCATACAGAGGTTTAGGAGATAACAACAGTGATCTTGTGCAAAACCGTGTTTTTAATAAAATCTCCTTTTTCCAAGGTCTAAAAACCAATAGACATTTTCCACAATTCTTCCATAATAATTGTTTTTACAAATGTGTCCTCAGAGTCTGAAACACAACCCAAAAAAGTATAAAGGCATTTATTTTATTTCCATTATCCCAACCCAGAAAAACAGAAAATCCAAGAGGTGAAAATCAGCTGTAGCTGTAAAAAATCAGCTGTATGCATAATTTCTTTTGTAATGATCTAAGCTGTTAGAGGCAGGGGAGGTAAACACACCCTCACACAATTTTTAAGAAACAAAATGTCCCTTCAAAAGGAACAAGCTCATCTGATCCCTAGGGTTGGTCAGGAAGAGGACCTAGATCTTTTTAGCCCTGTCTTGTCTCTTACTCACATGGTCATCTTTCTTCTCTTACAGGTAATATCTTGATAACTGGATCTGTGCCATAAACACCTGCAGACAAGACAGGCTCAGGACACTGTGCATAGCTGTGCATTATGTGCATTCATTTAAAGAACTATGAAATACCTGTAAGTTGCAGAACATTCAGAAAAATCAAACACTTATCAAATAAATATAGAAGACTATTGGATTGCATTTTTACAGCCAAATATGAATATAACGCTCCCTCAAAAAAGCACTGGAAAGTGTATATATTCTGTACACGGTAAACTACGTGTGTTACCAAACGGTTTTATATAACAAGGTATAATCTCTACTAATGTAATACTGTGTTCTCTGTCTTTACTTTAAAAAAAGGGGGAAAAAAAAGAGGGCAGGGACAGAGCAAAAAGGACAGAAATACTGAGGAATACCCAGCAATTTAAAAGCCAGGCAGTTAAATATGTGGGGAGCTAAACTCACTTTGTTGTTTGCTTGGAAGTAAGCAGAACAGCCCCTCTCGGGCTGCTCAAACTTGCAGCCTCTCTGAAGCATGCCACCGCAGAGATTCCTTCTAGAAGCTACATCTTCCACATATTCTCACTTTATCTGCTGCCTGATTTACTTTCAAGAGAGATTACAACTCCCTGCATCTCTCAAGTCTTTGAAGTTTCTATTCTCAAAACCACAGGCAATCATAGACAAAATTTCCATCAACTTGCCACACTAGTTACAGCTTATTGCTCTCTTTACCAATCACCGCTTCCAATGCGGAGGGGCTGCGTGGGGTTACACACCCGCCTGGCACAGCATTTAGTATTCAGAGACCTGATGCTGAATTTTTTATTCAGGTAAAATTCTCACTGCTGTTGGCCCCAATGATATTTTCAACCTTTCTGGGGCTTTGCCTGAGCAACCACAAGTGAGCACTTCAAAAATGAAGATGCGATTATGGTCTGCTGCGTTAGCAGAAAGATTTCTGATGGCAATGCATTATGCCACAAATCTCTCCTATCTTACACAATCAGTTGTTGCACAGTAAGAAGGACCGTTGCAAATTAAAAGACTCCTGTATATGATGCTAACACTGTTAGAAAATACTGTCATTTGTTTATTTATGAACATTTTTATATGAAACTTACTTTCTCTCTGTTTAGCACAACAATCTCCCATCTTGTTTTCATTATATTTATCACTTACTGTCTATTTATAGATAACAATGCTCAAAGATGTCTGTGCAGCCTAAGTCTGGGTCTACACAGATCATGCACCCACTACCTTCTGGTAAGCAGCTGCTCTTACCTTGTGATAAACGTAACAAAAGGGCAGCTACAGCTCCTTCACGGAGGCAAAACTACCTTAAATGAACTTGAAATACTGCAGGTAAGAGCACACATACGAGCAGGAGAGGTGACACGCAGTAACCTGGTGCTCTGCAGCACCCACACAAACATACTCTATGGCTTTTTAAGCAGTCCCCTTTATTTCGTACCTGAGCTCCTCACAGCCTTTAAACACCCATGCACATGGCACCCAATGAAGCACACTGCTGTGCCGGTAACTCTGGTCTCCTGACGAGGTGAAGGGACAGCCTGCAAAAGCACCTTGAACCACAAAGTGCTGTACAGCAGGATGTTCTGCTAGGTGTCCTGAGGCTTTGGAAAACCCCCACTATGTGTCTGCCTTCGCTTGCACCTGAGAGACCCGGCCCTACGTGAACTCCCCAGGGGAGAAGAGCAATGTACTGCACACAGGTTTCCTGACTTTCAGGCTGCTGCTTTCCGTGACACAGCCTTAGGAGAAGGGGGAGTCAGGCCTAAAGGCATAATGCTTCTTCACATCTCCATTGGGCAGTGGAGTCCATCTCCATTCCACAAATGCGTCAGCTGAGGTCAGAGCATGGTTTAAGGTCACATAGGCAGGCAACAAAAAAGCAGAAAACTGAACTCCTTGTCCTGCTGCCTGCGCCTGTAAACCAGCCTGCTGCAGAAAAACCTATTCCCTTAAAAAGCAAACAGCCCCAAATTGACCCCTGCAAGATGGGAAGGTTCTCGGAGGAAGGGTCGGCTCCCCACTGCAGATAAGGTTGATTACTGCAGTAACAATCAGGACTATATTACTTTGAGATATACTGATACTTTCAGCACTAATTGCATAATTTCTTCTGAATTTTAATGCAAACATATGTAATTATTGAATATTTACATAATGAATGTAGCACATTCTGCAGCGTTTTAAATGCCAAGCACCTACAACACAATTCTTGCAACCTTAAGAGTTGGCAATCCCCTTTTTTTTAACCAGAAAAAGATTAAAACTTAAGTCTTAAGCATCTTAATAATGCCCCTCAGATACATTTGGTCTCCACCACAACCAGCTCTCCTCTTCACCCCTTAATTCAAAACCCAAGGGAAACGAAAGCCACGTACTGTGTGCTGTGAGGGAAATCAAGCAAGTGCGTCATGGTGACAAAAGGGTGGTTCAGAGTTTCAATGGGTGTTATTCTCTTATCTGCATCTATTGTCAACATCTTCTTTAACAGATCTATAAACTCCCGCCGGTCTGCCTTTTCCACCAACATATCACTTCCTTCCAAATCTGTTGTCATGTTCACCTAAAGGAGAAAGGACAAGGGTGAGTGCTAAAGGGAAAGAGCAGATGGTCAGGTCTCCAGCAAACTGTGTTTACTCCTCATTGGAGCACATGCCCTGCAAGCCTCCCTGTTTAAAGGGGTAGTTGCTGAAGTCACACAGCAGACTCCGTGGTGGCTAGTCATCTGAGTTGTGCATGTCAGATCTCTAGACAGATTGTTAAGTGTTCAGCTCGCTTGGGTCAATGGCTAATGAAACACTTAGTCACCCTCCACTGACGATGAACAGCTTCCATGTGGTAGCCGGCAAGCTCTGATAATCAGTATATTTATCATATAAAGGGCTGTGCTACCAGATACTTAACTATGTGTCCTGTGAGCAAAAAATATATAAAATAAATAAAAATTATCAATAGGTTTATGAGAAACATCCCATGCATGCATCAGGTGCCAGGAAAAAAACCCATTACGTTATTTCATCCATTTATACAGTCTCCCCTGATCTCAGTCCTCCATTTCTGCATGTTTGCTTGTGAATGCTACAATGTCTAGACTTTGCTAGCACAAACTCCAGTCGCAGGAGTGGTTATGCCAGAATTAACTTTCACAACCACACGGAACTGACACAGTGAATTAGTACTCCCCATTCCGCCAGACAGCTACATTTACAGAGAACACGCTCTTCTGCGGCCACGGTGATTATTTCCAATGTCACCATTTTACAAATGGAAATATTAAAGCACAGAGAAGTAAGTGACTTGCCAGTGGTCACACAGAGGAGCACTGGAGAGACAAGAGGAAACGCACGATTTTGACACTGAGAGATGTGACGGCCATTTTCCAAGGCTGCTTTACTACAGCACATCGAGACCACATGCCCCTATGTGCAGTTTCCCCTACAAAGCAGGACATAACAAGCTGATAATCCTGGTATTTCTCAGGAGCTGGCACAAGAATAGGATACACAGAGAAGCCATGTAGTTACCCTTTGTTAGCATTGCCTGAAAGCATGTGAGGCAGTCTTGCTGGTTACTCACCAATGCTCTTACCTGTGCCATATCATCCAAACAGTTGAAAATGTACTTTCTTGCTTCCTTCGACTTAATCCCCGTCTCTGCCTCATGATCATCTGGCGTCTGCTCAAAACAAGAGATAGGCATTGACCAGAACTGCCCCACAATCAGCTGCGGGTTATGTGCCACTTCCAGCTTGTGCCTTATCCTGCCCTCATCAGAGACCACTGTGTCTCTTGCTTGACCAGATTACATTTATGCTATCTCCGCTATGGTTATATGACAGCTTTTATGTCACAAGGTGATTTATCTCTTCTTTTTTACTTCATAGGATCCTCCCAACTACAGTGGGAGTCCCAAAGGTCTCTTACACCTACCCCAGCATGAGGCTCAGCATCCCATCCTTACAGCCAGAAGCCCACTGTCCTCTCTTCTTGGGGACTGAATGCTGCCAAACACGCCGGTACAAGAGACTCAGGGCTCACTCGCATTACTAGCAGGTTTTTTTTTGTCAGAATTAAAATGCTTTCTTTTTTTTTTCCCCAAAGCATTAGATATTAGAGCGAAGTCTGCCCAGAGCACGTTTCATTTAAACTACACATCAATTCATTGACTACTTAGAGGGAGATTTCCAGGTCAGTTCTGGACTTAAATTTCCCACAAAGCAGTGCCAAGCAGGTGGGCTAAGGGCTGCAGACTTCGGGGATGGCAGCTTTACCTCAGCCTATATACCCACACCAGTGTCTGTCCTGCCTTGCAAAAAGCAGAGACCTAGGCTCTGAGGTGACCTGAATGTCTCCTCACTTCCAACCAAAAACCGCAAGGTAAAAGAAACAAGGGAACATCTTCCTACCTTCAGCCTCCACAAAGGATATGGTGAGTCTGTATCCCTGTTGAAAAACCTCGTAGTCTTTGTCCCTGCACTTAACAAATACTCTGCTGGTAAGCCCTGCGTCTGTGAAATATAGCGAATCTGTAAGAGAAGGATGAGAGGTCACTGTTCATCCTGTGAAGATCTCTGGAGGTCTTCCTTGAAAGAAGGCAGGGAGGCATTTAAAACAATAGAACAAAGAAAGAAAAAGAAACTACTAGCACGTAGTTAGACTTCACCAAAAAATCCCCCAGTGCAAGGAATGAGAGGAAAGAGAATTCCCGTACGGCATTCCTCCATTTATCACGTACATCACTGGAAACTCACCCTTACAGTATGCTCCCACAAAGCCTACGGATAAAGGAAGGAAAGTCCCTAGGTTTTAGAGGTCAAAGAGGAAGATCCACACAGAGGTTTAAATGGGGTGTTTCACTGCTTTGCACCTTTTTATGTCACACTCTCCTCTCCAGGAGGTAATTTCAACAATTTGATATTGCGCTCTAACTTTTGCTGTTTTTTCCCCCAGCTGAGTGCACAGACTTTACTAGGAGCAGTTTGAAGTTCAAAACGGAGGACTATGAAGTGACTATCTTTGAACTCAGATGAAATATACGCTCAAATGAATTGACACCCTCATGATATGTAAAGTACTTCATCTCTATTGCCTACATGACTTCATTTGTTTCTTGGGTTACTTCCATGAATATGACCTCTCTGGCACTCACACAGCTAAAAGATGCTAAACATGTGTTTCCAGGATCTCAGACTTTAATTTATTTATTCAAAGGAAAAAGGGTCTGTGATTACACAATTAGAGACTGATCTCACACACAGCTGGGGTGCCACATGAAACCTTAACTTTGGCATCTCCTGACTCCTGAATGTTTCACTTTGCAAAATTGCTGCAAAGTCTGCGAAACTACTAAAAATAGTCATCTACTCTAGAAAATTCTAGGGAAAAATAGAAAGTGTTTTTGAGAGAAGAAACATAGAGGGGTTAAAAAAAAATAAATAAAGGCATAAAAAGTAGCTGTGGTTTCAAAGACTTCCAAGCACTCAGGACCCGGATCACTGAGCATGGCTTGCTTGGCTCTGCAGCTCCTTAGGTCCATCAGAGCTTTTGCACCTGAAAAGCGCCAGGATCCTGCCCGCAGCCCAGCACCAGTGCTGCACGGCGACTCAGGACCAGTGCTTCCCCAGCTCCCCAGGGGCCCTCACTGTACTTCACTGGCGGAAATTCTGTGCTAGGCGGTTAAGCTGGGCAGGTAGGTATGGTGATTGCTTTTTCAGCCATGTGTTTTATGGCTTTTGGGGTGTGGCAGGGAGGAGAAAGAAATCTACTCTTCATGCTTGGTATGTGATTTTCAAATGCTTGTAAGTTTTTCAGCTATGTCTGATTTCCTTTGGAGTCACTAATGGCCCTGCTCTTCACTGCGGGTTATTTCCCCTGCCGAATTTCACCTTTAAAGCTCTGACTAAAAAAATACTAGTTAAAAAAGAAGACTCAAAGAAACATTTTCATATATGAAAAACTTATTTATTACCCTGCTCTTTTATTTTATTTTCTAAAAGAAAAAAGACCCTTTTCAGGCTGCATTTGCAGACAGCTAAGATCACCCTGAAGAAGACTATGGGAATGAAAAGTGTTCTGCAGCCCTGGCTTTAGCAGCTGCTGTGCTATCAGTTTTGGAACTACAAAAGGAGTGTAAAAGCCTATAGGGAGAGAAGTACGACAGCTTATATTAACTGGAAACCTACACCACTGTGAACGTCCTCCTTCTTGTCACTGCTTTTAATATGCACCCTCATAAAAGGGGTTATGAAATGCAGCAGAGTTCATGCATTTTCTTCTAACAAATAAACTTTTATTCAACACTTGCTGTTACAGCAGAGAAAGGGTACTGCTCTGCTCAGTGAGGAGAGACACGTACAGAGCTTTCCAGTGAACAGCAGCGTTGACTTTTGATTGAGATTTCACTTAGGCAGTCAGGTCTTAAAAGCCAGCATACCAAACAGGACACTGGTTACCTAGAATAAATACCCCAGGTGGATAATGAAAAGGTTGACTTGGGAGGGTAAGAAACACATATCCCCCATTAGCAAAACAGAAAAAGTTGGCATCTGTTCACTCTGACTAAAGAAGGGAAAGAAACTCCAAAACTTGAACAGCTGTGCTCTTACCAGCATCCAGGGCAATATCCGTACCCACCTGATCATACTCTGAAGCTCCTGGGTACAATGGCCAGCCCAAGAACAGCTCTGCAATGACACATCCCAATGACCACATATCGATTGCTTCACAAAATGGTAAACCGAGGATGATTTCAGGGGCTCTGTAAAGGAAGAGGTTAGAAAACATCAGCAACAGGAGCAGATCCAATCGGCTGGTGTAGGGAGGCGCACGCAGAGCGCGATGCTCACGAAGCTGCCTGCTGCCAACAAGTGTCATTGCTCCTACGGAGCTGGGGGCCCCACTGGCCACTGGCAAAGTGTCCGCTAACCAAGCATTAGTCGGTGAATATTTATCCTTGCAGAAGAGTCCTCTGGCAGCATTTTTCCAAGAGACAGTCCTACGTTTTGCAGCAGTTTGCAAAGGAGAGAACTACCACTATTTTCATTCAGCAGGTGGGAAAATGAAGCACAAAACAAACGTTGTGCCTTCAAGGCCACCCAATTAAGGCACCCACTCGAGGCTCTCAGGCCCAGCTTGCCTTCCTGTGGAGGAACCGTGTGGACTCCCCGCAGTGAAGCATCCTCCGTTCACACAGCTCGGCGGGCTTCACAAACAACCAGGCATTAAATAATCATTACAGGACTTGTATAAAAGGATTACTGACTTTTTAAACAAATGGATGTAACCACAAAACAGAGAAATAACGTAATTAGATCTATTAGACCTAAGCCTTTTCCTCAGGAGGAAGTAGCCAAGAAGCCTTCACTTCCCAGTCTGTCCCAGGCGCCTGATTAGATTTCCTCTTCCCTTCCAGCCCAAACAGCCAAAATGCGGCGGCACTCCCGCTATGCATTTACTGCTGGCTTCAGGAGATGCCCACTGAGGCACCTCTGCTCGGTGAGTTTAGCCCTGCTGAGGAAGGAAAGGACAAGGTAAAAGCTTTGCTTTGGCTCTCCAGAAGGATCCCTGGCCGGGGCATGGAGGAGATGCCCAAATAAGCAAGACCAGTCTCAGCTCACACTTCCACAGGACCTTAGGGGGGGGCTCATTTCACCTTTCAGACAGGCAGAAGCTGGTGTCACATCTTAGCCGGGTACCGTGCAGACCATGCAGTCAATGGAGAGCACACAACCCACCCAAGGGGGATTTGTCCCATTGCCTTGAGATGTTTTGAATCTTTCTTCACTGATGCTGAAAAGCCCTAGAAGGTGAGGTTAGACGAGCCCCCTAAACTCCAGTGGCCAAGGTGAGATGAGATGAATCCTCCCCTTAGTGCCCCAAATGCTTTCCACTTTTTTTCTTGTGGAAGAATCAAAAGTATTTTACAAATACTGAAAACCTTATACAAAACCCACCTCTGCCCACAAACACCTTCCTTACTTTCCCCACCTCAGCCCAGACTTCGACATGCAGTTAAGTGCCATAGTTCCTATTTTACGCAGGGATCACCTAAGGCTTCTCTGCTGCTCTTCTTGCAGATCTTGCAACATTTCTAAAGTCCCAGCTTCTGGAGTCAGGTGATGTACAACAGAAAGAAAAACTTACTTTCCTATACTTCTCTAACTATATTTAAAAAAAAGGCAGAAGACAGATAAAAGAAAGAAACACACATTGCTTTAAAACTTTCGTAATTTTAAAAATAGCCTTGGGATTTCTCGGGCCCTGATGCATATTTTGGGAATGCCTGGGGCTGACTATTGAGCAAATCAAGTGCCACCATCCAGAGCTGGAAATAGGACCCATGGTTCCCAGTTTCCCATCTGCCATCAGGATAAGATCTGACGCTAGTGAGATCATACTAAGGATTACCAATTGCAGTGGAAAATATTATGTTTTAATCACGCCATTACATAGTCATGTGAAGACAAGTCTTTAGCCAAGAAACCAAGCAAAATGGGTAATTTTTTCCAAGGAAACAAGCAAAGGCCCTGTAGCAAGTATCCATGCCCCATATTCAATACACAAACTTCCCCAATTTTGGGTTGGCTGGTAATGATAAAAGCCCAAAACTATCTGTTCTCAAACCAGCAATGCAGAACGCAAAAATTACACGAAATTCTGGGATTTTAAGGTTGTCCCATTCCCACAAAAAACATGCCAGAAACTTAAAGAGTGGCTACCTTTAACCATTCTAACTTCATCTGTGCTTGTTTTTCTCATACCCCACTGTTCTTTAGCCCATTGTGACAAACTTTTTATTCTAACACCAATCTCTCCTTAGGAATAAAGGGTTAATTTTCCTCCTTTCCTCCCCATTCTGTCATCCCTGCATACTACTCGACACCTAGACAAAATGCAGAGAGAAAAAGACAGCTATGGTGACCTGAATCTCATTACTATGTAAATCCTGCATTCAAAGCCATCTGCCTCTCCCTGTCTGCCTTCCACATTGTGAACAAAGTGTCCCTGGTCACTAATCACAGCTCAGCCACACATCGCCTGAACTTCAAATCCCTCCCACTAACTCAAGTGGAGGGAGTGGAGGGGTGGACTATTGGTGGGATATCCCCAACGTGATTTTGTGTAGAAACCTCCCTGTTCATAAAAATCACTTGCACTGCTGTCATATGCAGCACACACCTCCTCTCCTCTCTCCCCACACTTATGCTGCCAAAACCTCCAGACCCCTGCAAGAAAGGATGACCTAGAATTTGAAGTTCCAAAATTTCTAATTTTTTTTCTCGTGAGTCTTCAGCTGTCCAGTGGCTTTTCCTTAAAGCTCCAGCTTCTGGAGTGCACCAATTAGGACAGAATTTCTTTTTCACACACAAAAGAAGTTTTGCACCGCCACTGTTGGGAAGAAAAGCACAAAACCAGTGTCTGTACCATAGTCACATAAAAAGCAACTAAATGGAATGTCATTCATTATATTAAAACCAGAACTATCATTGTAGGGAGGGGAGGTGGTGAGATAGTTTTATTTTATTTTACCTTTTCGAAAACTGGTATTTGCATTACTCAATCAAGCCTAAACATTAATTCCAATCTTTGCCCGTTCAATCCCAAATAGATGATAATTTTCTAACAGCGATGAGAACCCCTGCAAGAGCAGGGCCAGATCGAAGTGATATGGTGCCCTACATACACCACAGCCAGCATTTACTGCAGCCTTCTCCCAGCCCTGCCTTTGCGTCGTGACTGCAATTGTCCCATGGAGAGGGAGTGGCCCTAAGACAAAAAGATCTTGTAACTTAATTAATCAGTCATTAAGACACCACAAGAACAACAGGCATCAGGCACCACACAAGCTTCCAGATTTTCAGCTAGCAGACACCTCCCGTTTGCCGTGTGATAGAGAGCGCTGGAGTCACCCCAGGAGGAGCAGTGACCTGTCTGCCTGCTGGTACTCTGCTAATGGCCAACGCCAAGCATTTTGGTGGAGGATGCTACAAGTTCTGTAATGAAACAACTCATCCACTGATAAAATGCCTTCCGAACCTCTGTTAGGTGGAAATTGTTCTCTATGCTCAGTTATGGATGAATAGATCCTTCTGCATATAGACCTATATCTACCACGTGGAACTCCTCTCTTTCTTAACATAAACATGTCAATTTTTTAAGACAAGGTGAGATCTTGACTTCAATCACATGTTGTGGCACAGAGTTCCACAGGCAACCTTCTGCTTTCAATGGCACCGTAACTCAGTTGTTTAAAGCCTGATTTTCCTTCATCAAGTTTAAATTTGTCACCTCTCACTTCATGTTCACATGGATTGGCCTAGAGGTGAAGATGGAAGTGCTTGAATCACCTTTCTTTTAGCACAAGCTATTTTTATATCTCTGCTCTGTTCTTCCTTGTTTGCAGCAGCTTCTGGTTTCTCAGCATTCCATCCCATGGATTTTTCAACCCACTTCCACTGCCTGGTCCTATAACTCCTCTTCCTGACATGACTGCTTGGAGACAGGCTGAACAGACCTAGAAACAGTTAAACACGAGGATATTCCCCAGACTTGTTTTACACTATTTGCAGAATGCTTTTGCATTCCAGTTTTCCCTGAGCTTAATATTTTGTTTGCTTTTGGAGTGGCACGAGGCATTTCAGCAGATGTTTTAGCTGGGAGATCCTCGGAGACACACAGTCCTTTCTCCAGAGGAGCTGCAGTTAATTTAGGACATAGAATTACGTAGAAATGGTTCATTTTTCCTCTTCCAATGTTTACTGCCTTTCAGTACTGCACTGATCTGGCAAAATGTCTGTAATCTAGATCAAGTCCCTTAAATGTTCCTCACTCTTTTCTGCAGCTTAACCTAAGCAAGTCTGTGGTATCTGCACACTTAAGCACTTCACTGCTGGTCCACCACTTGTTACAGATAATTGATAAATTAAATAACTCTGTCTCTAAAATGTGCACGCAGCCCACTCCACAACTGACCCTTTCATTCCTAAAAGCACTCAGATTTAGCTCAGCTGCTCTAAGAATGGTTTAATTCTCTTTTCCAAAGAGAAAGAAAATATTTCCATGTCTTAGCCAGTTCTTATGCGGGATTTCTCCATTCTGCAGCTGGTAACACTATGTAACAGGGGAGAATACCCTATTAAAGACTGCACATCAGAGTACTGTAATTATAAATTGGAAGGGCAATTCACGTGGCGGCAGTTCCTCCCGGAACAGCACTGAGGTCTTCAGCAGATCTCTCCATGGCTGCACAGGGAAGTGTTTTCCATCCCGATAATAATGTTTTAACACAGACTCACCAAACCTTTCAACTGTGGTGGGGATCTTGTTTGAAACCACACAAAGGTAGCCTGTTGCCAGATACCTTGGTACGTGCATGAACGTCCCCATTTACTGCTCTCTGCTAGTTTTTTGGCTGTGCATCCACAACGCCCTCGGCACAGTCTTTCCAGCCTCTGGTATGAGACACACGGAGGGAAAACAGAAAACTTTGCCCTCCCGTCCTTCCTCTCCCATGAGCTGCCTTTTAGATCTCCCAACAAGAGGCACTCCCCTTCTGTACGTGCAGGCACAACCTGCTCTACAGCTCACACAGATCTCACCAGTATAGACCAAAGATTTAGAAACCACTCGCCACCAACCTGGGAGAGACTAAAGAGCCCCACCAAGAGCCTGTATCTCCAGGAGAGAAGCAGCCAGCCCATCCCCACTTCCCACAGCTCCTACCCCTTTCCCAGACCAAATTACTCCCCTGACCAGCAAAGGGTGACCTGCTCCTCAGCTCAGTGCTGGGTCCAGCAAGTCCCCCATCACCTTGGAGCCCAGCTTGAACGTGCCCGTAGATACCAGAGAGCTGCCAGTGCTGGGTGCCGGGGACCCAGGGTGCAAGGGTCCCCATGCTGGCAGTGCCTGCAGATCCCCAGAGGCAGAAGTGCCGTCTCATCATTTGCTTGCACCTCACATATAACCCCATCCTGCTTTCAGGCCTGCCACTGGCAGAGTATTTACTTTAGCAACCCTGCTTTGTGGCAGGGTAATTTCATTGTCTGGTGTTTCTGTCAGGAAAATTAATTACCAGTCTAGCTCGCTGGCTTTTTCACCCACACATCACAGGACATTAAAAACAAATGCCAAAAAAATTCATTTCCACAGACTTGGATTCGGAGAGCTGGGCTCTTTCTGAATTTTAAAACTCCCCTGCAAACTGCCCTCCTCGGGGATGATTTACCACCTCTGATAGGGTCCTGTGGCCGAGCGTGATTGTCTCAGCAGAGTCCTTCATGGACAAGTATACATATCAGACAAAAATATAACTCAAAACTTGATACTTGCTGGCACCATGAGCAGAGAGTGTGCCTACTTCTCGCCTTCAGGGTGACGTTTCCAGAAGAAGGTTGTGGGCAGCTGCAAGCAGTGCAGGCAGATCTACAGTGATGCTGTCTGCTGAGTCAATATACACAGCTCCTGTCTTCCTCTTACCTGTTAGTCTCACCTGCCAAAGCCTAAACTTCTGGAAGCAGCAGCTTTCACATCGCCACCCAGAAAGCCCTGGGCAGAGGCAGAGAGGCAGGAGCTGAACCCCTCGGCCCGAGCAGGCACGCACTGACCAGCTGCACGCCCAGGGCTTGACCCCTCTCAGCGCTTGTGCTCTCCCACACACCAAGATACCTCCTGTGAGGAGGAGAAACTGCATCCTTCATGTATCTTACAAAGGGGTTTTTATGCAAGCGATGATGGGGCTCCATCCTCCTCTCAGCTGAACCCTTTCTTTCCCATCCTTATGGACTCTTTCTCATACCTGCTCACTTGACCTTTTTGTATTTTGTGGAGGTACCCACTTTTTATTACCATATACTGTAGCACGCAGAGTACCCTTAGCTCTTAGTTAATGGAGATGGTGAGCATACAGCACCTTTTTTTGTCCCTCTGTACCTCTCAGACCCCAAATCACTTCTTAAGTGCAGGGCTGTAAAATGAGACAGGCTCATATTCTGTAAGTAAAAGGTTATAGTTGCTATTTCTCTCACCCCTCCACCTCTCCACTAGCACAGACACCTGAAAGGGATGCAGACATCTAATATGGATGACCCCCAGACTCAAGGCTTGTGAAAAAGCCAGCCATCAGGGCCAGAGCTTAACACCTGCAAGCACTGATGGCTCCTGCTCGCTTGCTCACTCCCTGTGCCATGCAGTGGGCAGGAGAGCAGCTCCAGACCCCACCTGTGCCACACCCAGACAGGGAGAGCCAGGCTCACCCTCATTGCTGGCTGTGGGACCTCCACTTTTCTCCTGCATCCCCAAGCACTGGAGTTTGCTCGGACACTCAGCTGAAGCCCATACAGAAGTGGTAGAGCTCTGCAGACCACTCACTAGGGCTTCAAGGACTGCCATGACCTCTGGACCATGTTGGGAAGTACCAAACCAGCAGAATCGCAGCAAGGGACATCCCTGGGAGTCAGGACTCACCCCAGAACATTCAGGAACATGATGCCTTTCAGATTCCAGCATAAAGTTCAAACCCCACATTCATGAGGGAGGGAAAGGGCTATTGAGGAACATCACTCAAACTAACAGAGTGCACTGTTTATCCAAAAAGATGTTTTGGTTTGAGTTGTAGGGACGGACGGTGCCTCTAAAGGGCCTACTAACACGCTCCCTATTTCACAGGTCAAACGCAGCTACACCTGGTTTCTGGAAAGCACTGTGGGTGTAGCCAGAGCCATTTCCATGGCTGTCAGACCACCAGCACAACCACCACTAGAGGGTAGCTCCAACACTGCAGTGCTCACATTGCCCTTGCCCATCCCTCAAGGTTAGTTAGCAACACATCAAAAAATATCTGTATCAGCTCAGAGGACTGGAAGCTGGATCCACTCAGCCTTCAGTGATGGTTTATGTTACAGGACATAAATATAAACTGGAGGCTGGTAACAAGTGAGGTACCGCAGGGGTTTTTCCCAGGACTGGTCTTGTTTAACGTCTTTATCACTGACCCCGGGGTAGGAGGAAGAGTGCACTCTCATCCAGTTTACGTGCAATGCCAAACTGGAGAGACCTGGTGATGCAATTGAGGGCAGGGTGCTGCCACCCAGAGGGACCTGGACAGGCAGGAGGCACGGACCAATGGGGACCTTCCGAAATGCTGCCAGGACTAATGCTGAGTCCTGCCCCTGGGATGGATGAGCCCTGGTGACAATACCCGGGGAACTGCTCTGCAGGAGAGGCCATGAGCACCTTATCTTGAGGGGCAGTGGGCTGAAATGAGGACCCTGGCAGCAGCTGGACCAACAGCTTCCCTGGAGCAGGGCCAGCAGACCAAGGAATTTGATGACCCACCTCCAGTCACACTTGAGACCACATCTGGATACCATGTTCAGCCTGGGGACCCCAGTGCATGGGCGAACTGGAGCAACCTTAGAGAGGGGAGAGACAGCCGTGGGGAACCTGACAGCAGCCTGCCCCCTTCTCCTCTGCCACATGGAGAAGATGGTGCCAGGCTCTTTGCTCAGGCGGGCAGCAGGACGTGAAGATGATAGACAGAAACTGAAAGAGGGAAGGTTCCCACTGGGGACAGGGAAAACACCTCCACTGTGCAGATAATGAACCACCGGCACAGGCTGCTCTGAGAGGCTGTGCAGTCACCATCCTTGGAGGCTTTCAAGACCTGACAAGAGAAAGTCCCGATCTTGATCTCATGTCTGACCCTACCTTGAGCAACAGGTTGGGCTAAATGACCTCCTGAGGCCCTCTCCTACCTGAACTACTCTGACTCTATATGGTGCGGTAACTATACATTTGTTAATAGGAAGGTCACCATGATCCTCCTACATCCAGGCAAAACACTATGTAGCTGGGAGTGTCTCAGGGGGTACAGATGCAGGTCCCAGGGTGTTTTTAGCAAGTGTACACACAGAGTTCTATCTGTCTTTTAAAATCAGACAGCAAGTTACACAAGAATTACTTCTGGACTTGATTGGCATAATTAGCGAACAAGCCTCGGAGGCCTATCATTATTAAGGGTATTTAATAGCAAATAAATCATAGAAGCAGACTAACTACCCACCCCTTGACACCACTCATGTTCCACCAGGGTGCTGACTGGGAAGGGTGAAAATACTCCAGAGGATGGTGTCAGAGGCTGACAGGGCTAGCCCGGACCCCGGGAAGTCACCCGCTCCCTCCCTGCCCCTGTATCAGGCCTTCCATACCCCTGTATCAGGCCATCCATGCCTATGTCACTCCTGTCAAGCGTTCAGCCAGCTTGTCTTACAGACCTCCCACGGTGGAGCGTCCATAAACTTTGCTGGGCCCCAAAGAACCTCACCCCTTGTAATTTTAAGGAATAATACAGCTGTGCATAGCTGACTTTATGTCATCCTTAATTACAACTTGTTGTCAATCTGGCATCTATGCAATACATATGGATAAAACATAACTTAATACATCTCACTTGACTTCACCTATACCAAGCTTTCTGTCAGGCTGCACCTCCTCCCCATCTTCACCCTCCTTTGGCCTCAACACATATTCAGTACCAATAGCCTTGTTTCTTTTTCTCTCCTGCGTACCTCTGTCTCATTTTTTCTGTCTCATCTTCTCTGATCTCTTCCTGCACTTATTGTGGATGAAGAGAGAGGTGGACATCACGCACAGGAGCGTCAAAACTCCCTACCCCCATGGAGGGGGTGCACACCATGCGCCTGCAAACACAGCCCTGTGCTGCTATGGGGACAAGCTGGGCAAACACAGATTGTGTGCACCCATCTTTAAAAATGGGTCTTTACACAGATGCTTACATACCAGACACCCCAATGGCAATTGGATCCTGATGCTCACTGCAACTATCAGCACGAGGCTCCTGGGAAAAGCAATTTCCATGGGTTAATCCTGGAAGAGTTTCAAGCAAAGTGCACTAGTATACCCCATGTACTTGCCACCGCTATGCACCTTTCTTGGGATTAAGAAATCTGGATTCAGCCATGAACAAGGCCTGGGTTTAAACGGGGAGGGAGTGGTCCCTGCCGGGAGGCTCTGCACCACTTTGTTCTACATGTATTGCATATATACATCCCATTTAGGTTAGGGTCTGAAAGGAAACCTCCTGCTCTCTTCAGCAAGAGCGTGCGAGCAAATGACTGAAGACCTGAGCTGGAGAAGGCAGCACAGCTGTTTGTGGAAACGAGACAAAAGATTTAGAAATAGTTGCTTTTTTCCCCTCTCCCACGTCAGGCTGTTTACAGAAACCAAGGGATGAAATTTTGCAGACAAAAACACTGAGAGCAGCCTGTCAGTCTCGGAGGGAGGGAGGGAGAGGGAGGGGAGCGTAGGCTTCTTTCAGGATTATGGATCATTGCTAAATTGCTCTATCAATTATTAAACCCATCACTCAAAGCGCAGTAACCAAAATATAGCAGATAAAGCCTTTCTCATCCACTCTCTACCAGCTGCTCTCCTCCTCCTAAAGCCAGAGGGGAATGAAAATTCCCGTAGTTTATATTTTATAAACATCATTTTCCCTCTGCCTTGAAAATAAAAGCTTTTTCGGACAAGGTACAGTAGAACCGAGCCCACGGCAGGAAGATATTAAAGGAGAACTTGCCCTTTTGATTAACAGACCCACGGAATAAAACAAAATCTCTCCAATCAATATGATTTCTTAGCACCGACAGGTTAAAACATTTGTCTGTGGATAAATGAAGAGGCAGGCCCCAGCCATCAATAGCTGTTAGTTGCTATTTGCCCTTGCCGCTGGGTGGATCCGAGATCAACAGCAGTGTGGGTATGGTCCCAGGAAAGGATGGGACAAGGCCAAGTGGCATGTGGCATTTGGTCTGGCCAGTGACTCTGCAGAGAGAGAAACTTCAAGCACACATCAAGGATGAGAGAGGAAGCCCCGGGCAGGCAGTGCCGACAGGGAACCACGCAGGGAGGAGGACCAGGACCTGACATCCAGCCAGAAAGGCTGCCACGTGGCTGTCGATGTCTGAATGGACATGAGTTTTTAGCAGCACTATATGCAGCTGCTGGAGGCTGAGGCTCCAGTTCAGCAGAACTCTTTACCATATACATCACCAGAAGCAAATATATGCCTGAGTCCCAGTAAGGGCACTGGATGCTGCTGAAGTTAAGCATACATTTAAGTGCTTTGCTGAATCTGAATCTACTAGCTAGTACTCGTTGCACTTGAGCTGGAAATCTTAAGAGGCAAGAAAAGCTATTAACGCCCAATAATGGAAAAGAAAGCCAGGTCCTGGGTCAGCCAAGAGACCTGCTAAGCTTGTCCCAGCCAGAAGGGCATCTTTGTACATACCTGGAAGAAGCCCTACTAGACAGATCACAATCATGCTCATGTCTTCAGACTCACAAATGCAAAACTCCATCAACTTCAGAGGACATGCGCAATGCTGAAAACCATGACCATTGCCCCCGGGGGTCGTCACTCCACACTGACCCAGAAGTGCAACAACAGCTACATTCAGCACAGCGTGACCTCTGGTTGTTCTCCGAAACAAAGGGTAATGCATACGGGGGGAGACTGGGGCTTTCCCAGGTTATGGAAGAAATCAGGGAATAGAAAAATCATAATTTGAAAACAAAAGCCCTATCCATGCCAGGCAGTGAATGCATAAACTGCAACGTATTGGGTGCAGAGATCCCCTGAAGGAGGTATCTGACCAAGAAGGGAAGAATGCCAATTATGTGCTCCCATTCATGCCACTGCGATGAAAGCATAATTCTGACTCCGCTTTCTGACCTGCAGTATGCGATTTATGCAAATCCAAGCTGTTCTCGCTTCCCTCAGAGCCAAATGTCCACCAATGCCAGGGCTGGCTCTAACTTTTTGTTTTCCTTTTCAAATCTATTGTTTTCACTGTTGAATATTTAAGACCTTTTGTTGTTGCATTTGCATTTCTTTGGAAATGAAATAATAATTAAAAAAATCCCAAAGCACATGGAGACAGTCAAGAGTCTCCGATGTCCTCCCATTCTGCCACGCTCAGCTCCATCCCAACCCCTTATCGTTCCAGCCCAGAGCGCTGCCAAATATTGGCCAAGTGAAGCTCCTCACATCTGATCTGTAATGTTCCCCGAGACTTTTGTTCACAGCAAATACTGAAAGTTGCACCAAGCTGCATGGTGGTTTTATGGGATTAGCCCGAATACTGAGCCAACTACCAATATAAGTCTCCAAATTATTTTTATCCCTGGCAAATATGGATATCAACCAGACTCAGGCCATGATCCTAAGACTGGCTTCACAGAGCAAGTAGCAGGTCTGAGGCTAAAAATATCAAATTACTGCAACCTTCCTCTTTTTTTCTTTTAACCGTGCCTACTGGCCACTTTTTTTTTTTTTTAATTAGAAAAAGACAAAGACAAAAATAAAGTACTTATCCTGCCTGCTCCTCGGAGAAAGGAGCATTGCCCTTTACTTATCTCTGAAGAGCCACACAGATTTAATATTATTATTAGCAGCAACTATTTGTGTTTCTGTAGCATGCAGAAGTCCCGGCAGAGACCGGAGCCCCATAATGCTAGACGCTAAAACACAACATGCTAAGGGACTGCGTCTGCTCCAGAGAATTGATGATCTAAGGCAATATGTGGTGACAGGGGAACAGATTGGTGGAGCAGTTCACCCAAGATCATATGGAGAGAGCATAGCAAAGCCAAGAAAAGAAGCAGAGTCCATGCGAACAGTGTGCTGTATCTATTAGACCACAACACCTTCAATTTATGATATCTGGGAATTGCAATAATAATACATGGATTCAAAGGCTCTTTCAAAAGAGAGGGGTATTACTGAGGCAAGGCAGACTTTTAGGCGAAATGACGTGTAGATGTCACCCAGCAAGACAGCCGCCATGTCGGGAACAGCTCATAAAATCCAAGGCCCAATTTAATGCCCCGCTCGGTGAGACACAGCATCCTGCCTACGCTGTGAGGACCTGCCTGGTCTACAACAAGTTTTAAGAAGAGCTTAGGAATGCCTGCCTACCCACACGCGGAGGTACACGTGGCTGGCAACAGCAGGGGCACCCCAGAGCTGCCCCAGCTGGCTATTCCTGCTGCAAATTCCCAGCTTCAACTCAAGCCCTGCTCGAATCAACACACCCCGCAGAGCAACCCATGGAGCGGGTGACAAGAGCCCCCTGTACAAGCAGCAGGGCGCAGCACCAAGGAAAAACATTCCCCTTCCACAGAACTGCGGAAATACGAATCTGCTCGGAATTTAACTTCTTTTTATTGTATTCATACCAGGGCTAAAATCTGGAAGGTTTAAGCAGGGCCCTATTATACTAGGCGCTGTAAAAAAGCAAAAGAAAACAGTCCCTGCCCTAAGAGACTCGCACCTTAATTTGGGATCCCTTGTCACCCTGGAAATACAAACTCTGGGACTTGCTGCTCGGCATCCACTAAGCCAGGATCTGCAACGAAGCCTGCACAAAACACAGTCCCTGGCCCACCGGGGTGACCACTGACAGTCTGGATGCCGAAGCTGACGGATGCAAGCAGCCCCACTGGGAAGCCCAGGCAGCCTCAGCTACTGGTATCCCACTGTTGGTTACATAAAGAGTACAATAAAGTAAGGCTTAAGCAAATCTGCAGGAAGGACAAAGGATGAGCGCTAAAATCTCAGGCTGCTAATAACACATGGCTGCCCTCAACAAGCCAGCACACAAACACCCTTCCAGCACGCACTGCATCAGTGTGGACCTCAGTGTGGACTCCTGCGAGGAGCAGGGAGTTGGACTCGATGATCCTTATGGGTGCCTTCCAACACAAGATACTCTACGATAAGTGCCCAAGGCTCTCAGCACAAACCTGAGCACCAAAGGGTAACTGGGTACCCCCTGCTCCTCATGGAGCCCTGGGCACAGTGATAGTGGCAAGCAGCACTCCAAGGGCTCGGAGGGACCAGTGCCTTGTCTGCAGCGAGTGGGGCCCTGCTCCCCCCATACCACATCTCCCATGCCACCTCCCCTAGTCCCTGCCCTTCCCTCCCACTCCTCCCGCTGTCCCCACCAGCCCTTGCTCCACTTTGAAACTCCACTCAGCTTGCCTGCTCACTGCAAACACCAGTTTATTCCCTCCTGAGATCCCCTCCTTCCCCACCCCCCACCCCCCACCCCCCCCCCCCCAGGTTTCACCCTTCTGGGCTGAATGCCTGCTGGTCCAGTGCCTACGGAGCAAAGGGATGGACAGGGGAAGCCTGAAACACCATCTCTGGAACAGTGTTTTTCATTAATGCCCTTCTGCTTCCACCCACACCTTCTCACATGCGGATGGGGGCTACCACATTTTAGGACCAAAGACTGCAATTCTCCAATTGTCCAGGCATGGAAGAGAGCCCTTGCAGCTGTTAGCAGAGGAACAGCTCTGACTTTAACCTTTAATGACACGTATCTTACAGGAGCCAAACAGAAAGCCAGAGTACAAGCAAAAATACATGCGTGGTGTGCAAACAGTCCTGAAGGAACCACGATGCTTGCAGGGAGAAAGGCAATGCTTCAGAAGGAAAAGTTAAGTTCATCCTTTATTTAAAGCCATCACATGGAAAATTCAATTGTTCTCCAGTGCATCTCTGTACCAAATCAGGAGACTAAATTAAATCATTAAAGTGCGAAGCTGATGAATTTAAAACCATAGTAAGTGCAAATTTCAACACAATTTTAAGTAAGGAGTCGCTCCCAACACCTTCATAACATGTCAACACATAGTCATATATTTGTTTCTGGGACTCTTCAAATGTCTCCTTTTACAGTTTCATTTTTTTCTTGCCAAAACAAAATCTTAAAGCTATCCTGATGTTCTGAAAAAATATATAAACATTGCCCACATGTTAAAATTTTAGGTGGCCATGACAGAAATTTTGGAGACACAAAACTTGGGGAAAAAAACATCATACAAAAGAAACTTTTCCTCCCTTTCGCCATACACAAGGGGAATTTGGAATGATTCCCATCTGATTAATTTTAACTTCTAATTCGTCCTTGGATCACACTGCGGTACGGATGTCATTTCTTAATTTGACTGTTTTGCAAGTAGTCAGTACTGCCCTTGTAAAGGGCGAAGAAATCCCCATATATCAGGAATGCTTTTGGCTGAGGAGAAGTTTAGTAATTACTCCAGAGAAATAAATACAACAATCAGAAGTACCTTCCAGGACATGAAGGCAAAGATCCACCCTTTTCTGAAAGAAGGGGCTCTCTTATGTATACATTCGTATCTTCAATTATCGTGACTGCCTGTAACCATTTAGCCCTCTGCTAAGTCAACTGCAGGGTTCAAGAACATTTCCTGGCATTCTTTACATTTTTCTACATGTTGCAGTTTTATCTGGTGTATATCATATGCTTCCCCCTGAAACGCCTGCACCGAGCCATCTTCTTCCTGATGGAGGAGTTCGGGGTTCATAAACTTGGCTACTGCTCTCAGAAACCTCATCAATTGAGGGCTGTGTTTGAAATTACTGAAAACAGTATAAATTTGGCTTTGATAGGTAAAACCAGAGTACATTCAAGCAGCAGGGGATACAAATGGACCAATACCTCCCCTTAAAGACACTTTCACCCAGGCCTGTGCCACCAGTTGCAAGCCTATGAATTTATCATCCCAACATCTTGGAGCTTCCCTGTCCCTTGACCAAAAACCTTAGGGTACATCTTTGGTTTCATCACCTCCTTCACTGCACCCTTCCCCACCTCTGTCCCCACAGCTCTCCCGACAACTATTTTAGTTGCGCAAAGCGGTTTTCTTGGTTTAACCAGGACCACACCAGAGTTGGTGCCATTGCCCGCACCGGGATGGGCAGGGGGAGAACGGGAAGGCCCCTGCATGAGGTGCAGCTCATTACCTGCCACGTGATTTACTACCAATACAGGGCAATATTTAGGGCGCAATAATAAGGCGGTACATGAGTGCTTTACCAACAAACAAGATGGGGGAGGGAATAACTGTATTTCCCCTGTTATTCTAAGGGGAGGTTCACCAAAAGGTTAGTGAGAAAACAATGTAGGCCATCGATCACAGGGACAGCTAACCTAGAAAGGTTACCGCATGTTCCTGCCTCATTTTTCACATCTATAATTACCCCGCTGCTTCTCCTCACATCCCACCCACCGCCAAGCACCAAACGCAAAACACCGCTGCTTTATTAATTATGTATTTTGTTTACACTTGTTGTTACTGCCCCGCAACATGCCACGGCGGCTGAAGGATTAAGTGGCACAACTTCTGTGATCCCCGCAGAGCGGCGTGGTCGGGGAAAGGCAGCTTGAGGGCTTTCCTGCCTTTCCTTCACCTGACGTGAGAAGCTGCCACCTCTCAGCAGAGACTGAGGTGGGATGGAGGTAGGAGGGATGTGGGTCTTTACATCCGCCATGTGAGACGGAGAAGCAAGGTAGGGGCGTGTGAGGGAAGACCGTTTCCATTCATGAAGGGCTCAGATTTGCTTTCGGATCTTCACCCAACTGAAACAAAATGCCAATATTGCTGAACATACTTACCACCTCCTAAAGCGCAATCCTACTCTGAACGGTGCCTGTCTAAAAACAGCATCACCAGGCTCCTTGTTTACTTCATCTCCCTGATGCCTGATCTGACTTTCTCGGTTTAAAAGAAGAATGGCTGCTTCTTTTTTTTTTTTTTTCCTCCTTCTTTTCTCCTATCTACCAGTCCAGCAAACCCAACGAAGGCTTTGAGGGCCACTCTGGACTCATTTCTTGCACATTTATGCATGCAGACACAGGCAGCCAAATTAGAGTTATGCAAAGATGGGCAGGGGAAGCGCAAGGCAATGATTTGAAGACAATAAATTTGCAGGGAACTCAGTATGTTTCTACTCAAAGTACAGCATCACGTTTCTGATGCAGGGAAGCCTGAGGGTCTTTTTTATTTTTTTTACCTTTTCTTTTTGTTTTGCTTTGGGGAAAATTAAAATAGCTTCCTTTGAGAACCTGCGCTCTGTAATCACCATTTCTTCCTTCCGCAGTATTTCTGGATCCAGGCTTTCCAGTTTTGGAATAATAGTAAATATGTATAAAATAAGGAAAACTGCTGCTGCAGCGACAATAGTGAGAAATACTTTAAGCCCCAATTCTGAGAACTGTTTTCTGTTCTTGCTTTTTTCTATCCCACCAGAAATTATAATTAATTCATGCTCTAACAATACTAAAATCATTATTTTTTAATTGTAACCATATCTGCAATAGAAATCCATGTTGATGCAAAGTGGAACAGAAAAAAAATTTGCTGACAAGAGCGAAAAGCTTGCACAACAAAAGTCACGCAATGATGCAAAGTTGTATGCATGTCCTGTTTTGGACCCCAGAAAAGTTCACACCCGTTGAACGCTAAGGAAGAGCAAATAGACCTGGAAAAGCCAGTAGAAGTAGTCTCAAGAGGAAATTAAATACAGAATTTCTCTTGAGAAAGAAACCTAGAAAGGTGAGAGTTTTTGCAGTGCCTTTGAGGCTGCTGAGCTCTGAGGTGCTCACCTCCAAATCCTGACAGAAAATGAGGCATGGGTAGGATCCAGAAAAAACAAGGAGGTGGAGGCCTCCTTCACACGGGCAAGGAAAACCAAAAGCACGGCACCTGCTGCCCTCTGAGGCTAACTCACTGTATCGAATGTAACCACACCCAACCACACCAAAATACTCGAATGTGTTTCCAAATGTTTGTGAAGGAGCCAAAAAAAAAAAAAAAAAAAAAAAAAAAATCACAGAGTGTCAGACCGTCCCTAAAGCTTTATTTCCGAGTTGGATCCACAACAGACAGTGGAGAGGATGCTGGAAAAAACCCACAATGGACATTGGTTCCCATGTCCCGGAGACGTCACGCAAAACCTCTCAGTCTGCACACGCTACAAGAGCCAAACCCTTTCTCAGCCAAACTCGCTGCTCCCAATGCCTACAAGCACATACTGCCTTCAGATGAGGCTTCTCTCAGGAAAGCAGCATGGGATGGCTGTAACAGTGACCTGCCATCTTTGGTGTTGACCATGGCACAGGTATTCCAGCTATAGGCACCTCCAGTTCAGCTCTCATCCTCTCTTTTAGAGTTTCCCCCCTCCACTCAATGGGGTATCTCATTATTAAACCCTTATGGTGCTCCACATCGCATCCCTGTGACTAGAGGTGATCCTGGCACCTATGCCAGACCTGGGTGGTGGCTGAGATCAAGGGCAAAACCACCAGAAGCACTGGCTTTTTGCATTGATGCCCCCTCCTGCACACGACCAAGGCAAGGGTGGCTCCTGACCAGAAGTCTGAGCTACCATCGGTACAAAACCTGGATCCGTCTGGGGAAGAGCAGCCAGGGCTCATTTGAAGCCAACAGAGTAAAAGCCACCTACACCCACTGAGGGCTGTGCTCGGTGCCCTCCTTCCATCCACACCCACTGTGCTGACTTCTCCAGAGTCAGGCCTGGTTTATAGTTATCTTTCATCCAACGGAGAGGGCCAGTGTCAGCACGGTGCTCATCCTCCCCTGAATCCACGAGGCAAAGTTTACTCGTCACGTCAGCAGCATTACTGACATTGTATACAAGTACAGTTCGCTGGACCAAGGGGGAAGAGAACTGGACCAGGAGATGTCTAAAGCTTCTGATCCTCCAGGAGACAAGATCTGGCGCAAGAGACATCTTCGGACATCAAGAGAAGAACAGGAAGTGCCCTTATTTTGTTTTCAAGGTAAATTTTGAGAAAATGTAAGAATCTCATGTGTGATCAATTTTAAAGATCTAAAATTGAATGATGGGAATTTTCTTCCCCTCCTGATTAAGCCAATTTACAGTTTTTTCAGGTTGATGGTTTACCCATGAGCTGGGGCATATGTGTTGGGGGATATCTCTTGGTTGTTTCTTTAAATTCCATTGTTTGTTTATTTGCTACAGAAACAAAGAACAAACAACATGATACAGAGCCACATGCTCTGGAGCAGAGGAACAGCCACAGACCCTCCAGGATTGAAATGGGCCCTCTGAGGATCCATCTCACTCACTTTTAGAAAAATCCCTGCTTTTCCACTCTTCCTTGAAGCAGCAAACTAGATGAGGGAAGAATTAATTAGCTGATGTTTGTAAAGCCCTTTGAAGATGAAAAGTGTTATTTTTATTTTCAAGTCTCATGAAAGGAAAAAAAAAATAAAAAAGAAAAGGCCAGAGAAAGGCTTCTGCTGTTTCCTACAGACAGGGGTCTCAGAACTGAGCTCCTGTACTGAGACACTCCTCCAACAGTATATATTAACTGGCAAGCTGACACTGCAGCCCTTCCCCTGGGGCATGCATTAACAGGGTCTCTGCCCAGCTGCCTATTTTCATGAAACATGTAGAACTTATGATCACTGAGAAGTTAAGGGGAACACAGTGGCAGTCTGATCACACATGTCATTTCCTTAGAAAAGCAGACTAAAAGCAAATGAGGAAGGCCCTTGAATACAGGTGTGGAGTGCCTGGCTACCCAGAACCGAGGTGAGCTATTTTTTCCTGAGGTGTAAATTACAGAAGTGATTTATCTTTTTTAAACACTTTGCACCCACTGTTGGAATTCCTTTATGTCCCTTTTATTTTTTGCAGGTATTTTGGGGTTTTTTTGTTTGGGTTTTTTTACTCCCCGTGTCCTTGGCATTGTGAGGATGCACTCAAAGCAGAGGCACGCTGTGGTGCAGGACAAGGATCCCCCGGCAGCTGGAGAGCAACAAGAAGCTTACAGGTGGGTGCCCTGCCCTAGGAAAACAAAAATAGCAAGACGACAGACAGGATTGCAACATATTAGCAGAGCTGTGCTTAACACCTAAGACAAGGATGACAAAGAGCTGTTGCAGGTCAGGCCTGAAGTGAGCTGGCAACCCAGCAGGGGAAGACTTTATGTTGTGGAGCCCATTACAGCTCCTTCAACTCTGTGCTCTCATCAAAATCTCATGACCACCAGAAATAAACAGGATGCTAGCTTTGAGTTATCCAGTTAGATAACATCTAAATATTCATCTTAATGATGATACGTGAATGTCCAGCTCCAGATACATTCATTTCCCCATAACCAGGTCTAGCAGCATCTGTCCTGAGCATGCTTTCACCTGTGGATCCTTTCCCTGCTCTCAGCTCGGCAAGGCACAATATGCAAGAGCTGCAAGGTCCTGCATAAAAACAGCCATCTGGTGAAGGGGCAGGAAGAACCAGTTAAAAACAGAGTAGCTCCACCGTATGGAGAAAATAATTCAGTTGGGCAGTGTAGGAAGAAGCAAACCCTATTATAATAATTGTGTTGCCAAGTGATGTTGCAGACTTGTTTTTCCCCCTCACGGCTTCTGTACTGATTAAGAACAGAGCTTCCCCCATAATGTGGCACCATCCTCACAGCAAGATCAAACTGTTCCCCCAAGCATCTTGTGGGATTCCCAGCTTACCACCAAAACTTCTACAGAGGGAGCTGAGCACAGAGACAGGAACACTGCACCCCACCACCACCTTGCTTATTCTTCCATTGCAAGTTGAAACACCAAGACTTTGGGAAAAGGTGATCCAGTTCAGCTGTATGACACCCCAAGGAAAGCTGACTCAGAATTAGCATAGGGGGCAATTACACTAGTGGTAAGCCCAGGTTTGAAAGACTTCTGGCCCACTGTACCGAAGGACAGGCAATGCAAACTTGCTTGAGGCTAAGGCACTTCTCTTCCTCAACACAGGAATTCTGGCCCTCCTGTACTCCCCCATATATCCAGGACAGACCAACCTGATAACATCCTGATTATAAACAGGTTCTTCTAAAACAGCTCCCCTTCTTCTTCAGACATTTCTGGGCTGTCAATAGAAAGGTACCAGGTGTGCAAGCTCCAGAAGTACTCCGTACCCTGCGGAGTGAAGGCAACCCCTCCCTGGAGACCATGCTAACCACCTTCCCCAGCAGCAGTCATTACTACTTGGGCTCCTAGGGTCCTGCAGTCAGATTATCATCACTAAGAGCTAACTAAGTGCAAAACGGTGAGTCTCCCAAGGTCCCATCCTGGCTCTCCTGACCACAGCGGTGCGCCCCTCTTGCATGCTCCTTGGGAATCTGGCAGGCAAGGTCTCCATCTCTCCTCCTGCTCACTGTCCCCTCATCACCCAGACTAACAGCCCCCCAGATAGAAGTGCAACGTAACGTGCTAGCACCATTAGCTCAGTTAGCACGTGCTGCTGCTGAGCCCTGCACTTGAGGCAGAACAAATGCTCAGCCCACGCTAACTCCAGGGTAAGTATGGATCTACACGCTGAGCACAGCCACCACGCTGAATGACAGCAGGTAGCCCCCACTCTCTGACTCTGAGGGACATACCCTCTTACCGAGCCATTTGTTACAGGTGTGCTCTTTCAGGTAAGAGCAGCTCAGGTGCAAGTTCAAGGCTGTAGCTTTCTTTTGGTAAAAAACTTGCTCTTTCCCCCTTTTTATTTTGTTTCCCCTCCCCTTCCCCTTTCTCCCTCTCATCCATTCCCATGCTGTGGCTTTCCACTGGGCTGCATTTATTTCCAGACATGCATGGTTGTAACCAGAGAGATTTCCTTGCATGAACAGCCTTGCAGCTTCCAACCTAAGGTGGACAAACCCACTCATGTCTCTGGAGGCGTGGAAGACAGAGTGGGGAAGCACAGCCTCTTGCTATAGACATCGTTCCCAGGCAAGCAAAATCCCAGTCCAAGGCCAGTTAACTTATTAGTCATTAATTCTGGAAAAAAGGAAATTTATTTGCATGGCCCTACTTAGACAAGACTGGAATCTTAACTTGCCCCTCCCCCTTCCCCTGCTCTCCTTTAATACCTTATTAATATTGTACGCCAGCACAAGTCAACATGAAAAGAGCTCTATGCAAATACAGCTCAATGCAAAGACAGCTGCACTTAGTTCAGTGCGTTAGCGCAGCTCCAGAGGAATAGCCAGGGGTTAAAATAAATCATATAGATGATAGAGAAAGCATGTCTTAACTTCCAAATTTCCAGGTAGAGAGCCGTGTGTGCACGTCTGTCAGAGCAGAGTTTACCAAGTTTCATCAAGGAGATAAGGTAGTTAATACTCTGCTTAATTAAAGGCTGCAATATTCTTTTTGGGATGCCGAGAGGATTGCCCTCCTAAGTGTCTAAGGCTCTGTCTTGCAAAACCTACTTCTAAAGTGGACTTAAAAGTCCAACTCCACTCAGTAAAAGCAGTACTGTCAACCTTCCTGTTCATTGTTTCTCTGTAATTCCACATCAGATACGCTTAGTTTCTAGACAGAAACCTTTTTATGGGTTTTCCCCTAAGCACAGTCCTGCAAACAACAGACCTGAATTTGAAAGTCAATCACTTCTATTCCTTCACAAGGGCTGCTACCTGCATTGCATTAATTGCTGCTGGCAATCAACAGGTCCCCAGGTAAGACGCTGATGAGTGGCAGAAGTCTTTCTACCAAGAGTTTTGAAGAGATGCCTAACAGAATGAAAATTTTACCTTGATGCATACGCTGTCTGGCCCCTTGGAGCAGGGTCTAGGTCAAGTATGTTCACAAGAGCTGCTGATAACTACCATACTTGCCTGCAATCAAAATGAACTTCCACTGGACTCTAGCTGTGAGAAGCAAGCCTGAGGGTCAGCTGTTAGGGTGTAGGTGGTATCAGAAAGATCCAAGCACTTTGTATTTCCATAAAGACAGCTGTTGGACTTTTAGAAACTTTAATACACCCAGGTAAGGCAAGCGCAGTTTATTAATCCCACTCTATAGCTGAGAAGACTAAGAGATGTAGCAGAAAAACAATTTTAACAAGTTCACACAAGCAAACAAGAAAATAACTTCCTTTGTCCCAACCTTGTATGTTAGCCACAAGACCATCTTTAGATACAACTGCTAAGTTTATTAGTAATTCATATCACTGCCATTGGTGACCTTGCGTTCAGAAATATTTCTCGGCTGTAAAGGACAGCTGAGAATGCATTAAGGTCACCTGGAGTGCTTTTTGAGAACAAGCAGTTCAAGGAATGTCATTTTTGTTAAAGAACTATTTGGAAATGAGGTTCCCATTGGAAAGCTCATCTGCTAGAAGTGACAAAGGACTGAGGGCATCTGCCTTGCCCAGTGAATACAGAAACAACATGTCCCTGCTCTTAGCATAGGAATCATGAGTCTCCAAGGAGCTGGAGTTCAGGAAAGAATTAAAGCCTAAGACCGAGCAGGAGCACCCTGCACCCCTCATCAGTGCCTCTTCCAGCCAACACCGCCTCAGCAGTGAGCGCGGAGGAAGGAATGAGGCTTCCTTCTGGATTCAGTAAGGGAAAAGGCGACATCCAGAAGGAATGCAGGCAACCTTTCTTTTTCCTCAACTTCTACAAATAGGTCCCAGTAGCTTTTTTATCTCCACATGCTTCCTCCATGCATTGGGTTTTAGATGTTATGCACATACCAACTTCAAAATGAGGGAGAGAGGAAGGCTACAAAACAATATAACAACTGATATCTTTACAGAGCGACATCCTGTCTTTGGTGATCTTTGATTCAAGCCCAAGATGCATTACTTTGCTCTTAACTGTAGTCCGTACTATTATCCCATATACTGCTCATTATTACAGATAACGCTATAGATCCACGCCTGCTGCCTGGCAGTGCTTTTATCTGGAAATAACCATAGGCAGACATCTGGCATATAGAAACACATCAGAAACGGCCTCAATGATTTTATTTTTTTTTACATTTCAGCACGGCCACTCTTTTAGCGCTCTTCCTTCTTTATGTAACTGGGAAGGGCTGAGGTGAGAAGGATCCCACACAGAAAAAGAGCTGGCTTGCAATGCAGAAGAATGAAAGCACTGCTAGGAAAATGAGAAGACAGCTGGCTTCCACAAAGGGTGCCAGACCTCATGTCTAAAATTAAAGAATCTCATGTTCTGAGGAAAGCACCTAGTCTCGCCCTCAAGTAGAAAATTAAAAAGCTAGAACTGGAGCACACCATGTGATTATTAGTGCCCTATGAAAACCTTACACAGGTTGGGAGCCAGATTAAATCCTACGCATGTAGATAGTACATGATGAGCTTTATTCTTCAGTAGTTTGTTTCAGGCCTGCATGAATGGAGTTCAAAAATGTTTGGTCAGCGGCCAGGAGCTGGACCCACCTTACAAAAATAGTCACTTTTGTTGGCATGGTGGTTCAGCCCTAGAGAGGCCAAAGACCAAGCGAGTCATGAGGTTTAAGCCCTTTACCTAGACATAATGTCTCCAGGCCATGCAAGAGGGAAAAGAAAACGGGAATGGGCATTTCACTCCTGCTTCAACACTGGTCATGCTACCACACTGCCCACCCTCCTCATCTACTTCCCCGGCACAAGCCTAACCATTCTTGATTGGAGGGGGACACCCTGATTAATGGGCATGAGTAACAAAGCAGGTACCAATATGGGCAACTCCTGCACAGCTCTAGGCAAACGTCAACAGCGTGCACCATCTACAGACCTGGAGTCCCACCTGCACAGGAGGCATGGGGAAGCATACCCCCGGCTTGTCTTGGCTGTTGCGGAGGCTGTGGTCTCCAGGTTCATCTCCTCCTGGTGGCACTGCTGGTTTAACCAGTCTCTGCCTCAAACCCCAGGTCCCACCCCTGCGCTTTTCCCTAGGACAAGCTGGTACAAATGCTCAACAGGTCACCCGGGGGTGAACCGGCTCTGACGCACCAGGGCAGTAAGATGGGGGGAGAGAGGCAGCACTGCTCAGGCAGCCGCTGTCACCAAAGGGCATGTAAGCACGCCCCAAGACGACAGCTGCTGCCTTAGTGAGCTCAGGACCAAGCTATCACATACAGGTATGTAAAAATCAAGCCAGAGCAACAAGCAGAGCAACGGAGATCAAAGTGGGAGAATACACTGCTGGCCCACGACTCATTTCTCCCAGCAACACGGTCTTTCAGGTAGTGCTTGGTGGTTTGGACATTAATCACAGATTAAGGCATTTTCTCTCACGTGAAAGCAGAACCCCCCCTAGAAGGCAGCCCGCCGGTGTGGTTGCTGTGACTCACTGGGCGCTGAGGAGGGGCTGGCAGAGGCACGCACCTCCTAAAGGATCATGGACTTTACACAGTCCCCTGTCCTCACCTGTGGAGCTGCCAGGGAGACAAGCTTTTCTTTTCATATTAACGCACAGTAAATTAATCTCTTTCTTTTAAGAAGGAAGGGGGGAATTGCATCACCTCCCCAGTTTCCCAGCATTTGAAACCTGAATGTGTTCCCCATGAACACCACAAGTGAAGTGTCTCGCGTCCAGAAGGTAGAGAACAGCACAGAAAGGGAAATGGAGAATTTAGCACTCCTGATCAGGTAACACATACGGGGGGAAAACATCCCTGGCAAACAGTCAGAAGGACTTGGGAGAAGATCTCTTACGCTTTACCAACCTCTTCCCAGCTCGCTTCTATTTAGAAAAAAAAAAATAATAAAAAATCCATTGTCATTGACGTAATTTTGAAAAATTAGTTTTGCACCAACTCTTTTGGCATGGTTTTTGTGCTGGCTAAGGAGACCACATACTACTTCAGTCTTCGTAGATTTTCTTTAAGACATATTTCCTCCCTGGCTTTGGGCCAAACCCTGGTATTCTTTTTACTTGGGGGAAGTCCTCAGGAAAGTCTGTCACAGATTTGTTTCGAATTATGGGTCTTTGCCTGTAAAGATTTATCTCTTCCCATCACTGACTAACACATGAAAACAAACCAGATCTGGTTGTTGGGAACCTGGCAGGATCACAGAAATTACCTAGCTGCGTCAACCTTGGCTGCAACAGGTTGTGGAAATAACCTTCACACTCCATGGGTCGAACTACAAGAAGCCACCTGAGAATTAATGTACGCTGTTATCGATATTAATACGAGAATCAACACTTATTTCCTCTGCTCCTACTTTCCTGGAAACTTAGGAGGATGAGGCCCCAGGCGGCTTCACCTGCTCGTTTGGAGGGCAATCAGCAGTAGGTGGGTGCAGACCCTCTCCCTCGCTCCTCATCCTGCCCAGCCACCCCCCGGTTCAAAGTCGCTGGAGGCCTTGGTTCTTATCATGAAATGTTCTGCCAAATCAAATGTAAACAAATGACATGCACAGTTGACATGGCAACAAAGCAGCCCTGCACGCAACAGTGGCAGCAGCAGCATTTAACTCTGCCAGGCTGGGCACAAATTTGCAGGAAAGACCAGAGCTGCCGGAAACTGCAAAGGTAGAAGATAGTACCTCTTCTTTCGCCGAGTGCCTGGCGAAATATGCTGCTCAGTGCCCAGGGGTTTGCTGAGAGAACGGCTAGGCCATCTCCTCCGAGATATCGTCAAATTTCCAGGCAGTTTTGGGTGTCATGGAAGACTTCTAGAGCAGCACACCCACTTATACATCTCAAAACCCCTCACAAAGAAGTTCAGCATCTCAGACTCATCTTTCCTACTGAAGACTGACAATATATCCCTCTTCCCACGTAGCCCACCCTCGTGTAAGGGTTATTTACAGGAGCAAAGTCTGGGCATCCACTGCACACACAAGAATGGTAACAAGCAGCAAAGAGAATGAAAGGGCTCAGGGAAGGGACGCAGCAGCGCACCAGTATGATCACTTGGTATAAAATATTGCACTATTCATCCCCTTCGCAAATCTCCCACCAAATACAGACCTAGGCATATATATATTTAATAAAAGGAGTCAGAATAAAAGTCGCCGCTGCACTTGGGCTCACCTTGGATTATGCAGTTTCGTCAGCTCCCTTATAGTAAGTCTGATTCAACAAAAACTTGGAGCCAAGGTGCGCATTTAACTGCAAGCACTTTGGGGCAGGGACTGCAACTGTGTGATTTGACACTGCTTTTCCCTACAGAGCTCATCGACTTCTAATTTTAGATTCCCGGGACAGTTTTCATGCTCTGACCTAATAAAAAAATACCGTGCGCTGTCAAAGAGCATCTCACTTTTATTGTGGTGGCAGCACTGTTCCAGGGACGGGGGCAGGAATCCCTGCAAAGCCTGCACAAGGCCTAAGTACTTTGGGAGTGTCAGTACCAGGAAGCATCCTTTTTGGAGCAAACTATTTTAATGTCACCTCTCTGAGGAAGGCATGCAATCTCTGAGCACCCTTCAGGAGAGCCTAGCAAGGAACATCAAGTCTGCAAGGCAAAGTCCCTTTAAATAAAAGCGGCTGCTGATGTTAAGATAAGCATCCAAGCAGTAAAAATAATGAAGCTGGCTCTTAAATAATGAGTGCTGATGGCCCCCTCTGCTTGCATTCCTAGCCTAATTACTTACATGGTTAGCTCAGCCCTATATGCCTTTCAAATGCTGCCATTTAAAAATGAAAGTTAAATCCACTTGGAGCGAACAGGAACTAATGCAAACTACCATGCATGCACATTGCTGCCAGAGGTGAGGTTCCTGCCACAGGGGCCCTTCCCCTCGGTCTCTACTTTCAACAGGAAAACCTGATTTAAAAAAAAAAATCAAACAAGTAGCTAGCTTACAGATGGAAGAATAGCTCTGTAAGATGGAGGAGTCTGCAGCTTGTGAGCTTGGGAATTCAAATCACTGCCTCGCATGAGACATTTAGAGGTTCAGGTTATGGTGCTGATGCCAGGGAAGGCAGGAGGAGCAGTTCCTGCTGAAGGAACCCCAGGCTCAGGTACCAGCCCCACTGCTGCCTTTTGCTGGGACCTTCTTCAGCTCCATCCAGCTCCAGGGGAGCTCCTGCAGGTATCCTCTCACCACGCGGCACGTGGCCCAACCACGTCCCCGCCACACGGACAGGTCATCCACTGTGTACATACAGGTATATGAAGTCCCACCAGCAAATCCACAGGGTTCCTCACACAACCTCTGAGACTGAATTAGAGCATTAAGGGTTGCTCAAAAAATGGAAAAAAAAAAAAGGAAAAAACAAAATCCCAAGAATGAGATGGGACTGCATATACTGAACAGGGTCTGGAAACGGCAGGAAGGATGAGAGACAGATGATGGTTTTAGTGAAGAGGTCAGGGCCCAGAGCACTGTACCACCCCTCGCCCCACCGCTGCAAGAGAGGGACCCACCAGAAGAAAGGCTACAACCCCACAGGGTAGCACCCTGACAGGTCTCTCACATGCGCTTTTCCCGTTTAGTTTGGCACCAACATTTTGGCTCCAGAAGCTATCCTGGCAACAAATTCTTTCCTGAAAAATTATCACATGCCTTTATACAAAGCTGCCAGAATCATTTATAGCCACTTATCTAACAATATCTGCTTTCACTTCAGTCATTAAGGAAATAAACAGAGGCTGGAAAAGAGTCAGTATGGAAAAGGAGCCTCTATTTTGGAGAAACAACAGCCTCGGACTACCAGAGACGAGCAAATGCTGCCCTGCCTCAGAAACAGGCTAGCATGACAACTGTGATGGATTATGGAGAGGGATTGCTTCTCAAATCGACGTCCAATTACTCTTCATGCCCATTCAAATTGGTTTTAAGTTATCCCTCAAGTGAAAGACACATTCCTGACCTGGAAGAGAAGGCAAGGGCTTTAGTAAATAAATAATTAGAAATAACCATAGGCTGATGGTGCAGCTGCTGGGTTCTATGAGAGAAGAAATGAGGAAAAGCAGCAGTAACATATTGCTTTCTGTCTCACGTCTGTGAGGATTCTTTTCAAGATCTGTAATTTATGACAGATTGTTTTTATGAGCCAGTAAACAATGATTTATAACATTAATAAGCCATGATAGGTAAGTTCCCCAAATACGATTCCCTTGTGTACTTCTCAACGACAGGGATGGAAAAGATTTTCCTTTCGAATACAAAGATTGAACCTCACGAAAGCATTCGCGACATCCAAGAACTACAAAGGCAAGTCCTGTGCTTGTCAGGGACATGAGCCCTGGTTGCAGCCTGCCTTTATCCCCATCCCCAAGCGCTTGCCCTGGAGCGAGGAGGAGGGAAACGATGGCAAGGCTTGCTCATGCATACAAGTCTGCAGAATTAGGGCTCCTTGGTTGTGAGGTGCTTGGGGATGTGCTATGCCTTTTGTAAATAAAGCACCAGCTACACATCTATGTCCCTGGATAAATAATGTATTCATTGCAAGCACTGCGTATCTCTGGTGCCAGTTCTCCTGCATTTAATAACTCCAGAATGCCCCTGACCATTTCAAGAAGGGATACTGAGGCAGACCTGACAATTATTTTTCTTTTACAGCCTAGATTTGCAATAAATGGCATGGAGGAATCCAGAATAAGTCCCCTAGCCCTTTTCTCATAAGTCCTCACAAATTTCATATCTCAGAAAAGTCCCTGCAACCAGCTAAGAGCTCAGACATAAAATGTGGCCATTAATGAAGATGTGCCTCTACTTCCAGAATGCAATTCGTGAGGAGATGAGCGAGGGGGAGGGCAAAAAAGGGGAAATCAAACGCAGCTCCCATAATGTTCACAATTACTATATGAACCAGGAGTCCGGTTCTGGGGAATATGAGCAGTAAATTGCTGAGTGGCTTTCTAATCTAATTATTTCACTCGCAATTCAAATTATTTTCCAATTAAAACTAAGCTAATACATTCTGAAATGTAAATCAGACTCTATTACCTTTTTTAATTGCAATGCCTATACTATTCCCCTTTTCCCTTTAATTGATAAAAGTCAGGGGGAGATTTCCATACATTCTCCTACAGTCCTGTAGGGTTATTTTATACTGGCATTGCTGGTCTCACAGTCCTTCACCTCCGCCCTTGTTTCCACCACAGCAGAGACTGACGCTCTCTGCTTAATCAAAGCAAAAAGCTTAGAGGAGGCAGAGGAACAGCTCTTTTCTCTTCATAAGACAGCAAAGCCTTCCTGTTGCAGCAGCGCAAAGGTGCTGACAAAAGATGCCCATCGGGTGCCAGCTCTTGCCCTAGAAACAGGGAGTTTGTCCCCAGTCAGTGCAGACCAGCCAGACCTGGTGCAGTTCTCCCACACCTGATGGCTGCCTTATTCCAAAAAAATGAAGAGGAAATAAGTACAGAACATTTTGTCCATTGAGCCAGCCCAGGTCAGATATAAATACATAAAGAACAAGCAAGGAAGCCTCTTCTGCAAAGGGAAGCTATTTTCAATTTAGGCACGGCCCTTTCCAGACTGCCAACTTCTGAATAAACTCGCAAAGTCTATATTACTTCCCTTTTCTATCCGATTGACAAAACTCAAGGGCAGAGGTAATCTGCAGGATTAGTTCCTCTCGCATCCTACGCTCACTTCCTTTTTCCTGAGTTTCTTGCAAGTACTGATACTAATTTTGAGCCCAGCAGCCACTCATGAGCCCCTCCTGCTCCGGGGTGCAGTGTCCCCACTCTCCCCCAGGGCCACCGGTGACCTCCGCAGGAGCTGGGCCACTGGACCCCCCTGCAGCAGCGCTGTCCGGGAAGTGGCCGATCACAGCATGCCCACCTTCTTGTAACGCTGGCGAAGGAGCACAAGGCATTCGTTGTCACCCATTATTTTATCTGCATGGGATGGGAGCAGATAGCATAACAGGTAACTGCCTGTTGACTCTGCAGTCCAGGTCCGTGTTAGCCCCAGCCTTCACTCCTGATCCCCACGGATCATAATGCAATGGATGGAGCTGAGCAAGCCAAGGTGCCATGAAGGGTGGGTGCTCATTCCAAAAGCGAGAGGCAGCTCCCGCTGCCCACAGGAAAAGCGAGTGAAAACCAGTGAAACCAAGTAGGGTTTCATGCCCCATCGGTGCGGGCAGCAGCTCTAGCCACGATATGCCGTGCTCTTAAGTTTTCCCCTTCTTGAATCTTAAACATGAATTAAAGGGACAAAAGAAAAAAGACACAAGAATAAAGACTGGGAGACATTCAGCCTGGCAGACAGTAACTGTACTGACAACAGCGGCGTGTATGCTCACCTTTACTCCACTATTAATGGAATAAATTAATAGAGGCTGCAGATACAGGAAGGCTCGTCCCAAATCCAGAAGTCGCCTAATCCAAATTCTGTGCGGATTTATAGTTATCCACACGCACACCGCCTTCAGCAGAGCTAATGGAGACGTAAGTCCCTGCTAATGGGGATACAAGTCAAAGGGAACTATCCTCCTCTCTGGTGCAAATATGCTCTTTTCTGTTCAACTTTTCAGCATTACCTCTAAGATGCTCTAGGAATTTTCAAAATTCATCTTCATTCAGCAAAGATCCATACTCTACCTGTTTTTTTCCTATGGTTTGATATTAACACTTGGATTGCTTTGTAGTTTACATCACTGCAACATACTAGAAACCATTCAGATAATACAAATTATTAGCTAATTGCCCTCACACATAGACAAAAAAAAAATCAATGGTATATGGTTATTTTTTTCACATTAGTCCTCAAATGAAGAGTTTCATCTGAAAATAAAATATCAAAATTCTCTAAGTATTTAATATATATATATAAAATAAAGTATTTAAACTACATGCATTTAGATTCTTAAGACAGAGAACCAGCCAGGCAGTTAGAAGGTGGAATGACTTTTGAGTCTGAACTATCAGCACCCTTTAAAAATCGTATGTGGAGATACTTAAAAAAACCTGGCCATAAGAGCGTTTTCCAGAAATCATCCCAGCAGGCGGATGTTGATCTTTTATTCCTATAGAAAGGTTTTTAGAATTCTATTTTATTTTATTGTTTAAGGAAGATACAAAACAGACCCAAATCTTAGATGAGGAAAACCCCATTTTCAAAGTACTGGGGGAAAAGAAGAAAGGAAAAAAGAAGACAAGCATCCAACTGGACGAAATTTTCTTCAAGTGTCAAACCTAACATTTTCTTTACATACAGATTCATCTTATTTGGGGCAAACTCATCTCTAGCAGAGCACTGATGATTCTAGTAGCCTGTCATACCTCAGGGACTAGCAGGATGTTTGTGTGTTTATTAACTCACTGGTAATCCCTTCATCATCCAGGTGATGGTAATCCAGCCTCTCCCTCTCTAGGGCTTCCAGGGCTAGCTGCAGCTCTCCACACAGCAACAACACTCCTCAAACCCGCTACGCCCCGTTATGTTTTTCTTTTCTCGGTTTTAAGCCATGTGTTGCCTGGCATGGCCGGCCCAGAGATGAAATAACACTGCATTCATCCAAATCCCTCCTTCCCAACCAGTTTGCCGACCGCGGGGCAGTTTTGCACTTGCCATCCCTCCTGGGTACCGGTGTGTTCTGCGTTTTATTGCTTTGATCTCTTCAACTCCCTCTTACTACAAACACATTTCAGAGAGAAGCAGCACGCGCGGGGGCGAGCGTGTGGGGAGGCGGTGGAGGCTTTAGTGCTCAGCATTTGTAAACAAGGAGGTTTGAGGGAAAGATCAGAATGGGAATGACCCCACACTTCCCTCCTGCTCCAGGCTTTCATCTTGCACCAGGCTGCCCATCATGAGGGCTTGCTGGCATAGGGGCCATCACCTTCCCCCCTGGTTCTTCTCAATTTCTTCTCCCATGGGGTGCTGAGCATTTCAAGGGGCTGAAAGGCTCTGGGCGGCTGTGCATGGAGAGAGGATGTCCACCTGGGCAGCTCTCCGCTCCCCAGGGCCAGGGCTGGCACGTAACACCAACCACCCCATGCCCGTTTGCATGGGGGATGCCCCAGGGCCTTTTCAAAGCAAGAGCTATAGAAAGAGCGCTGGCCCCAGAGAGGAAAGTGCAGGCTAGGCCTGTAAAAATTAGAAAAGTATGGGGAAAAAAAAATAAAAATAACATAGCCTAGACTTCCTCGGCAGCTCCTTGTCAGAATTCAGGGAAATTTTGGAAGTTGATTTTCCTAGAGTGTCACTGCAGTAAACCTGAACTACAACTAACTCCACAGCTGTTGCACTGGAGATGCAAGGATTTAAATCAAGAGAGAAGCCGTTCCACTCCTTTCAGTATCACGGCGATTCACAGAGGTATTCTTTTCCCATCCAGGCTGTTCCCGCAGGTTTTCTCCCAGGAAAGGATAACCTAAAAAGTCACCTGCCAACCTCCAAAGTCACACGAGATTTAATTTTTTTTAAAGAATGTATTCGGTCTCTTAAATTTAGCTTGTTTTCAAACTCTTGCTTGCAATAACACTGAGATCTAGAAATGCCTCCCCCCTGTTTTTAAAGTTAAAAAATAGATTCTCCCAAGTAGGCAGGATGTCAAAAAAAGGAAAAGAACATTATAAGGCTTGATGAAAATATAAGGAACTAACAATACTGGGTGCATCTACACCCGTATTTCAGCTGGGCCCTTTCGAGGCAAACCTCCTAGTCGCTCCCACTTGTTCTGTGCTCACGTTACAGAGCAGTCTCAGAGTGCATGTACCCACTGAACAAGACTTAGTCTAAGACAGCCACCCCCAAAAATGCCCCGAACATGGCTGTTAGGTCCTTTGCACCAACCAATTTGCTCTACAGACCAGCTCCCATCAGGCCACACTGCTTGCTTCGTTAAGCCCATTAAAGCCATAAGAAAATTAACTGAAAGGGTTAATACACAGCTGTAACAGGCTATCCTGGTTATGACATTTACCTCCTCCACCACAAGCGAGTTATCCGGTCTCTTCTCTAGAGTAAAGATAAATGTCAGCAGAGATCAACAATCATGTATTATAAATATACAATGCACAATTTTTTTCTTCTGCTGTTTTGAAGCACTGAAACTGCTTTAGATGACAAGCATGAAATATTTAGAAACCGTTGGAATAGGATGTTCTGAATTCTCCTAAACTTTTAATAACTTGCAAATCGCACTGTCACCCACAGGACAGCACCAGGAAGGTGCCTGTGCCAAGCAGCAACAGCCAAAAACCAGCTCCACTTTTGCTGTACCGAGCAGGTACCATTTCCCACAAAGCAGGCATTGTAGCTGTTGGGTGTCACTTAGTTATAGCCAGACAGTGGGGTATTAAATGCAAAAGAAAATTTGCAGAATAATTATCTGAATTGAGTAAAATCTTACAGAGAGCTCTCAGTTCAAACGATGTTAACGTCTCACCATCCGAAGAAGCACACACAGCCCGCACAGGCAGGATCTGCTTTACAGTAGGCACGCATGTGCTAGATAGCTGTTGTTTACTAGGTCGTGTTGATTTTGCTTTCAGCTATGTTTTCTTAGGCATCCACTTCTCTTCACGTAGGAGTGCCTTAGAAATTACAAAATATTACTCCCACTCAACATGCACTTGTGTATGTATACATTGGGTTTGTGTGTACATAGTTATAGAGATGCCCACCATAAACAAACATTTGCATCCATGAGCTTTCAGAAAAACAAAGGTATTTTTCCATCCCTTCACAGGAAAGTACCGCACCCAAAGGGAGGAAGAGCTAGAGCCTCACCGCTTTCATCCATCCCCCTCATCCCAGCAGCACTTTGGGATCCCAACTCCTCCATGTCTCACTTCCAAAGGGACCATGCTCAGCACAGCCCTGTTGGCCACCTCTCTCCTGGGGCAGATGGAGGAACAAAAGGGGGTCCTGCCCTGCTGAAAGGCTTTCCCTGCAATCCAACTCACTTGCAACTCGCATTTCCCCACAGAGGGGCCTCCAAATGCACAGATAATTTCACTCTTCTTCCTTGCCTCTGAAGCATCCTTTCTGCTAGCTGTGGAAAAGCCCAGTTTCTTGGAAAGCAGCAGATTCTTGCTTAAGATAGGAATTCTTGTTAAGGAAGCTGATCCTGATCAAGCCCTTCCCTTCTGCCCCGACCTCCACCCCAGTTTAGGAAATTCACCTTCCTGGAAATGCCTTGGCTATAAATACAGACCTAAGAACAGCTTGTGACATTTTTCCCTTTATTACATAAACTTTCCGCTTGCCGAAATCATCCCAAAGAAAGCCACCACAGAATATAAACAGGGGAAAGCAGTGCTTCCCTGGAGAAGCAGCGCGGGTGGCAGCAGGCAATCCGCACACAGACCATCGGCACACACCTCAGCATGGAACGACCTCACGTGTAGATGTGCGAGACTAATATAACCTATCCTAAGGATTCATGCCCTTCCCCGCCACCCCCTGTGCGTGGTACCCTTCCCCCTCCACGCTCCCCCCCTTGCTGTCACCCCAGGTTTGTTTCATTTTGTAAGCAATGGCTTACAGAAGCCACTCAGCGGAAGTTATTAACGCCGCTTTGGTATGGGGAAAATCTCATTAACGTCAGCAAAAGGAGGAAGAGTTCTGAAAAGCTCCCAGCTAATTTGCTTTCTTTTAATTTTCTTGCAATTACAGTAAGCAGTGTAGCGCTCTCCCAATAAATGAGTCTTTAGCATTGTGGCAGCAGTCTTCTCCCTGAATCAATTCTCGCTCAAACTTTTAACCCTTTGCAGAGAGGAGAAATGACTGTGCAGTGCACCTTCCCAGAACAAATGGATTTCAGACATTTCCAGTAATTTATCCACACGGTGGAAAATCCCTGCTTTGGCTGTGCTTTTTTCCTTTTTTTTTTTTTTTTTTCAATTTTTGCTTTGCAGTCATCACGGGAGTACTGAGCTGGTGCTTCCCACATCCTTTACTTGGTATAAATTCAGTTTCTCTTAGAGTAAACACAGCTTCTAAAGGCTGCAATCCAATTCTTTTCCAAAAAGAGGTTCAGTGTTGCATATAACACACACTGGCTGATTTTTAAAACTCTGGGTGATCTATTTTCCCTTACTGCTTTGGAAAGTTGAAGAACAACAATTCTATTTCAGACTGCAGCTTATTATTTTTACTCCACTGTAAAAAAAAAAAGAAATTAAAAATAAAAAAAAGGAAGAATGTTGAAGAATGTTTAAGCATACAGTCTGGATGGTAGTGAGGGGACAGGGTTTTGGTTTGCTTTGTTTTTTTTGTTTTTTTTTTTAAAAAAAAAAGGAAAAATTGTCCTCTATATAAAGTACAATTGGATTGATTTTTCAACCACCAAAAATGTTACAATAAAGACCAACACCAAAATTTCATAGTGGCAGGTTTTCAATTAGAATGGAAAAAAGGTTGGGTTTTTTGCTAAAAAATTTGGAGAAGTGGAATTGTGGAGGGAAATCATGTTCTGATTAGCCCTAAATGAGCTCACTCATCCACATCAAAACAAGTCAGGGAAGTCCAAATACCATTATTCTTTGACGGCTCTTTCAGTCAATACTTTTTTTTTTTTTAAATTCTCAGCTGTGGATTCATCTAAGAACATTAGCTTTCTGTTTTAATTAAGTTTCTAATCGTCAAGGCTCCAACCCAAACCTTCACAGTATCAACTCTAAAATCTAAAACAATCCCACCCCAAAATAGAAGAGGATCTGTTGTTACTTTTTCCCCACTGTCTGACCAACGTTTTTCACCCATTCCCGTGGCAGCACACAGGGGAGGCAAGGGCAGCGGGAGCACAGGGGAGGGAGCAGCACTCCTGCTTGGCCATTTGCAAGTCTCTGCCCAGGTCCCACCAAACACTGTGAAGGTCCATCCCTCCCAGCAGAGCACACTGCTGACACTGGAGTGGAGAAGGGCCGGATCAAAGTGGCATGAGAAGCTTCCTGCCTTCACAGTTAACAGAGGCCTCTCCACAAAAAAATTACCTACCTGTCCTGGGGACTTCATAAATAAGGAGGAAAAAGCCTGTCCTGGCACATGCTCCAGTACACTGATTTTTTTGTAGAGCTCTAATCAGCACACCAGAACATATTAAAAAAAAAAATCACTGTATTGATTTAAATAAAAAAAAATCACATTACATGTGGAAATTAGGTGGTTAATGAACTGGTGTTTGATTGGACCCTTTGCTGAACACATTTCAGCCAAGGGAAGCTTCTTGCACTGATATGCAAGTTGCATAAAATCCCACTGCTGCCAACATTTGAACATAATTAAGTAGGACCTTTGTTGTCTATGGCAAGAAAAGAAGCCAATAAAGACATATTTTTAGCTTCTTTTAAAGGATATTTGATGATCACAAGCTTCTTGCATGGATAAAACTGTGTTTGCACAATGAGAAAGGGTGTCCACCAGTGCATACTTGCATGTACCAAGCCCTGTGCTGAGAAACAATTCTTGCATCATTTATAGCTACTCTACCTAATTCATAATGTATGCATGGATAAGCTACACTGAATGCAGGATACTGAAACAGTCTCATTTGTCCAGGCCAGTCACAATCACATCATTAAATGATGGCCATAAAGAAATCCTTACTCAAACCAGGGACAGCAGGTGAAGGTTTTCTTGTTTGTTAGAAACATGCCCACCCCATTCACAAATGAAATCCAGGGGCAATGGGGATTTTCAGCAGTGAGAAATCAAGAAATCTGAAGTTGGTCAGGAAAAGCAAACTCAGAGGATTTCACCGGAAAGTCAGACACCAAAACCCGGGGCTGGCATCCCAGCAGAAGTCGCTGTCAGGAACCAAATGCCAGTTCATGTTTTCCTCCTGGCTATGGAGGTATGAAACCATTGTAAACACAGCTCTTCCTTTCCACTCATCAGTACTCCATCCTCAGAACTGACAGCATTTCAAAATGAACTCCATTTAACCACAAAAATGTAGGGCACTGAACAAGCACATCTTCTGGTGGTGGAGTCGTTGGAGGAAAGGTCCCTTCTTGCCACCCCTTCCCTCTCAGGACCTAGAGCTCCTCAGCTGACAGGAGCATTAGAAAACCCCTTCTGTCGCACAGCCAGAAATTTCTGCTCTCACTCAAAACACCGGGCTTGCTGTGCACACTGCTTGAACACAAAGCAGTGTTCAAAACAAGCATTGGCATGTGCATTTATGTGAAATGACTGAATGGCCCTGCAGGTTGATGAAAGGTTCTGGAGCCTTTCACATGCAACTGAAGTCATCTGTTTGAACCTGACCCGTATCAGTAATGTCTGAAACTAGCTGCAGCTGGAAGACTGCTGGTGTCCTACCCAATGGCATTGGTAGTATTGCTTTAACTGCTGGAAAACAGATATACAAGCTGTTTGAGGTACTTTGCACAGAGAAGTCAAGACTTGGAAAGGAAAGAATTTTGAACTTCTTTTTCATGTATGCTGTTTGTCCCACCAATGCAGCCTGCGGTGGCAGCTGGTAGGCTCTTCAAGCAGATACAAGGTTTCTCATGGACCGTGATACACCCTCCACAGTTAAGTTTTAATTGAAAATATCCTCCATGTTACCATTTCATACAGTCCCGCAAACCATCTACCACAGCTTCATGAACTGGGGTTTACAGATGACGCTGATGTCTCCAAGAGAACATGCTGGAAGAGTCCATTCCTCCCACACCACGCAATAAAATCCTGCTAATGTTAAAACTGAACATCATCCCTGATAAAGTAATAAAAAAACCCAAAAGAAAAAAAAACCAACACCACTCATCTGTAATTTCCCCATCCCTTCATCTCCCAAGGCCATTACCAATTTTGCTAGTGAAGTTTCCCACAACTGCTCAACATTAGTAAACGCATTCCCCCACGGAAGATAAACATGGATACATAAATTCCTCATCCCATTTGTTTGCATACAGACGCTTAGCTTGAACAAAGCAAAACCGCATCCCTGCTGCTATAGCTCCCTCTGAAACTCACTTCTGGGAGCAAAGGTCTCTGACCAGGTCATAATAGGACTGCCCCTGCAAGATGGGGCAAACCCAATTGTAAAGTCATATAAAGCATGGTTCAGATTAAACCTCATTTTACTGGCATATTCAAACCTCCTACTGGCACTTAAACCAGTCTGGTTTTAGCCCATTCTTACAGCGTTACATTGACCACCTTAAAAATCTTATTAACCTGATGGAAAGTGCTACCTAGGCCCTACTTTCTAAACAGTACCAAGCTGCTCATCAGCCCTTACCAAAACGACAGAGAAATAAAGAGTGATCCTCCCCATGTGAGTTATAGGCTTTGCCCCTGCCTCGCTGAGGCGGCAAACCCTGCTGGCTCACTCCCGTTCACACAGCCCTGCACATGCTCAATAACACCATTGATTTTGTTTGTGCAGGCAGACAAAAAACAATTTTAAAAAGCCACATTGATTCCCACCCATTAAAAACAGAGCAAGCTGCAGTATTTGCTAAATGGATAGAAAAAGACTGAGGTCAGGGTGGAGAGGTGGGAATAATGTCATTACCCTGAGCTCATTCTGAAGGACGGAGAATTACAAAAACAGACAATAAAATAGTAACTGTTTGACTTCACATTATTTGTTGTAGTTTCTAAATTACAAAAACAGCAATTCAACAACAAGGGAGTGCCCAGGCACAGAGACAAGGGATGCACAACGGAAGGCATCCAAGAGTGTGTAGTTGTGATTAATTGCATTTGGAGCATGAAGACACACACGCATGCAGCAAGAGAGGGCACAGACACAGGAACCGTGAGAGAAGCCCTGCGAGTATCTGCGATGGCCCTGTCTGCTTTTCAGTTCTTTGTTTTAGCACATTAAACAAACAGAGCCATCGCACAGGTCACCAAGGACCTTCCTTCTGCAACTGTGGCCCCAGCTGCACTGCACACAAAAACTATTGTTATTCTCTAATGGCTGCACCTTTTGGACAATGATTCAGTGGGTTTTTTTCCTCCCCTTTTGTGCAGTGCCACTTAGTCTTTCGCTTCATTTTATATTTTATTTGCAGACTCGTGAAAACTTCATGCAGTGACTAAAAATTCATGAGGAAACCATAAGTAGGAGCCCCTGCTCCCCGCCTTTTCTAACTGTAGTGAGCATCTAAGTAGGTACTGGGCACATATCGGTGCTGCTGCAGAAGCAAGGCGGTGGGAGAAGCTGTAGTGTGGGGAGGAAGATGGTACTGCAGCCCTGGCGCTGCTTCCTCATCCCAGATCTAGGACCACGAGCTACAGACAGTGCCAACGTAGGGCACCACGGCTCATCGGTGCCTGGCAAACGTATCCCAGAGCACAGACACCCCACACTCGACACCGTGGCTGTGCTTCAGCTTGACACCACGCACCACCTGACCACAAGCCTGCCCGCATGTTGCGGAGCAGTCACTCATCTCTTCAACTTCAGTTCGACGATGTGAACAGGCAAGTGCTTGCTAGCATTAGTGAGGCTTTCATAATTGGTCCCAGCTGGTTAGTTGTAACATGCCTTGTTGTTGAGCAACTACCTAACGCTGTCAGACATCCCCTGGTTGCATAAGGAGGGTTAGTATCATTATTAATTACAGGCTGCCACCGGCCTGTGTTACACTCTGCAGCTAAGAAAGCCTTTAAGCTCCTGGTCAGTCAAGGCCTCATCAGAAAATCTTGTGCTGGCTTCAAGGAAAGCAAGCTCAGACTGTAGCCACAGCAGCCTCCTGCCCTTTCTACCACGCTACGGTTCCTGCAGTGCTTCAGTCCCCTCTCCCCTCTGGCTACCACAGGGTCTGCTGCCAAGGCCAGCTAGCTGCTGGCCCTCCTGCCACTGTGCTGGCCAGTGTGCAGAAACCCTGGCTCACCAAAGAGATGCATGTGTGCGCACATGGGTATGTACAATGAGAGCATGGCAGACGTTTCAAAGCATCATGAAGAAATGTACCCCAGTGCCCAGCCACGCCACTAATGAAAACCACCACGGCAGCAAATACTATAGTATGGCACAGCTTCAAGCATAACCTAAAAGCTAAGCAAGGCAATGCAGTATCAAGCAAATGCACTGTTTCTTGCGTGGAAGGGAAACACACAACAATTTGGATCTTTCTCAGGAGGCAAAAGCATGGGGGAAATATAATGGACATGGTTACTTTGCACGCTGCTCGAGTATACCAATGGCTCTCATGACTTAAGTAAAATTTTGCAACCATCCCCACTCCTCCAGCCCTCACTCGCCATTCAATTTAACCTGTGCAACACAGAGTCAGGGCATTTTCTGCAGAAAAACAAGCAGCATCCCCTTATTACTGCGCTGCCGTGACATCCTGCTTACAAAACTAAGGGCTGTAGTTATAGACTGCATATAGGATTCTTACAGGATTTAAAATGCCATTTGAGGTCAGTAATCAGATCCTGTAGCCCCAGGCTACGGTAAAAGCTGTGAGTGTCTCTGAGCCAGAGCTCCAGGGTTGCTCAAAAGCACAGACCTTGAACTGGAAATGAGTCTCTTCGAATCCCAGGTAAGACCACACCACAGAACTGGGCTGGGAGGAGTGGTCCATGTGGCTGCATCAGCTGTCTAAGGCAACTCTGGCCTTTGCCATCCATGGCTTTCACCTGAACCAACCTCTCATGCTCTGGGTTTGCTCCTGCTTCTTCTCTCTCCAACTTCTATTTTGGCTGCCTTCAGGGCCTGAGAAGGCCATCTAGGCTGCTAGGAAAATGCCCTGACAGCTTACAGGTGGGACAGACACTGTTGCTCTTCTTGAGCTGCCAGGGAGAAGCGGCTGGCAATTCGCTACCTCTGTCTTATGAGGAGGCTGAAGGCTTGGGCTCATTGGGTCCATGTGACAGGAGACTCCCCACCAAAGTGGGGGCTGTCAACTGTGTCTTGACACTCAGCTCAGATCTTAGAAAATGGATCAATCTGCAGTATTTGGCAGCTATCTCCCCATGCGTTCCCAATGCCTCTGATAACTACACAGGAACAGCAAATACACTGCAATGCCTCACACCCATTACCACCATTCTTCATTTTAGTGTAGCAATTCAACATGTGCTTTAATGTTACCTAGGTCTCTGGAAGCCAAGAGGGCCATTCACATAAGCTTAAGCTTAGTTTCTTTTGCTAGATCATAGGTACTGATGCTGGAAGGTAATTATCTAAATCCAACGTAAATGTTTAAAGTTTATTCCCAAAGGATTTATGTAGACTCAAATATACAGATTAAAACTAAGCAAGACTGTGGGAGCTTTTTATTAGCCAGGCACATGGATATTTTAGCTCTCTTTTGTATAAACTTTCTTCCAACTGCAGAGTTCAGAGACTTCATACAGATCAGAGGCAAAGTTCAGACTAGCACTGACAATTTCATTAAAAAAAGAAAACAGAGAGTTGTATTTTCTTATGTTATCTGCTCTTTCATTGCTATTTTCAAAATGAAGAACAGACCCTATCAAAGTGCTAAGGGCTGAAAACATAACTCTAAATGATACAGGAAACCCAACTTTGTGCCAGTCCATTTTTATCATCTTTTTGTGGCCATAACAAAGCTGAGAACAAGAGTAAGCAATAGAGAAAAAAGAATAATTTCAACATATTTTTTTTTTGCTGAAAGTAACACAGGTGACAGTAACAAGAATGCATTCAAAAGACAGAATGTTATCTTCCAACCCAGTTAACATGCCGTTCTTTCTCTCGCTTATATATATATCTTACACATCAAGCTGTATTTTGACCTCACTTACAAAGGAATACATTTGGAGCTGCCACATCTTTTTACACATATTGGCATTGCTAAGTAAAATCCAGCCCATGCTACCTTTCCCTTCCCTGATCCCTCACACACCTGCCAAGAGAAGATAGGTTATCAAATGAGACTCCAGAAAAGCATTTCTAGAAACAACAACAAGGCTGTCTTCTGCTTTTGCTTGTGCTCATGCAACCATGCAGAATCCAGTCCACTAATTTGAGCGGCTAACAATGGCAGGAGCTGTATTTTTGACAACTACGGGGATGAGATCGCTTAGGTAAGCTTTTATTTTTGATACAGGCCTTCACCATTACTTCCTTTTACCTGCTGAAATCAGCTAGCAGTATTTCATCATTAACTTTTTAGCATAATAACCAGCAAATTCAGCTAGCCTCAGCTGAACCTGTTTACCTTTTACATTTCATCTGTCCCGCTTAATATTGTTGTAAACGTCAAAGAAATACTCCATTTTGCTCTTGAATGATTATTCTCTCTTTGCAGTCTCCCACTAGCAGGTAAAAACACTTTTAGACAAAATAAATTGAAACTTTAAGCCATCAGATACTCCTTCCACCCCAGCACCCTGGACTTTCTTTTGGGTGCACAGCTCTGCATGGAAGCAACTAGTTGAAACACGAATTCTTACCATGGTGGATCCGAAAAAGGCCATCAGCTTTCCTTCTGTACGCCAGCTGTCACATTAATGTGCGTGCCAGCCCTCATGGTCACGTGTACCATTATGCTCTCTATTACCCTTTTGTTTAAGGTCCTCAGCCACAAAAATCTTTGTGCATTAGGTGCTGTAAACACAGCCCTACTTCAGAAAACACGGCATCTGAGGAGAACAGCATAAGGTAAACAGTGACAGACACCTACAGCTAGACTGGAGAGTATGGGGAGAAAACACGGTGTTGCTCAGCAGCATTACCACAAGTGATCTAATCATACAATCTGCAGTTAAAACACAAGTCATTACAGTACTGCTCCTCCTGTTGTCAAGTTAACTGAAACATTGCTAGCTTTCCCTTGTCTGCCTCTACATGAGCACAAGCATCAGCTGCTGGAACAAACAATTCTCCTTCTCCTCTAAAGGCTTCAGCTGGTGAGCTTCCCAGGCTCAGGAGCTGCACAAGTCACCAGAGTTATCTGAAAACTGTCCCAAGACTCCTGCAAAGGTAGAAGTTCAGTGATGACACTACAAAACCTCTGGCACTTTTCACATTTCATCAGGCTCGGGGTACTATGCTCATGCTTGAGAACTTCTGCTTCAAACCAGCTAGGAATGGCAGCAGTTGGCAAAAAGAAAAATAATGACAAAGAGTTAACCCAACTCTTTGAACCATAGTGGTTTTGATTCAGAGTCACTTCAGTTAGATTCAGGCCAAATCCCACACATCGACCCTGCCTCCATCCCTGAGCAGGAGCTTTTGGAGACAAACAGTAGATTTGGTAGCAGGTAGAAGTCTGCTACTCCCTGGCTGATGCAAACCAGCAGATGCAGGGACGGAGGAAACAGAACCTGAATGTGCACCCAAGCACCGATCCCATGCAGTCACAGCAAAATAAAGGCAAAACCTGTCAGCACAAAATAACTCACGTCTGTGCAAGTAAAACAACAGCTGTGATCTTCAATAAAGAAGACAGAGGTCAAGCTGCCACTCAGGGACTCACAGATTACTTTCCAGCCCATCACAGGAGAAGCACACTGTCCTTTTTGGAAATTGGTTATCTCTGGTTTTGAAGTCTCCAGATAGCAAGAAGGGTGAAAGCTCATCTTCTTTCCTCCCACATTTTTCCTTATATGGAGAACAGCAACTTCCAGGTAGCCATCACCTGTAAGAGGATTTCTCCTCTGCCCTTCTGCTCTCTCAGTTCCTAGAGCCACTTCCCTTCTATTTATTTCTCTTAGAACTGAAAATTTCTCACAGTATATATATGCATGCCTCTCCTCTGCCTTTTTTTTTTCTTTTTTTCCCCCTTGTAAAGCACCGCAGAATAACCATTGTATGACCTGGCCTAAAAGACAAAGGACGTTTCCTTGACCTTCCTCTTTAAACAGGTAACAGCTGTGGCTCTAACTCAGCTTAAGTAAGTCAGGCCACAAGATTAGTGGTTTTTAAGCAAGAGAACCACTCTCAAGTGCTTGAGAGTTGCTCCTTTTCCCCAACGTGACTTGGAGGACGAGGCAGCTACTGAGCCCCCACTTGAGAATTAGGTGCCTTTACATTAGCTTATGCTAATTTGAAGTATCAGTGCAGCAAGTGGCTTTAGAAGTTAAGATAGAAACTTTGGGGACTGAAATCACAGTGTTCAGGGGTCTGCAGCTGGGGAATGTATAACCCCGTACTAATGGTAGCATCTCTAGGTAATTTCTCTCTTCTGGTAGTGACTTACTCGTTAATAAGCCAACATCAGTCACTTTTCTAACCTCATTGCCAATAAGCAGCAGAGCAGAAACACCTTCCAATCAGAAAATGCTCTACAGCTTTTCAGTCCCACTGTGCTGGGGCCTAAAACTTGTGAACCTAATGAATGCACAGACATACACAGTAAGCTTCCTCCATGTTACACTTAAATCTCTTGCCTGCGGTGAGCAAACGTACAGGGGGAGGCAAAAACCTGACAGGATTTAAATACGTGGTACTTGAGCAAAGCATCTGTGAAATCCTGTGCAAACTGTGTTGCTAATGCTACTTTTTCATATTCAGAAGTGCAGATGATGAATCTCGCTACTTGTAATTCTTCTTATTTTCAAACTTGGAGCACTGATCTCACGCCAACAGCCCCTCACCTCATCTGCTTCTCAGCAGCCACCACTGCCATTAGCCAGCTACTGCCCTGACCCAAACAAGTGTTGAAATAAGTGGAGAGGGACATGGAAAATCACACTCTGGTGTGTGACTGCAGTGCCTTCTCCTTCACGGACCACCTATTGCTGGAGTAACATCCATGGGTCACCATACCGCTGTTCCTATGAGTAGCTGCTGCTGCTCTGTCATCGGAGCTGAAAAAAAAGCGCACCCTTTCCCCTGCTCTGTTTCCTCTGCACTTGGTAAGGAAGCAACTTGAGTGGGAGGAGAGAAAGGAGAGCAAGCACAAAACCACAGAAGTAAGCAACTAGGAGCAGAGACCAAACTTTCTGCCTCTCATATACATGCAAACAGCAGACTCTGATTGCAGCCGGCCCTTGTTCTAGCCCCTCTAGTTGTACCATCACTCACAAGTATTGCTGCAGAAGCAACTGCTTGTCACCGTACTGAGCTAGGTTATTTCCCAGACCGTGCTCTGAGCACAGGTATCTTTACCAAAAGACAGTATGTCTTTTATGTACTACAGGGATGGAGTCTCAAGCGCTACAGCCAACAGCTGCAATAGGAGGGTTTTGATTTCTCTTAGGTAAATAGCTCTTTTTAAGTAAAACAAGCTAGCCATTTGTAGCTGTTTCAGACCTGCCCTGGTACACTGAATACGAGAGTGACCTTGATTTTTACATCATTTCACCAAGCAGCCTTAAAGGGACTTACTGTGCTTATAAAGCTTGAGGGAAGAAAAATAGACAGCAGGAAATCCTGTGACAGGCTTGTTTTGGTGATCACGTGAGAGAGACGGTAGTAAGAGAAAAAAAACCACCACAAAAATCCTAAACACAAGAACACCTGTGGCAAACCTGCAAGTGGGAAGACTGGGACTTCCAGGCCTCTCACTGATCCTCCTGGCATTACTGAAATGACTCTGGCAGCAAGTGTAGACAAGGTAGGGATTAGTTTAGGATTCAGTGCTGGATTTAAAAAAAAAAGTTCATGAATGTTTATGTCAGGAGTACCCAGATGACTTCAGGTAGTAGTACAGTATGCAGACAGGTAATGGAGTCTATTTGCACGCTGCCTCCTCACTACAAGCCCTCTCAAAAGTACACGGGAATTCCAGCTCAGCCGCATTTAAAGAGTATTTGCTTCCAGACACTGTGGCTTTCAGGAAGGTCAGCCCCAGGCCTGGGACTGTGTGGCACTGGCTGGTGTGAATGCCCACAGAGGGAAGGTGTGCTTAAATGGGAAAGTTATGGAGTAGATGGGCTGGAAGGGAAGAGGAGCACTGTTCTCCAAAATCATGTCCCTCTGGAGCTGATGTGGAGAAGGGTGAGATGAGCTGCCCCAGCGTGGGCAGGACACCGGTGTCAGAGCTGGTGGTCAGTCACCGCCCTGGTCAGCAGCCCTGCCACCATGGCTCTGCTCCTGCTCCTGCTCCCTGCCCGCACAGCACTGCCTGGGCCACAGGCAGTGCCACTGTGGATGAATGGGGCTGCCTGCACCCAGAGGGCTGCCTTTGCCTCTGTGGGGATCACTGACATGCTTAAAAGCTGTGGCAGCCTTGGGAAGACGCTCTCTTTTTAGAAGCAAATTTGCATTTACCTTCTTTTCCCTGTGTTTTGCTTGCTCTTTTGCACAACTGCCATTGTCCTAAAACAGGGATCTTTGTTTAGCCGTTCACCTGCTCCCAGTGCTCACCCCCTCACTTGAGGCTATCATCCTGCTTCTTGCATTGGTCTCACTGGCAATCCTATCCCCTTTCCACATCTAAAGGGAGATTGTAATTTCAGGCGGGGAAGAGAAACTGCTGGAAATTAGGAAATCCTAAGAAACAAACACTCTTTTTCACACAAGTGTCTCTAACAGTGATGACAAGGGAAAAACAATGCAGGAACGACAGGGTATGGTTAACAGGTGGCCCAAAGCCCAGATTTCAGGGTGCTGTTAGGGTCTCCAGTTGTTCCAACCGTTAACGGTGAGTGTGGCAGCCAAAAATCTTTTTATTTAATTTTTTGTTGTTGTTGTTAATCTGTGCTTAGTGGGACTTTGCCAACCAGTTCCCTCATTGGACTATGGCAGAGGTTTTGCAACTCCAGCAGACTGGTGAGGACCAGAGCCCCGCACCCGTGGGGTGGCACCAGCTGATGGAAAAACAGTGCTCCCAACCCTGGTACCTGCCTCTGGCTGCCTTTCACGTACTTGTCTCTGATCTACAACACCTCTAATGGATTGAGCCCTGCTTGTGGACACACAGGTTCCTTCCTTTCCAGGCACCAAGACAAAACTGCAATCTGCAGGACGAATAATTACTGTCAGTCCCCTGTCTTTGCTGTATAGGAGCTGTTTGGGGAGAGGGGACAGAAGGGACTGGCTCAGTACTCAGTTTGAGATATTTGATTTTCCACCACTCAGACATGGATCGGCTAAAAGGAAGCAGCACAAGATTTCTCCCCCTCCTCGGGCTATCAATGACTTCTCTTTGCTGGGGAAAGCCTCCCTGTCAGTTTCCTTGCAAACAGCCCTCTGTCACAAATATTCTTGGGCCCAGAGGCACATAACTAGGCATATTTTATACACTGGTTAATAAATAAACAAAGCCCTTTGATGGCCTTTCCAACTCCGCACAGGGACGCAGGGCTCCTCTCGGACCGAGGCCAGCATCACATGCTGGAGCTGGGCAGGGAGATGCTGCGTCGTCACAGGGCAAGGGGCAGATTGCTAACTTTGACAAGATAAAGGAGGAGCTGGCGTGTCTGCTCAGAGCAAAATAAAAAATGTCTAAGGAAATGGTAAGAAGGTTTCAGTAGAGAAAACCCTAGGGAGACTCCGGTCTGAAGAGATTGTTTAGGCTGAAATACAGGCTTTTCTGTTTTAAATTAGACCCCAGAAAGGGAGTTATTTTGGAATATACAGTGTGTATCTTCTGTTTGATGCACCACAGGCACAACGGCGGTTTACCATCCCTGTTCTGGGGTGATTTATACACAAATGAACTTGGCAAAGAACTATCTTTGCATGAGTTTTGTAAAACCAAAAGCTAACCTGGCCTGATTATCACACAGATGGGACACAGCCAAAAGCTTTCAGCTGAATGGCTGTTCCCTTCCAAGACTTGGTGGTCTGGATACAGCAAAACTGAGATTCAATTGATCTTGATGTTGGTTTTGCAAAAAAGAATTCTGCTGAATTTTGGTTCTGAAAAAAACAACTCCAGAAGTCCTTGGGAAAGAAATTAACAACTCCTTAAAATAGCATAGCTTGAAGTCTGCTTTCCTCCACAGTATCTTCTACAATGTATTGCCTGTTCTGCAAGCCTGTAGTCGTACCAGGCGTGATCATCACTAAGTGAAACCGAGCTTAGACTTCAGCAATGAACTTAGTGGTTTCGCTCCAGTCCCCAGAAGAAACATTTGTCCTCAAACCATCTAGCTGTCCTGCTCTTTACCTTGGAGAGGCAAAGTCAGTAAAGCAGTGAACGTTGCAGGTAGGATTGAAACAGACTGGCAGAGCAATGAGGCTCCAACAGCCGTAAAAGCAGTCAAGTCTGAGATAGAGATGTTTTTGCAAGTCCAGAATGGCAGAAGATTTTGGAATCTAAGTGCAGTAACACTGTTATAAAGGACATAACAGATGCCAATTCACTGAGTAAAATAATAAGCACAGCCTATATCTGCTGCCATTGCTACTGCCTCATCTAAAGGGCAGTTTTGGCCAGAATGACCCATGCTCTGAGTCACACAATGGGGAAAAGGTCGTGACGCTGCTCGGGAATCTACCTTGCTTTGGCTCCCTGTCAGCACGGCTAGAGGACCGATACCTGTTATGGCACGATGTCCACATGTGGCAAGACAGATCCAGTTTAGTCCCCTGCATCCCTCAGGACCCACACTCACCCAGCTAAGCATGTACAGCCAGTTAAAAAACACACCTGCACATGGCCTCATCATATACTTTGTATGGGCAGCTAACAACATGCGTGTAGGCCTTTATGTCTGCGTATTTTCTTGCAGTGTCTGAAACTAGACTGATAAAAACACCTCTTCAAACTGATACTCAGCTTCATTCTCTGTTACCCAAACATTTCATCAAAGGCCATTTACCTACAAAGCAGACATCTCAACCCATGGCCAGACACGCCACATACCAAAACCTTTTGAAAACAAGGCACCAAAACTACATTTATCCCTCAATAGCACAGGGGTGACAGCCATTATTTTATAACTGCAGTATTTTGCGAATTCTAAAAGACTTAAGTCTCGTAAGGTGATTTTACCATTAATTAGTTAAACACACTCATCCCTGGGGTGCAACACAGCAGCTGTTTCAGCTGAGCAGCAAAGAAAAGCTAAGAGGGCAAGGTAGCTTGGTGGTAGTGTCCCCAGGAGAAGCCCTCCTGCTCCGAGCATCCCAGCGCTGCCACCCCACACTAGGGAACCGTTCTAGTTCCAGCAAGGGAGGACTGCAGCTCTACCCACCCTCCCAACCATGCCCCCTCCCAAAGGGTACTAACCCTTTTCCACCTGGGTGCGTGAATATGGGCTCTAATGGAGCAGGTGTCTGTTGCAGCCTGAGCCCTGCATTTCTCAGGATGTGGATTTTCCTGGGAAGCTGTTCATACATGGATTATCAACCCAGAAGGGATCTCTCTGGTCATTCATCCCTTTGACCTCCTGCAAAATGGAGATCACAAAGCCCACCTCAATGATCTCCCCTTCAAACTGCAGCATAAAAAAGAAAAGGAAAAATAAAATCCCGGGAAGATACCCCATGATGTCAAAAAGCTGTCACAGCTCTTTGATCGGTTGCTCTGTGAACAAGCCTGCATTTCTAGCCTAAGCGTGTCTGGCTAAAACTGCCAGCTGCAAAGCCCCGCTCCTGCACTGCGAGCTGGGCAGAGCAGCCCTCCATCAGCAGCTTCGGTTCCTCACACAGGCACCTCCAGACCATGGCTGCGTCACCACGTACCTCCGTGAAGGGTCACTAATCAGGCCCAGGCCAACTCAGCTCATGATAAGTGACAAGACGAAGGACTACGGTGACTGGGGGTCAGGCTGGGACCACTGTCCCGAACAAGGGAGAACGCCTGGACAGCCACCAGCCAGGTCCTACATGCGCAGGCTAAGGATGTTACATGAGAAACACTTTGCACCACAGTGAGTTTTGCACCACAGGCTGAAGATGGGTGGGAGGAAGGAGGCTGATCCTCTTCACAGCACTCCCCCTTTTAGACAGCAACTCTGGCCCCAGTACTGACAAAATCTCCGACTTGGCTGGAGCAGTAGCGCAAGGAGTGGCTGACGAAATGGGGATGGGGCAGGAGAGCCCCTGCGCAGCCCACCACTGCTGGTGGGGAGCGGGGGGAGCGATGCGTGCGCGACAAAGCGCCAGAGCTGCTCAGCCATCAAGGCCAGGGCAGATAAAAACGTGCTGGGGCAGGCCTGCTGAGCGAGAGGACCCCACCCCTAGTTCCCAGTCTGCTCTGGGGTCGTTCCCCTTTAGTAAAGGCCTCAGGGCCTTAAGTGCTCACAATAGATGTGACGCCCTTTGTCATTTTGGTGTGGAGCCAGTGGCAGGGCCCAGGGTGCGCCCTGTCCCCACACCCCGCCAGGCTCTGATGGCGCTCGTGCCCTTCACCAGAGGCGCGGGCCTGGGGCAGGCACCGGGGATGTGGCTGGTGCTGCCCTCCCAGAGGGGGATTCTCGGCGGCGAGGGGGAAGTTCCTGCAAGGCCCACCTTAGCCTGGCGTGCCCTGCCTCTCTTGGGCCCCTCTACAGTCAGGAGCGAGACTTTTCTCCCTCCAGATGCTTCCAGAGAGCACTGGCTTAGCCTGACAGAAACATCCCTGATGGGACGGAGAGCTCCTGATGTTGGGGGACCCAGTGAGGGCCCCTGAGCTGCACCAGCAGCACAATACCAAGTCCGTTCCTCTCACAAGAAACTGAGCTGAGGGATCCAGTTCATCTTCAGGGCACATTACATGGCAGCAACAGCTAATTGCTCATGTAAAGTCTGCAAGCAGCCCTGGGACTGTCTTAGCTTACGCTGGTCTATGCAGGTATGGGCCAAGAAAGAGCATGGAGTTTGTTTAAAGACACTTATGTCTTCCACCTCCGGAAGAAGAAAACCGGCCTATCTTTTATAAGAAGACGAAAGGCCTTACATTGCTCTGAGAATGAGCAGGATCCCACACAACTTTCCTCACTTGAAAGGATTCGGCCATCACATTCTTGAGGGTAGTGTTAAACAAAAAAAAAAAGAGGGAAAACAAAAAGCAAGTTGTTAATAAAATATGGGGACGACCTGGGAATTTGCTCCCAAAAGCCCATGATAAAAAACGTCCAGCTGACAGCCGACCCCTACATTGTATTTCCCAGCACTTTGCATCGTCTTTCCTTAAATACAAGGGGCACAGGGCTTCTGTCACTTATTTGGAATGCCTGCTTAGAGTCTGAGAGGTTTTACTCTGAGGAAGCTTTTCCCTCACGGTCAGCTTAAATGTGCCATTTCTTGAAGTCATTCCCTTGTCTTTTATACTCTAGCAAGCAAAACAAATGTAAATTAAATGGAAGGCACATGAAATCTTTATAAAGTCCTGTGTTTCCCCTAGCATGAAAGTTCCTTCTCTTTGGAGTGGAATGGATCTTTACTCTATGCTGTATTTTTTCCCATCAGAAAATGAAGAAGAATATAAATTTTCCTCATGACTTGAATTTAGCTTCATCAGCAGCTCCCTGCTGATGTAATTCAACCCAATGAGATTTTTCTTTTTCTTACTTTTTTTCCTGGTGAGCTGCTGCCCCTTCTCCCCTCCTCCCATCAATTCAGGTATGGAACACAAGGGAGGAATTAGACAGAACTTATTGTCTAACAAGCTGCAACTTCAGACTGGGCAGGAATAACATTTAAAATATAAAAAACAAATTTTATCAAGCCTTTTCCTCCCCAGAGACTGCCACAAAAATATTCCTTGTTTGTTGCTGAGAATGAACCATTTTTCTCTTTCATTTCTGCTTTCCGTCACATATTTCATTTTGGCTGCCCCTTCTGTCTTTCAGCTAGGGACCTAGGCTGCTAATGCAGAATCACAGATAACTCAACAACAAAATGCCTGTATTATCTTTTTTTTTTTTTTCTTCTGCTCTGCCTGGTAATTGCAAGCCTAAAAGCTTTTACATATTTACCACAGAAACATGTCTCTCCTGGAGGATGAGGCTGTCATCAGGTAGAATATTTCATTTAATAAGTCTCTTCTGAGGTATAAACTAGGGTTGGAGATTTTTTTCTGGCCTCCTTCAGAGCAAAGGACAAGCAGATAAAAATCAGCTGCTGCAGTGCTACACTGTCAAAGTTACTGTTCCTGTGAAAATTAACTCTTCCCAAGCTCAGAGATCAGGTGAGCTTTGCCACTGTGATGCTTATGAACTAGGAAAACGGTCTGTTATCCACTCATGTTGGTTTTTTGTCCCCCATTCTCCCCATCTATAAGACAGATTTCTTTCCTGTTTACAAACAGAGCAACTACCCTGCTTTTCTCTAACCCATCTGATGAGCTGTGGATGCTGCCAGGACTGATTTTCATTAAATCAGTCATCAAGAAGGATCACATTTTCCCTCTTCACCCCCATTTCACAGAATCACAACAACAAAAACATGGCCTGAACATTTCTAAATTCAGCTGTCATCTAAAGACAAATTCCCTTCGCCCCCACCCCTGAGGAAGCAGAATTGCTTGTCTCTGTCCTTGGGATGTTGAATTAAGCTGACCGGTACCAAAGAGAGGGTCTGAGGAGAACATCTACAGAGACAGTTTGTGTCTTGGAGTCAAGACAGAGGGAGAGGATGACCTTCCAGGGTTATGAAAAGAGGCTGCTTTGCTGAAACTGTTCAACAGCCTGAAGAGGGATATGGCCAGTTCACACGTTTCGCTTCCGGCACGCCTACACAGAGGTCAGAACTCCATCCTAGCTCATAACATACCTGTAGTTAAAAGCACTGTGAGTGGGAGTCGATAGTCTGTGACAGGTCCTCAGTCCAACACCAAATTACTGACAATACTCATTCATCCATACCAACAGCTTCCCATATGGAGAAAGGTGTTTCCAGCCTGGCCAGGCTGCCTGCTCACCTGGAGCAGAGCTGATGGGAGCCAGCCAGAATACTCTCATTGTCTCTAGCAAGCTCCACAGCCTGTGTGAAAACTACTCCTTGACAAAGCATCTTCTGCATCCACATAGTTTTTCTGTGGGCCAACCTTATTCTTGTAAAGTCCTGGTTTCACATATGTATAAAGACTGGAGAACACAGCTGAAATATGGACTGATTGTTTAGGTTAAGGTCTTTCTGAAACCAAGAACCTACTTGCATTGACTTGGAAAGGAAATGGGGACTCTCCAGGTCCATCCTCTCTTCTGGAAACAGTCCCAGAGAGAACAAAGTGCTGACAGAGGTGAAAGGCTTTCTAAACTGTAACTGGCAAACTCTGTTTTTACAACATTTTATGGTTATTTACAAATTTACAATGGTTTTCAATGCAAGTAAACTCCAAGAGGTTAGGATATAATTTTTTCTATCACCAACAAGCCATTCTAAGAGCCATCCCAGTTTAGGATTAAGGGATGACTCTCATTCATTTACAGGAATGTAGTAAAATTCCCATAGGTAAAATATTTCTCCTAGTAACATTACATGAGCCCAGTGTCTTACCTGTAATATCTGGATTGAAGGTAGGTAGAACACACAGCTTTAGACACATGGCTAGCTGAACCGAAGTCTATGACCTTGACCCTATATGGCTGTCGGGATGGGTCTACCAACATGATGTTCTCTGGTTTGAGATCAGCATGAATCAGTCCCAGGCTTTTCAGCTTCATTAGGGCAGTTGCTACCTGCTGGAGAATTGGTCGAATGTACTTAAGGGGCAAGGGACTGAATTTGTTTTGTTTTAGGAAATCATAGAGGTTCTGCTCCAACATTTCAAAGACCAAGCACGTGTGATTCTTGTGCTGGAAGCACTCGTATGCGCGGACAAAGTTGTAGTCATCTGCACTTTCTGTGCTCAGACGAGCCAGGATGCTCACTTCAATCTGGCCTTGCCGGGCATAGGAGGGATGGTTTTTTAGGATCTTGATAGCCACAATCTCATTAGTGCCACGTTTCCAGCATTTGACTACTTGTCCGAAGGTTCCACGGCCAAGAAACTCTAACACTTCGTACGTGTTGGTCATGGAACAGAGCACCTCATGTTGCACCAGTTGGTAATCCCCTTCACTGTTGGAGCCACTGTTTTTGGAGGTGGCTGTGGAGGTGGTGGCGGTGGCTACAGTGGCCCCACTGGCATTGTTCTGAATCATTGGTGGATGCTCTTCGATGATCTGCACGCTGCTTGTGTTCTCGATCTCCTCACTCTTGCGCTTAAGTCCACATTTTTGGTAGGTGTCCAGAAGGCTCACAGTGCTGCGACGCATCAGGTTGTGTGGCCCGCCCAGTGCTTGCCCAGACACTGCAACCACACCAGAAGTGCTGTTGGCGGATGTCACCACGATGTGCCCTGTGCTTGCTGGGAAGATGATGGTCTGTTCATAAGGGATGCTTGGATTGGGGATCTGGAGGGAGGCGTTGACGGCTGCTGCGGCGGCTGCTTGGGAGGACTGCACGTTCTTGCTCTGGCTGTAGACTTTGCTGTGTGTGCCGTACCCAGTCATATCCCAGTTCGAACTCGGCTCCACTTTCAGTTTCTTCACGCTACAGAAGGCACTTGACTGAAGGGTGTGAGGAGAGAAAACTTGCACATGCGAGGCCATACCTGCAATACAACATCAGAGTGAAACCACAGTGTCAAGATGCCTTCCCCAGCTTTTTTCATTTTTTCAGTGGCAGGAAGGGAAAAAGGGAAAACAGACTTCAGATCCAGCACACGCACACACGCAAAAATCAAGTTCTTCCAGAAATATGTATTCAACACAAATAAAATATTATGCTCTAAAATAAATCACTAGCCCTGATTGAACTATACTAACAACCACCAAGATTCCTGCTCTCTTGCTCTCCCCCTTCTTATTTTTAATAACAGGAATGTAAATGTTATTTTTACCTCCTCTGCCTAAAGAGACTTCTATTCCCATTGTCTCCAGGAATATATCTAGCTCTCAGGAAGATCTGATGTCAAATACTAAAAAGTATTCTGCCTATGGCGGCCAAATCTCAAATCCTCAGGCTCATCCTACATTAAACAGTTTGGTGGATCTGACTTAAGCCCTCCGTTTATTTCCATAAAAGCACTGTGTAGCTTCTGGCCTGTAGAGAGCCAGGATAGGACCAGGAGATGATACACCATGACAAAATGGAGGTGCGTGGACAAAGTTGAGGAGCCAGGACAGAAACAGCAGACGATGTTTCAGGTTGCTTGCCAAGTCTGCATGTGGGAATCATGCACAATGCTGGTCTGTGCTCAGGGACACTGGAGATGGGAGTTACACAACATGAGCTTCACTGTGTGCTCTCAGTTCTCCCAGATTTATAAAACTGTGTTCATCTATTCTTATTCACAGTGACAATACCATCACTGGAAAACACATCCCCTGGAAATGAACAGCTTTGTTAATGAAGCAACATACACATTAGCATGTGGCAGAACTAGGTCCTAATATAACTTTACGTTTTAAGAAAAGACAAAAACCTATTTTACTGCAAGCTTCTTTGGTTCTAGAAGAGTTAATGATCTTCGACATCTTTATTTAAAAAAATCCCACCACACAAAAAAAGAAACCCACAACCTCATAACCAAAGTGAAAATAAAATATCACTGAGACAGACTTACTGAAGGATTCTGAGTAATATTACACTGAAACAGAAAATGCTCCTATTCAGAAAAAAAGACATGGTCCACAGAGAAGAGGACATCTAAGTCCTGACCTGCTGCCAGCTTTCCCTGCCCAGGTTAGGGATGGTACTGCTGGGGCAAAGGTATTGTGAACAGCACAAATCTATGGGGATTCCTGGAGAAGGAGTCAGCACCTGGCAGGAGTTAAAGCAGAAAGGCATAGCCTCCTTCACCCTTCTATCTGTCGTCAGTGTTTCTTTTTAATAAACCAGAATGACTAGAGAAGAAAAAGACAATATGCTGAGCTGGCATCTTTGCTGAATTATTAAGCACAAACATAACCTTGACTTGTTTTCAACTTTAAAAAGTTAAAAGCTGAATGAATGCATCAGTGATAAAACCACAACAAACTCTGCAGTGCACATGGATGACTTCTTCATGTGGAGACGTGCAAGTATCTAACACTCGTCTTCCTTTCCTAAAAGAAACCCATTCTCCTCTAGTTCGTGTTGCTCTTCGGAAGATTTTCTGGAGCTTATGTGTACACATACACACTCACACACATGCATGCATAAACATATATACCCATATAGAAAAATACGAACATTAGTCCACACTTCCAGTGTGGAGTAGGATGGTCAAGCAAACACGCCTGAACACACCCAACACCCATCTTCCAGTTCATTCCCAGCAGCCCAAAGCCCAGGAATTGCTCAGGAGAGGGGCACTGTGGCAATCCAAAAACCACTGTACGCAACTACACAGAAGTAACCAGCAAAGCAATCACTCCAGTTTGCTTCAACACCCCCACCTTCATCCCTGCTGCAGCGATGAATTTGTGAAGACAGGGCAGACGCAGAAGAAAACCTCTATCAGGACATGTGGGGAAACCCTCAGCGCTGCTGGAACATGCAATGCAAAATCCCACTACCCCACTCTAGCAACGAAGCCCTGCAAAACGCAGTGTGCCCTCCTTTGCAGAGTGACCTCTGGCTTTGATGTGATTTCTGATGCCGTTTGCTGCAATTTGTATTAACTGCCCCCCACCAACCTCCTTGGCAGCAACTTCCAAGGCCCATATGTCTGGGTCCTTAGACGCCCCCCTCCAGCTCCCTGCCCCTCTAAGTCCTTTCTCTCCTCTCTCCTTTCCATGGGGTGATGATGTTGCCACGAATGCCGTAGCATGTGGCATGCAGCAAGCTCAGAGAACCGCAGCACTATTACTCAACTTGTCATCCTGGACACAAATATTGTATGTGAGTGAGCGGAAACTGTGTTTGTTTTTCCACTGATTAAGAAGAGTCATGGTGCTCCTTCTAGTACAGTATTGACCTGCCTGGAGAGTGGGGTTGGTTTGATGTATGTTTTCCCCCTGGACGCGAATAATAAAGCAGATGTAATTGGTAACATATTGTGGACCTAGCAGAGGTGTAATTTATAGCTTTATGGCTTTCATTCCATAGTATGCTTGAGCAATATCTCTTCACACAAAATAAAAAGGGAAGAAAACGATTGACACAGAACAAGGAGAGAGGTTCTTCTCACACGGTCCTCTAAAGATAACACCAGAAGACCCAGGCACCCCAAATTAAAGTCAGGGATGTGAACTGCAGCAGCTGCAACTTTCTTAGCGCCGCTGTAAAAATCAGGATAATCGTCACCATTGAGAGACAGACTTTCAACTGGTGCAGGCTGGCAGGGCTCCAGCTGATATCAGCTGATGCTAAAAACAAGGTCAGCAGTCACTCAATGTTGTCAACGTCAGATGGCTGCCTGTGCCCCTCGGTGAAATGAGTTGTTGTTAGGGACTGGTTTCCACATCAACAACCAGCCCCTTGCTGTCCCTGCAACACTGCTGGCAGCCTCAGCAGGGGGACAGGAACAGGGGACAAACACTCACTCACCCTGGTACCCCAAAAATGGAGGGCGTGGAGGAAGCAGGGCTGTCTTGCGGCTAAAGGGAGGACTTTGGACTCCTCTGCTGCCACTTCCACCCTCCTCAGAGGTTATGTCTCATTGCAGGAGAAGTATTTTTTTTTCTCCCCTAAAAAAAGAAGTATGAAATCTTCTTCCTTCCACCCAAAATTATCTTCTCACATTTGAGGTTTTAGGGGCACACGTTGTAAGGAGAATAACTCGGACAGCTCTTCAGCATAGTTCGATACCAAGAAATTACAGGCTGATTGACAGCTTGGTGATCAGAAAAGAAGGCTTCTGCAGCGAAGTAATTTTTATTGCAAATTTGCCTGTGCAGCTAATGTGAGAAAAACACAACCCTAAATTTCCTGAGAACACTATCAAATTGTGCTGGTGGCATGTTCTTTTTTTTTAAAAAGGATCTTTACTCCATGGCAATAGCAGAAATAGTAATAAATGTGAATAAAAGTTGGATGGTTTGTTACAGGGATCAAATTCCTCATTGCAGCCTGTAGTAGGATTTACAACTTCAGCCTTTTGATTACCTAGGCCAACAACAGCTTGGCATGATGCCCATGAAGAGACAAGGTGGCAGTAATGGGGAAATCCATGCAAACCAAGCCCTGTGACAGTGATGCCCCCAGCACCTGTCTCTGGGGAAGGAGCATCCTCACTCCTGGAGTCTTGGAGAGGTGGAGGGGCCATAAGCCATGGGGGTAGGGAAACAGGCAGTTTCACTTGGGAGAAGTCCTCTTGAACTTAGGTCTGCCAAGAAACCTCCTGTGGGAGGCTGGGCCTTTCTTGCTGCCTCCCTTTGTCCCAGGAAGATCCTAGCAGACACCTTGCCACGTTTTGTGTGGGACGGCCTGAGGCTGGCCCCCAGTTCCCCTCCTTTTGTTCTCTGACAGCAGCAGAGATGAGGATGCTTAGGACAAGCATCCGTGCACACTGAGCACTCCTGCTTGCCTGAAGCCTGGCTCCGCAGCCCCACCTGTGCTAGCAAAAGCTTTGTCTGGACTAAGGCAAGTGGTGACAAGGGCTGAACCCTTCTGGGCTCAGGCTTGGTCCTTGCCTTGGCAGGGGTGCAGGGCAGCCTCCTGCAGCCCCAGTTAGCCAGTCAGGCTGTAGCCAGGACTCCGCAACAGCTAAATACAAGCCCTGAAGAGCACAGGTCTAATCTTTATATCACCCCTGCACACGGCGAGTCTCTGGGCTGGGAGCAGAATCAAGGTTGGACACCATGCATTAAATAAAATTGATAGCTCCTTTCTTTAATAATAAGTTTTAGTGTAGCCATTTAAAGCTCTCACACAATTGACAGTAACTGGATTTAATGGGGCCTCCCCTGTCCTTGATACGACTCACATAACTCCCCGTAGCATCCACATGAGCTGATGTACGTAGTATGCAGCCAGGAGACAATGTTAAAACAGCCTGAATGACTTTTAGTAAAAGATTTGACTTTTTTTTTCCTTATAACTCCTCCCACGTCAGCTTTCACTTAATAATACTTTAGCAGGTGCTATTCACAATTCGGATGGCCTTCTTCTGCATGCATACACAAATCACGCAGCCGCCTCACTTGTAGTGCCAACAGGTTTCAGGAAAGCAAATGAGGTAAAGTTCCCTATCCACCCACCTCACCCCAAAGGGCAAAAAATACACTGTGGGGACTAAAGAAGGAACAGTTTGAAAGTCACTGATTTTTTCTTCTGCTTTACTTCTAGCACTTATTGCTGATTTATAAACGTGGCCTTTGCAGTGGCAAGAGACCAAGCCCCCGCCCTGTATTAAGTAGGCAGTAAGACCTTTTGCGGTACCTGCAGAGCTGCCAGTGCACTGTAACCAGAGGCTGCTTGCTGACTGCTGCCAGAATGACAGTGCCTGCTTGAAAAATACCGTCGAAAGCACATGGCATGTGTTCAGCATATAAATGATGCACACAAGACACTCCTGAAATAAATATCTTCCACTTCTCCCCAGAGAGGCACAAGCCTGCAAACTCATATGCACGCCCGGGTTAAGAAGGCAATGAAAAGGGGATCTGCCAGGTATGGCTAATGTATTGCACATTCACAATAGCCGTGTCTCAAGCACAGCACTCTTCTTCACGGTTGCCTCTATGTGGCCCCTTTCGAAGCATCGTCCCTGGTACCACTGCGCTCTTGGAACCTCCTTAAAATTTATGTCCCTGGAGGCTACACAAATTCCTTCCCTTGCACTACCAAATGTTTGGAGACAACCTCAAAGTGGAGTTCAGACCTCAACAGTCTCAGCTCCTTCCTGTTCCTGGTGAGCAGGAGGTGTAAAGGGAGCCTTCGTTCCAGGTGAAAATCTCCCTGTCTTCCTGCTCTGCTTTTGCTGTCCAGCTAGTAAAACTGTCTCATCCTAATCAGTAGTTTCCTAAATGCTTATGTAGCACACGGCGGTTCTCAAAGAAGTGACAGACCCCGTCCCCTCCACTTCACATGGCTCCCAGGTGCCATATTTGAACCATGTCCCACAGCCAGACAAAAAAGCATGACTTTCCAATGCACAGAGTAGCCATAAACAAAACCAACCAAAGCCAAGCATCCTTCTAGCCCCCCTCCCCCTGAAAAGCACATCTCCCACTGCAGTGCAATGGCCAGGGAGCTCTGATCCCAATCACCCTCACACCCATATTCCCCTGCCACCCTGACCACCCTCCTACACATCCCTCTCCTGCATTCATAGCATCAGCAATGCAACCCTGCTTACTATTTCATTCTCCACAGCATGACTTTCCTTTACAGATAGGATAAAAGTTAGCAACCAGGACCACAGTTAGTACTCTTGGGCATGGGGGGGTGTAGGCAGTTGCTCCCTATCATGGCCTGAGCAGGTTATTTTGGCATGTGGCTCAGGATTCTGCTATCTCTCTCCTGAAACCATCTTTATTCCTTTCTTTACTTTCCCTTTTAACTCCTTAAATCCAGGGCAACTTGACTGCTGGATACTGAAAGCTTTCTCAGCTGACCAGGGCAAAGAGGACGCAGCTAGGAAAACACTGGGGAGATCTTCCTCTGAGTCAGCTCTGTCCATCCTGCCTCCTTCCCTGATCCTCCAGCTCCACCGCACCCGCCTGTGGGCACAGGAGGTGCCAGGAGAGGTGGTGAGGGCTGGCCGGGGCTGCTAGCCAGCACCGCTTGGGGAACAGGGTGGTTGGCTCGGTGCCTATGAACCGATGCAGGCTGAAGGCTGGTGAGAAGGCGCACACCCGCTTTCCCCTCCAGGACATCTCCAGTGGTGGGGTTGGTGGGAGATGGGTGCTCTCTGGTGCACAGATCCTGCAGGGGCAGCATCTGTTTTTCCCAAGGCTACAGCATGGAGACTGTGAGATGGGCAGAGCTATCCATGCTGAGTCTGTACACTCTGGGAAGCATCCCCACCACCCCAGGTGAGAGCTGTCATGAGTAGCTCGGGGAGAAATGGGCTACCCAGAGCCCTGGTGTGTCCCGCACAGACTGAACGAGGCAGCAACCACCCCGGGCCAGACCCTGCGTTGGAGCTCGGAAACATCTAGGATGCTCCAGCCCCATTTGCCCACACTTGCCACATCTGGCAGGTCACTAGACAATGATGTGCGGGCTGGATTTGGACCGTGGGCAACCACTTAAATAAGCATGCCATACATCTGAAACACCAAACTCTCTGGAATTAGTGAATACAAGGCATCACCAGCCACAGATCTCCCTTTGAAACATCTGTGCTTTTATTTTGTCTCTATAGACCTAAGTCAAGTCCCTACAATACCAACCCTTTCCTTCAGTATTCAGTGACCACAATTACACGTCTCACCACTACAAAACTCCACTCTTCCGTATCTACTACAAGCCACAAAGCCCTACTATTAGATATCTTCCGTAATCCAGAAACATCACAATACTTATTCATCCTTTTGATGTGGATCCAGATGCCCATGAGCCTGAGTAACAAGCTGTGGGCTCCTCTGACATATTCCTGCTTTTAGGCATGTGAAGCAGAACCTCAGGGACAAATACATACACTTACATTTATATCCTTGATTACACCTTAGTGAAAGATCCTTTCAGAGTCACCTCCATCTCCGAATTTAATGAATTGCAGCAATGAAAAGAGATATTACAGATTTCCTCAGTAAATCACATGACTAGTTTATGTTTCACATTTTAGTTAATTAACAATGCAACACCTGAGAACGCAGGTTAAAATATTCCTCACTAGAGGCTTGGCTGCCTCACTACTTCCCTGCAGGTGCTGCAGCCACTGGTCCTGACACCAATTTCTAGATCTTGGTGTGAGAAGGTCCAGCAGTCAAGTCTGTGCTCCCCTGAACCAGAAGGTAACCCCTAGATACCTTCCTAGGGGAAAACCCAACACAGTTGGAATAGTGCAAAACTTCCTCTGTCCAGGACACCTCAGTGTCACTGAGTGGAAAGCAAATGAAGGCAGCAAGCAAATACATTTGATAGGCTACAGCCTTGACAAAACAGAACCAGACCCTAGTAAGTAAACCCCCTTCAGCATACCTGTCAAAGCTGACAGGAAGACTGTCACCTCTATGGAAATCATGAAATGACATAGCAACCGCTCTACCAAGACATCAAAGTGCTCTCCGCACATAATGTAAGAAACCTGGAAGTCTGCTGTGCCCATGGCAGGTCTCGGTGGCTTGAGAAGGCAGATGGATAGCCCTGCCGGATGTACCTCGCTGAGCAACAGTCCTCCCGAGCCAGGGAGCAAAGCCTTCTGTGATGACTTCTGGAGTCCCAAGAGCAAAATGAGGCAACGAATGACAAAGACAGAGGCGGTAGCAGCACCTGAAAGCCTTCAAAGTCTGCATGAGAGTGCAAAGTAACTTAAGCACAATCTCAGTGTAAAGGTGTTTTAGGGAAGTGGGTGTCAATGAAGTCAGGAACAAGTTTTACAACCAAGCACTCAGTACTCCCAAGGGCCTCAGAGGAGAAGAAAGTCTGCTCTGGAGTTAGAGATGGGATGAGAAAAAAAGAACAAGATTAAGTCAGACAGGCAGGATTGACAGAAGCCCTGCTTTGAAGCTTTATCTTTGGAGGACACTGAAGGATGTCTAACAAAATGGTTTGCCGAAGAAATCCCTCTTTCAGTTTTCTTGGAGAGAGGCCCAGCAGAGCTGAAGCACATGTGGGGTGCCTGGCTGGGGCTGTGCTGCAGGCTGCTGGGGGACCCAAGAGTAGCACCACATCTGCTTAAAGAGCAGGAGACTGTGGTAACACCTGCAGCATCACTCAAAATGAGACATGACACACTCAGGCTTGTATAATCCCATGCTTAAATGAGCTCCTGAAGTGCTGGGAATGGCCAAAGGAGATGGGGAAAGCAAGCTACCAAGGAATGTTTTGTGGCTTCTCATCCCGAAGCCAAAATGGAGCCAGATGAGTCTAAAAGCAGTTACTCAGATCAATGTGCCAGGTAGGACTGTTTGGCAACAGCATAAGCGTTCTGGCCACCTTCCTCCCTCCCATCATATGTCTTCCACGGCAGCAAAGTGGAACTAACTTTAACCACGGCATTTCTACATCATCCGAAATTCCCTTTGGAGAGCTATACAAGATAGCCTGAGCAGTAAATATGAAACTGGCCAGGGCTTGCCCTGTAGTCCAATTTAGCACCTGTGTGGGTCCATAGGTCTAACCTCCAAACAAAACTGTAATGCAAGAGCCTCTAGGTTCCCACAAGCTCCATCTCTGATTGCTACTTGCTGACAGAATTGCATCCTGAAAGCAGAACTGAAACAAAGAAGGATCTCGGCACAGCTCTGCTTTCCAGGCAGCGTGGGTCAAGTCACTCAGCTGGGCCACTTCAGTTTCCATATTCCAAACAGGGATTGACCACAAGTACCCCCATCTTACAGGGGAAACAGAAGACTTCCTCAGTTCCTGACCCCAGGTCCTACAGCCTTCACTGGCCACCCTACCTGGCCCTCCGTGATCTTAGTTCCTGGGAAAGGGCCTCTGGAAAAGGGACCAAAATGAATCAGTGTTTCCCTCTGCTGCCCTGGCTATGCCCCCCTCACCCACGCAGCACTTGCACACTCGTGGCTTCCCACAACTGCCTAGTGGAAAGGATATTTTGGCTTTTTCCACCACAGCTGCCTCGCCACCTGGATGACTTCCCAGCTGTAAATATTAGCTTTGTAATGTCAATCTCCAAATGGCCCGCAAGTGTGGTGAAACCACAGGGAATGGTTGGCACCTCGCATACCTCACTCATTAGAAGCAACCCTACTTGTGAAGGCAGGACATGGGCAAGGCTCACTGGAGTCTCAGGCTGAGCCTCTCACTCCCACAGGATTTTTTCTGAAGTGTTTCATTTGCAAAGAGGCCATTGCATGACATTCAGCCCTTGCTTTGCTTACGAAATCTGAAACTCAGATCAAGCACTAGCTGGGCTGAAAAGGTCAGTTTGCCTGTTCGCAAAGTCTCTCCCTTCATTTCCATCAGGATACAGACCTGTTGGAGAGAAACAAGCCTCTGGTGAGGTCTGGATGAAATACACAGGATTTGGGCTGCAAAGGAAGACAAAGATGCAAGGAGAAAGGTGGGGAAGCTGGGCACAGGACTCTGCCAAAGCAGAAAATTGAGGTAGACTGATTTGATGATGTCCCAACTATCCCAAAGGCAGGGTTAACTGTATCTCCTCCCTTCTGTAGCAACATCTCCCTTTCAAGTAAGAATGAAATCCAAAGACGGAATTTACAGCACCCTCGTACATCGAGGGCTATGGGGTGTTTTAGGAAATTAAGAGAAAGGATAGTGCAGGTTAATCACCTGACCTGCACTTTAAGTAGTTAAAACAATTCTGTGAATAACCTGTCCTCACACAGGCACACAAACACACACCCACACAAGGAAAAGCCCTTCAGTTCCTCAAGGAAACACATGTCTTGAGTACAAATTTTTCACCCTCTCTTCCAGACATTACTCTCCTTTATCACTCAGGGCCAAGAAAACAGCTCCAGAGTGATGGCCAAACAGTCAGAAGCCTTTTTTGCTGTCACCCATGGCGTTTGATTTGCATTCCAGAGTAAGACTATAAAACCAGAAATGTATGACATGAAACGGGCCGGGGCCACGAGCACAGCTCAGGACCAGAACAGCACAGGACTGAGCCATCCAGCCCAAACTAAAGACCACCAGGGAGACACAGGGTTGAGGGTTCGAATGTGGACTCATTTCTCCCCAAAAATCCCCATTCAGTCATCTCTTTAACTCACAGGCTGTGCCTCAGAAGAGTAGCCCTGTAGAAAAGTCCCGCTTAACTGCCTCTATCGATCCCTTCTCCTTCGAGAGTGGCGAGTAGCTCATAGGAGACCACAGTGCAGCAGTGGAGCTGCAGCAGTCGCCATGGCGTTAACGGCCGTATCCTTGGGAACCCTGGAACCTGCGATGGCTTGGAAATTCCAATGATTTGTTTGAGGTTGTTCTGACCGCTGTCACACGAAACACACAGGCACACATAGACATGCAAGCACTTGCACAGCCAGAGGATGACCCACGAAGGCAATGAATATCTTCTCCAAAAGAAATGAGTGATGCTGCCCCAACCGATCCCACTGAAGCACCTTTAGACGCCTCCCTCCCCCACTGCTGGCTTGCTGCTGGGGCTGGGGGCTGGCAGTACATGCCTGATCTCCCACTGTTTTCACAGCAACTTTCTTTTTAAGGAAGGTCTAATAGGACAGAGGCCAGTTCAGCATGCAGAGAAGCAGCCTGTTTGGCGAAGGAAGGACAGACTAGGTGATGCAGGAAGCTCTTGCTAACCCAGAAAGAAAACCTGATTTAGGCATGGGAATAAACTACATGAAGGATTTCAGAGCCTTGAAGAGTAAACATCTAGGAGTTCAGGGAAGGATATCTACTTGAGGAAGGAGGATATAAGGCCCTTGTGTGTGATGAAGAAGCTCAGGGACACCAGTAACTGCCTACTCCCCCTCAAAGCTCTAAAAGAAAAGAAATCAGAGCAAGGGAAGTCATTAAGAGAAAGGAAACAATAAAAACCTCCACCTGTATCAGCAGAACTCCCTGGCTACCATCAGTCTCTCCCCCAGGTTTCTATTTTGTGCAGGATATGATTATTTATTGATATATTTATTTACTCAGCTCTACAGTACTTAAAGCCATGGCTGCTGGGCTTCTTGGACTGGCAAGACTAGAGCATGACAGAAGAGGAGCGAAGCTGAACCTGGAGATCCAGTATGATACATGCCAAATGCCTTTTGCAGTGCAGCCTGAGGCATGCTACCACTGTCATGGGCTAGAAAGGGGGACCGAGCTTCAAAAGCAGGCTCTAGGCAGAGAGAGCTCCACAGCCAGACTGGGCATACATGCACCAAGAAAGAGCAAGCAGGTGATAGCTTTGGTGGGATGTACAGTGAAAGACAACCCATGGTGTAACTTTGCTCCAGATTGCTCTCAGTGCTTTTGAGACCCTGAATGGCACCCTGCCGAGACATGGGCACCTGGGCATGCTTCACACTGTTTACGACTGTGCTTACTCTTCGCTACCAGTAACTGCTGTGCGGCACTCACAGGTATGGCACAATTGCTGAAGCCAAACCTATAGAATCAAAAATCTACGTTAGAAAGGATAGCTGGCTACAGATGACAAACTAGCTAAAGGGGCTGTCAGGCCTCTTTCTCATCCATGATCCTACGTTTGTGAACTGACATGTTGCTATGCACTTACCCCATCTCCTCCATAACCATCTTCTTGGCACTATTACAGCTGTTTTGCAGCCATACCCTTTCAACCCAGAACACTTGACTTTTTTCTTTTCCTACAGCAAGGAAATTAGAGGATTCAACCTAGATGCAACAGGACGACAAGTTCAGAATAATCAACGCACTGTGATACTGAAGCCAAGATGTCCACAGTCACACCTATGGGTTTCGACTAATGATGAAAAGGAAGTCTGGCGATACTGAGTCATGGGGAAAGCAGTGTTTCTGGGAAAGTAAGCTCTGTATGATTTTCTCACAAGGAGCAAATACACTGCTGTTTCCGCAGGATCCAGAAAAAACAAATTACTAACATCTTGTGGTCAATCACAAGAGCTTTCAATAGGTCTAGGAGAACCTTGGGCATCTTAACTTTGTCTAACATAGGAATGACCGAGGGAAAAAATGGCCTGCAGAGGGCCTACGGCTGTTGGTAGAGCGACTGTGAGAATCCTCGTAAATGATGAGGGGGGAGAACTGCCAAAAAAACAAAACCAAAACCAGCCAGGGGAATTTAGTACCAAAAGTCCGATGAACTTTCATCAGACCTTATGCACTCAAAACTCACAGCTTTCCAATATTCATATGGATGAAGAATAAGAAGAGACTGGAAACTATATTCAGCAAAAGTACCGTTACTGGGGAAAGAATTTCAGTGGGAAGGGGCAAGTTTATGCCCTATATAAATACCCAATTCATTTGATGTTTGCAGTACTCCTTTGTGGACATGGTCCTTGGGTTTGGTCATTTTTCATATCTGAAAATAGCCACACTTCCCTCTTTAGTCTTTCCTGGACTCATGGAAGACTGAAATGAGTCACCAGAGGACCAGCTGAGTCATCCAACCAAAGCTTGGAAAGCGATGCAAAATTGGTCATCATATCCACGACTAAAATGTGGATGACGGCAGCCCTCCTAGCAACCAACCATGCATTAGGCAGCAAGGGTTGGAGACCATTGCCACTACAAGCCATTATTTTAAGCCAGACAGAAGAAGACCTTAAATGAAATTAGTACAATGCAAAACAAGTACTGACCGCTGGTTCTGCATCTGACACAACACCCTTCTCCATTCAGTTTCCTCATCCGAGTTGCATTAAGAAAAAGGGAGTTCCTTATCTCAGAAATGGCCATCTCCATCTTCCAGATCACAGGCAATTTCTAGCAGATTTTCCAACTTCTATGAACCAAAGTCCTAATTCATTCCATTTCTTTAGAGTATCATCAAATCTTAACAAAATCTGTTTCAATATGAATCTCCCTCAAGACCAAATACCTATGGCCTTTTAAGAACACAGGTCCATATTCCATTTTTATGTCTATTATCTTCAGAAGAAAGGGAAGTGGGGCAATTGCTTTTGCTCACAGAAAATGTATTTAACCTAACAATTATTTTATGGCGATTAAAAAACTTTAGTGGGTGAATTCAGTGTTCAGGACAGTGGGTGACTGTCAGATCTGTCCTGAGGAGCTGGGCATACTGTGAGCAGATGCAGCACAAGCTCCCTTGCCCCACACATCACTCAGACAACAAACTGCAACCTTGCATTTGGGCACCAAACACATGATGCTTACCCTGATCGGCTGCCCAGCCCTCCCAAACCTGCTGTCTATCAGCACACCCCATCAGGCACGTCTCTGACACACATGAACAGGCTAAAAGTGCAGAGTGGGACCTCAGTCCTACAAACATTAGTCACAGGTGTGAAATTTAAAACAGACGTATTTATACCAGCACCTACAAAATCAGCATCCCGCAACACAGAGCTTGCCTTTATCTCTGTCCCCTTTTACGGAAATTTGGCAAAAACAGAAAACAAGGTATAGCTGAGTAACAAAAGCCACCGACGGCCACAAAATGCCCTGATATTAACTATTATGGAAATATTTGCTTCACAGAAGAGACAAATAAAAAGGAGAAGATGTAGCTCTAGAGCAAAATGAACAGAAGGTAGATCTCGAGGGTAAACGCTTGTTCTCCCTGTGCTGTCATGGAAAAGCAACACTGACTTGGAATGGCTGGGTCGCATTGCACAGCTACTCAGGGAAACCCACGTCTGAACAGCTCACGGTCACCCTGTGAACCTCATGCCACAAGCTACCACCGAGCCAAGCATGGGAGGCTCCAAAGCAGTGGTCAGTTATGGGGACAGCATGTGGGGCAGATCAACGGTGCAGGTCCCTCTGTAACTCACCCAGAAAACCTGCTGGCATGACGCCCCTGACCACACTCCTCTCACCTGCCCCAAGCAGGGGCGAATGGCATTGAGGGACTGCATGCAAGATGGCACCAAACAGGTTTTCATGAAACTGTTCTAAATTTCCCAACTAATGATGTCACTCCGGTTTCATCTTGTTCCTTCCCTCCAGCTCATCCCTGCATTTCAGCAAGACCATGATGCATCCACCTTGCTGTGCCTCTGCTCCCAGCCCTCTGCACCTTCTCTCCTTTTTCCTTTACCAAAAAAAAAAAAGATAAAAAAAGAAGAGCTAGAGGTTCAGATGCGCATCAGTGAATGAAGGACCCAACAAGCCACTGTAATGTTTGAACCTTAGGGAAGACAGATGTAAAACAGAAGCAAGTGTAACTGGACTTCTAGTCTTTTAAAGGCTCGGTGGTAGAGACTCCGAGCTGTTCAAATGAAATGATAACTTACTCCATGCCCTGCAGGGTCAGAAAATAAGTATGAAACTGGATCTTGGCAGCACCAGTAGATCCCAAAATTGACCCTCCCGTTTTCTGCTCTGCCTGTTCCAAGGAACATGCTATTCCTGGAGGAGTTTTAAAAAATAAAGCCCAAGCAAGTGTTCTCATGTCCTCTCTACTTCCCAAAGCCAACACAAGCAGCTTGCTTGAGTGGCCCTCCCATGCACAGCCCCCTCTGGGTCCTGGCACTTGCTCACAGCCCAGCACTGGCACCATGGGCTGCTCTGGTACCAACCACGAGCAGTGCAGCAAACGCAGCGTGCAGCTCAGCACACATGAGGTACAATAAACTTGTCAGACTGTGCAAGATATGAATCATATGGATTGCCACAACAGCAACACAGCGTGTGCAGCCCTGCTAAAAAAACAAACAAACAAACAAACAAACAAACAAAATTCCTAAGACATTCCAAAACACAGATATAGGTAAATGGCCACCCTCCTGAGGCTGCCAGTATAGTTATGCTACAGGGCTTGCCTGAAAAATATATACCCTCCTGACTTGTGATACTTCAGAAATGTTTCTGCATGGCTGTAGCAGGAAGCCAGGGGAAAGCAAGAGTAACACTTCAGCCTCTTCTCACTGGGAACCTGGACCCTGACCAACCAGATGCCTGGGTTGCCTGGGATGCTGGAGGTCTGAGAAAACACTTGTAGCAAAGGTTGCTTATCAGTCACCGAGGGCTGTGGCTGCAGAGGTTGCTCAGGGTCTTTTGGAAAATATATCTCCAAGAACACTTAGCCAGCTGGAGGTGCTGTCTGTCTTTCTTACACTGGCAGGGAAGTTATGTTGGAGAAACAGTACTGCCTCTTCCTGCTCAAGGTCCTCCTGGAGTCTTTGGTGCAGCCATGAAACTGAAGCATGGAAATAATGCTACAAGTGCATCTGAGGGTTTTCCATGCTGCCCCTACCCTTCAGGGTAGCTTTTGGAGTGGATGTGAGATGACTGCTCCATCCATGCTTGTGGGCCACCAGGACATACTGTTTTTCAAGGCAACCAGCAAATTAACCAGTCACTTATAACTAGACTTTGAATGTCTAGTTATATCTAGCTATAGGATGTCTATGGATGTACATATCTTTTTCACTTGTATCACTGCGATACAGTCAATGGGGACATTGACCTTTTTACCATTCTGTTTCCTCCCCCTGCTCTTTAATGATCTCACTGTGTCACCTCTTAAGCCACAGTCCTTCAAACACTCGCAGACATGCCTCACCTTCTAACCAGCCAACTGCAAGCCTGTGACCCAGGAGATGAATCAGGCAGACAAAAGCAAAGGGGAAAGGCGTAAGGCCAGTTTGGTTGCTTTTCCTGGAGGATTCAGGCCAGAGACTTCAGCTTCTCCAGGTCAAGACAGTGTTGGCATTAGAAAATATTCTATAAATTCTTTATTTAACTGTTCCCCTAGGGCAGCCAGCTAGACCCTCATGCTACAGGCACGTGGGCCTGTGTCTGAGTTTAAGCACATGAATTGCCTTAACTTCAGCAGGACAACTCAGGCATTGAAAGCTAACCACATGTGTAAGCGTTAGCAGGATCAGGGCATTAGTCATCTTCCCTTCTTTTCTGCAAGGGGGTTTGTGTAGAAAAAAAAAGCAAAGAACCCCCACAAAACTTGTGGATACAGTTCAGGTATTGGAGTCATACCTGAATCTCAATTAAACTCCTCTCTCCCACTCTCCCCTTTTTAAAAGTAAGTAATTTCCTACCCGTTAAGTATTTGGTCTGCTGTTAACTGATTTCAAAAGAAATCCTATGGAAGATGGAGTCACCAGCACCCATGCCCACCCCAGAAGCTGCACACTCTCAGAAGACCAACATGGGCATTCCATGGGTTTTCTTCTCCTGGATTTTCTTGAAGATTTTTTCTTCCCTTCTTTCTTCATGACTAGCAATACGCATAGTCAAACACACTGTCTGCTCTCAGCAGTTTGTCTGCTGCTGCTGCTGCACGTTCCCCACCTGGAGTGAAAACTCCTCTTTGTCACACCACGTTGTCACTGCAGCCAACGGTGATGTCACAGACCGAGTATTGTGACTTCAGCTGGAAAAGGAGCAGCAGGAGCAGATGAACTCCGAAAAAAAAGATATTGTTTTGGTGTAAAGAGCCTTCACAGAAAAGAGGGGAAAAAATTAAAAGAGAAGTATATATAGATATATGAGAAATAGCATTTTCTCAAAGAAGTATAAATAAATATACGATAAATACTTCTCTCTAGGCAGATCTCTCAAAGTCCCAACTAGATACTGAAAAGTTTGTCATTTTGTTTCTGTTCTGTTAAGAAATGGGGCCCTTACTAGCTTTTGAAACAAATATTTTCTATCCTTTTTTTAATTTTGTTTTTAGTACCTTCATGTCTTGTCATTCTCCCTGAATAAGCAAACACCATTTCTGTGTAAAGAAACAGGTCTCAGGAAATGATGTACGGTGTGTTTCCAAACTCTTCATAAATCCACAGGCAGCTTGCAAATACTGCCTGCATTCCTGTGTGAGGGTGGTTGTTTTTCATATAAGTCACGTATTAATGCAATTTGAAAAAAAAATTAACCCCCTTCAATCACATCCCCTTCCACCTTTACACTGAAACCCAGAGGTTGTAATTACACCCAGGAGCAGGAATAAATTAAAACAAGTGCTGGTGCTGCCTTGTACTCTTTTTCGGAAAGAAAGGTGATCCCGTCTACCCTGCCTTATGTGCTCTAACTCAGAATGGGGCTGGCTGGCAGGCAAAGGGGCAAAGAGTAGGTTTTCATGAGGTCAGAAATGAAAATGAGGTCATTTTCAGAGGTCAGAAATGGAGTAACGTATCCTGTGTCCTAACACGTACCAGATCTTCATAGGGGGACATTATCTCCACTACCTCCCTTTCTGCCACCCAGGACATCTTCAAGTTGTGGCATCTCAGGAGCTCTGCGGAGAGGAGCGGGAGGGAGGACGCTGGTACTTCGTGGGTTAGACACTTTCCACCCATTATTTAAAAAGTAGCACACTGTGACAAAGTCAACACCCAGCACTGATGCATCGCAGTGCGCTCCCAGGCGGGCCATGTCTGAGCCCTTTGCTCATGCGGCTCGAGGCTAGACGTCTTTCAGACCCCTCCCATGGTAACAGATCCTTCCCTGCAAAATCCCTTCTCCAGAGCAACTCTGTGTTTCCCTTGCTAGGATTATGGGAGATGGGACACTGGTGCTGATCCACACTGAGCGGACAACCTAGAGGTGACCAAAGACACCCGCACCAGTGGTTGCCCCTGTGTGCAGGCACACGCTGCATGAAGCAAGACCAAGGGACTACGGCCCCCTCATTCCTCCCTCACAGGACCCTTGGCTGAAGCAGGACCACCTGCTCTACCCCAGCTTCTTCTCCAGGGTTTTGACAGGGCTGAGAGATCTCAGCTCAGGGTTACACATTGAAAACTGCCAATTAAAAGGCATGCCTCCTTTTGGAGGAATCAATAGCAGGGAATGTGAGAGGCATTTGCTATTAAAAGAAAAAGAAACAAAAAAGAGAAAGAAAGAGAAAGAGAAACTATCATTGTGTGCTAAAACACAATTGCCTAATGCTTGAACAACTGTAATAACCAGCCAGTGCTGGTAGACCAATGTCTGTCTTGACAAACCTTTTTGAAAATTCACGTGCAGAAGAAGGGTAAATATTGGTAGGACTTCACTTATCAGCTTCTCAAGGGACACCACAAATAATAAGCAGTTCCATCCCCAAAGTACCCTAATGGCATCCTAGCTTTACAAAAAATGATGCTTGAATATTTTTTCTGAAATAGAAACTTGCCATGCACAGTCAAAATTAAAAAGAAATATAGGGCATTTTTAAGAGAAACTCCATGGGGAAAAGCAACTGTGAAATAGCCAAACACAATTATGAAAACCACATCAAGAAGAGGCTCTTGTGCACAGGCTTTAGGGTTTAGGGATTTGAAGAAAATGTGCATCCTGGTTTGACTCATAATGTAGGCAGAGAATAAGCAAGTTTCCTCAGCTTCTACAGCTCAGTGAGTATGTTCCCATGCTGAACTGTAACCCTTTAAAGTCAGTGTATCTATACAACTTTCTTGCATCTCATAGCTCATAGCTCCTGGCTCATGGCAATCTTTGCTCTCCGCTCCCACTTCCTCTGCAGCATCAGAGTGACCGGCTCACTCCCATCCTAAGTTACTGCAGAAGAAACAGCCGATATTACTGTGACATAGGCAAACTTCTGCTGAAGTGTGCATCCCAGCCATCCAGTAGCTTGCTCATTGGTGGCATGATCACGATTTCTATTTCAAACCTTCAACCAGAGCCTCCTCCTCCCCTGCTACTGCCCACATACAACTCTGAACTAGTAACGGACTGCGGGCAGCCCTAATTCCTTCTACCTGAGGAAACACATATGGGTAGAAAAGCAAAATATATGAAAGTGAACAAAAGCAGTGGGATTTGGAGGTGATTCTGCCTGTGAGTCAGGACTGGATCATTTTCCCAAGCTTAAAGATGACGGTCTCCTGTGTGTACCACTTACGATTTCCACAGGGCAGGAGCCAGGAGAGGGAGCAACTAGAACTGTGAGTACCCAGGGTAAAACCAGGAAACGCCTTCCCACAAGACCCACAGCAAAAAGCAATGGGATGATCTTGTCCTTCTTTAAAATAATTCGCAAGTCTGTTGGTTTGTGGCATTGCTGTTTAATGGTACGCAGCATTATTCTAGAAAACCAGCATAAACCGAACAGCTGTCATAAGGGAAAAAAAAAGACATCTCGGTTTGTTTGCTTTTTTCCTCCATCCCTGACTTCTCTACATCTCGAGGGCCACACATGTTCCTAAACGCAACGCCTGGATGCAAGGCTTCACCAAGAATTTTCCTCTCTGATGATCGATGGCACCAGGCGTTTCCCTGTCTCTTCTTCCAGGAGCAATGGCTGTTTATTATTCCACATGCCCACTCCGCATGACAGACAACTACACAGAAAACAGAAAAGGTGAAAGCGAGACTATTTAGAGCTGCAAATCAAGAATGCAAGACTTAGGAAACCTCAGCTTTATGATTGCCTGTGCAACCTTCCTTCGGTCCCCTTTCTTGCCTATGTATGGTGGCAGAGCTGTTAATCTCATAATCACAGGCTATTTTTCTACGGGACCTTGGCCTCACCCAGTACAGCAGGATACACAGTGCTCACTGAGCAAGCAACTCGTCACTATTTCATCTTCTCCGCACTGTTCGAGGTGTGGCCCCAAGCCTTGTTTACTAGGTACCAGCCACACTGTGCTCTGCAGATGGAATTAGTAATTTACTCATGGGGTTTCCTACAGTATGCATCATTAGAGTAACTGAATGTTTCACAAACATAAAGGAATGTATTTTCACAATGCCCTCATAAAGTATCACACTGTATTATCCATATGTCATGGGCAGGGAATTGAGGCACAGAGAGATTAACATGAAAAGCTTCCACTAATTTTAACTGCCTAATTGAAACTCTTAGGTCCAAATTCTTCAGAGATTTGTTTTGTCTGCTGAGGATGTGATGACAACCATTTTTTTTAAGGCTTAAAACTTGGCCAAGTTTGGACTGATGCTCTTGAAGACAGCAGAAGTGGTGCCTCTGACATAAATACCATGCAAAGTTTATTGGGTTGTTAACGTGGGGGATCGTTTTCTCACATATTTGTACATTTGTTAAATTTAACATTCACCAAAAATTTCAACAGAGGTATGAAAGAGTTGTTTACTAAATACACATTCTGAGGCAGATAGCTAGGATGGAAAACGATAGCCCAGAGAGTTTATGTTTGGTAAAGTTGTGAACAACCAAAAAGAGGGTCTTATAATAGGGAAGCTGTTGGATGGCCTCAACAGCAGGTCATTGCCATGACGTACACTTTTCTTTCTCTTCGATTACATTATCCAGCTGTTGAAGAAACCACACATACCAGATGTTACATTAACAGAATCATGTCAAACTTAAATGCAAACTGTAACTAAAGCTTTATTTCATATCCTGGTTCTGCTCAGATAAACAAGATTCATTTATTTTTAATCTTAATGCACAACAAAGTCTTGTCACTCGGTTCCAAACAACAACTTTTGCATGAGCCCCACCTTTCCTCCTGTTGTCTCGGAAAGAGAAAGTTAAGTATCAGGTATTGTAGGCAGCAGTGGTCATAAGCTGGATATAGGACAGATGGACAGTACTCAGAGGTAGTGACTCTTACATTGCTATAAACATATCCTTTCCCTGTTTATATACAAGGAGAGTCACAAAATCCTAAAAAAAGACCCATCTAAAAATTCCAGACAGTGATTTATCTGTGTTAACACCAGGAAAGACAGACAGACAAAAAGACAGATGGGGCGGAAAAAATGAAAAAAATCAACCAATCCATGGTGCCATCCTTATTCAGAGCAATTAATTATTTTTAGAGACACTTTTGTAGAAGTGTAAAATCCAACCTTGCAACCGTCCACCAAGCGTGCACAGGACTCGGGGGGCAACAGACTGAGACAACATGGGAGTTGCCAAGAGAATCAGTTCCTCCATCACCTTGTGAACATGCAAGGACAACCCTGGGAAAACTCCTGATGATTCCTCTTTGCCACCCAAGCCGTATTCCTGGCGAATGATGTTATAAACTGTCCCTCCCCTAGACACATACCACATGCACACAGAGATGAACACAGACCCAGTTTCTCTGTCCCTCACTGAAAACTCTCGCCATATATCCCTGCTTTTCAGCTAGCAATGTCTCCTGACTGCACTAACATTGACTAATTTAGTATTTTTAATCACATAGGGATTTACAGCACTGCACTACAGAGCTTTTATTATACCCACGGTTTCTACTGGATCTGGGTACACTCTACATACAAAGTTGCACATTAGACAAATTACACTGCACATTAAGTAAATCTCTCTCTAGAAACAGGATTAGATGAAGAGGCAAATCTTGCTCATTCCTAATGTATAAATTAATATCTCAAAAATCAACATGAAGTAAGAGCTCCACATCAATTTATGAAAAAACATAAAAATAGTTTAAACATTCCCCACAATGAATCCAATTTACGTAGGAGATGCATTCTTTTTCTCCTACTTTGCTTAACAAATAAAACAGCTGGTCCAAGGAATCAGGTCAATCAGTGTCTGGAAAAAGCCCCATTAAAGCTGCTATATAACCTAGTTTCTCAAGCTGCATGAGGCATCCTAATATTGGAGAGGCAGAAGTCCACGCAGAGACAGCCCGGATGGCTCAGCTTCTAGCCCTTCAGGGTTATGGCGGATATTTATCACAAAAAGATAGCAGTAAGTGAGGTATCTTGCAAACATCTAAGGAGCTAGGCTCTGAAGGAGCACAACAAAGACAACATGATGCATCCAGACCTATACGTTAAATATGGCTAGTGATATTGGGCATCTAAGTTGAGGTTATCCAACACGAGGAGATGGGAAAGACCAGATTTTCACATATGCTCAGATCCCCTCAAAGCTAGCCTAGACCCCACCTCTTCTCACAGCACTCGATGGCTATGTGGTTCCATCCCTCTCATGCCATGTGGGAGGGTGAATCTGGCAGTGCCCAAAGCCATGGGTGTACCGTGCGTGTGCAGAGCCTTTTCCAGTGCAGGCAGAAACCCCCCAGCACCAGCCTTCCTCCTTCTGCACTGCACACAGCTGTTGTTGCAACGCCCCAGCCCTGGTCACTTTGGAAAACGTAGCCCTTCCTTTCCTCTACAGGTTTGAAAATGCTTTGCCAAGGGTATCACAAACCACATCCTACAGAGACAAAGATGGAGCCAGAAGAAAGTAAAGTGACTTGCTCAAGCTTAAAGAGCGAGGCAGCAGCAGAACTGGGAAATGAAACCTCCTGACCTACAACCCTAGGTTTTAGCTTCTCAAATAAGGATTCTCTTTCCTCATTAAAAAGCTAAAAATGGGAAGAGGGAGAGGAATATTCTGTAGACACAATGAACTTGGGCCTCAGAGGGCTAATGACCTGATACACTTTTTTTTTTCCTTCTTACCTCCATTTCCCCTGATAAAGTTACTGTAACTTCAAGGACTATCCTTCTGTACTGGTCTACTTTAACCTAGTGTGTCGGCTCAACATCCTTTTCCCAACCGTCTGAGGCCAGAGACCGTCCTTCCCAGAGAGGAGATTACCTTCTCGCTTTCAGTCTCTCTGGATGTCCTCACAACGCCCTGGACTGAGACCACTCCACTTTCTAGATTGTGCTGAGGGACACCAAAGTCCTATCCACTGGTCTCAGCCTGCAGTACGTGGCAGCCTAAAAGGGTACCCTGGAGGTAAAACCTGGTTGTTCTCTATTAATTTTTCATTTCAAGAATGGCTCCAGGGAAAGGAGGGAGATATAGGTCAGAGACTTTGGGGGCTGATTAGTAACTCCGTATATCTTTCTTTCTTTTTTTTTTTTCCCTCTCTTCTTTTTTCCCTTCCAAATTCAGAAACAGAGAGTTTTCCGTCTGTATTTCTCATTTACTCCTTGAACATCATCAGCATTAGTCAGCAAACTCCTGCTATTTCCTCCGTGAGCCCCTGACACTTGCAGAGTGACTAACCCTTCTCTCTGCACACTTCAGTTCCAACAGTTGTATCTGTTTTTTCCCCCCAAGAAAAATGGGTGTCCGTGTAGCACACATGCAGTACTCCCCTGTGGTCACTGCCACATACGCTCCTACTGCCGCACAGCTCCAAACACCACTATTTTTGTTGCACAGAGCTGAAGAGCCAGGAGGGGATGGCAGGGTCTGCATTCAGGTCACTTCTTAACTCACCATCACAGTAGCAGTGTCCCTCAAACTGGGAAGTGGTTACCTACTGCCCCAAGCACAGGCATGTGGGGAGCACAATGGAGAAGACTCGACCGACCTAGCTTCTCTTTGCAGCTCTGCCAGTAGCCTGGTCTGTTGGGTCACGTTGCCTCCAGGTGCCTGTATCAGCCTTTCCTTCCCAGGACTGAGACTCTCTGCCCTAGTCAAGGCGCCGGGTGCCTGACACAGCACGCAGAAGGTCTCAGCGGGGCTTCTGAGGCACGAATGCCGGGTGAGTAAAAACACGGCTCCTCATGACTCAAGGCCACCTCATCAGAGCATGACAGAAGACGCCTCCTGGCCAGGTGGGCTTGCACAAGATGTCCACCCGCAGCCATGCTCACGGGGGACCTTGCATGCAACTCACGCTCGAGTAGACATACCCACAGACCTGCCCACACTTTGTTCTCGGTGCTGTGCTTGAGCAGACAGCAAAGTTGTTGCTTTCACCTTTCCAGGGTGATGCCAAGAGTGCACAGACCACTCTCCCTTACTTCCAACATGCAAAGAGGACACCTTGCCCCCAGGGCAAGGCCATGTCCTCAGGCTAGGGTAGGTGCTAACTCCCGCCACCCTTAATGGGAATGACCCACATCCAGAGCAGAGCATGTCAGTAAGGATCAGTGGGAAGGCTTGCCAACTTGGTGCTGGAGAAGTCTGTTCCCCATTTGACCTTGCCACCCCCACCCCGGCACCAACCCCACTCCCTCCGCTGTTACCTCTGTCCCCATTGTAGGAGAGCCTTCTGCATCGCTGTGCAGGGAGGCATGAAAATAAACCACCGGCTCCAGTGCCACACTCCCTCCTGGCAGATCTGTTTCTCTCTTCTTAACTGTTTCCAAGTGCCTGGCTGTTTTATAATCCCCACTGAGCATTCTCTTAACTCCTTCCTCACTGAGCCCTTCCACCCTCCCTCGCCCGCCCTCTCTTAAAAAGCAGAAAAAGCCAAGGCGAGGTAGGGGGTACAGAAAGCGAAGGAGGGGGCCTGAATCAAAGAAGGAACAACTGAATCAAATTGCATGTATGATAGAAACAGCAAATTAGTCATCTCCCCAGCCTTCTCTTACGCGGACAACTGACTCTTCTATTAAGATACTTCTTTTTTTTCCTGTGGACATTTGTGTACCTTAGAAGCTTACTTCTTTGCTAATCTCCTCCTGCTTTTTCATACGATGAGGTCATATGCTTCTGCTGGCAGCACAATTTTAAATCACACAGCAGCTTGCCCTTTGAGGTCTGAACTGAAATCGCTTTCTTAGATCACAAGTAAATATGCGTTGATGGCTTCACGCCCAGTGTCACCACCACCCCATTTACGCATATTGCAAAAACCAAGAAGAATTGAGCGCAGGTATCACTTCTCAGTGCAAAGGACCTTGGCAATCACCGCGAGGGCTGTGAGAGGGCTGCGTGGAAGAGCTCGGGCAGAGGGACATGGCCTCCCTGGTTCTGAGACATGGGACTTCGCAATTGCCCTGAAGTGAATTGGCGAGAGCCATGCACGCTATCACTACTAAAGGCTGTACATTGCATGTGCATGTGCATGTGCGTAAGCAAGTGCAGGTGGTGGGGAAGAGGGAGACACCCAGCCTAAGACATTTTAGAAGACCCACGGGTCAGGGCTACGCTGGGATAACCATGACATACTGCAGGTCGCTGTGTGCCGAGGTATGCTGGCAGCACAGTGCGGGCAGGACAAGTAGATCGACCCAACAGCTTTGGATTTCATAACCGTGATTACATTCAAAGCAACGTCACAGATCACTCTGGTGCATACACTGCTCCTGTGAGAGGATAAATAAAGAAAACGGGGGAAAAAGCAACGGCTTTCACCCGTCCCCTCTCAGGTGGGAATGCGACACCTGCAGCTGGGCTGCTGCTCTTTCCTCAAAGCCTATGGCTGCTTCTTCCAGCGTCTTGAGGTTACCCCTGACTGCTTACACTCAAAAGTTTGCCAAGGTATCTTTTTCCCTGACAAAATGAGCTATTCTGTTGCACAAGGCTGGGCCGCAGGGCTTTTAAAAACCGTTTCTGCTGATGTTCAAAGGGAGCAGCTTGCTGTGCAGAGGAGTGGTAGAGTTAATAGTAGTAGGATCAGCACAAGCTCCTACCCTGCCATCTGCCTTCAGCTCAGCCAGGCCTTCTGCTGAACAGCCAACGTGGGCTGGGGCCACTGGAGCGAGCAGCAACTCAATGACATGAAAGACTGCCTGGGTTAGTTGATTAAGAATAAGATTAAGAGTGCAGGAGTCCTGTGTAGTGCTGGTACTGACTCAGTCTGGGGATTTCATGGGGATATTTAAGCCCAGTTTTCAAAAGAAGTCTTTTCTTTTGCGCAGGTGGGTGTTCGCATGCCTGCTTAAACCAGCCCCATGAACTGATGATCCCAGAAACGGGGGTCATCTCTGAAACTGCTACGTTTTCTTCTTTGGTCGCCCCCGCTAGAAAGTAGGGATAAATAATACTTAACTACCTCACTCCCCCGTAATGTTTAACTCCTTCACATTTATAAAGGTCTTCAGAAAACACAGGAAATCCCACTGGAATGGACAGGGATGCCCCTCACAACTGTGGGTCGCAGATCCCCCTTGTTTGCCCTGTGGACTTTGCCTTTTAAGCACTGGCCACTGCCAGCAGACACCGGCAAAGGCTGCTCAGCTCTGCTCATGCACATCCAGATTGACAGCTGCCTCAAGAGCTTTCCCTTATCTTTTTTTTTTTTAATAATAGAAGAGTCACTTAAGGCTTGCAGATGACCCAAAGTACCAACTTGCTGACCTGCCACCGAACTCTGAGCTCACCAGTGCAACCATGAAGAGCAGGGCTTGGACCCTTAAGGGATGGTGAGGGCAAAACAGCTTTATAGACCCATAACAAAATGCTGAGGTCCCCTCTGATGTCATATCATTCTGCGGTGATAACCTACAACAATTTAAAGAACCGCTGTGGCTGGTCTCCAAACCCAGGAGGAGACAGGTGGAGGGAGCAGCAGAAGGGTGCTGGTCTGGAAGGGGGACGGGGGAGATGGGATGAACGAGGGCACAACCCGCCTGCTCCAGAAGCTAAAGGAACGGAGAGGCCCCCCGCCTTCCACAGATGGAGGAAGGGAAAAAGACAGAGGAGCGAAAAGCCTGGACTTAATCATGAAAAACAATAGCTCATCATTTATTTTCATATCCCCTCACTAATGCTGGAATAATGCTAACAGTGGAATTCTTATGGCATGCATGTCATGCCTGCAAATACCAAGTGAATTACTTCTTAGCTAGGCTATGGGCTATGGCACTGAGCAGCACATTGGTTACAAGCGATTGGATGATTAACAACAGTTCCCAAATTCCTCCTTCACAATGGTACTTGCATTAGTTGTAATTTAATGAGAGAGAGAGAGAGAAAGTTTTGGCTCAAACCACTGAAATAATACTGTCTCCTGCTGCTTCCCACTGGGTCTTGTATTAACTCACACCACCACCACCTCTACCTCCTCCTCCTCTACCTCCTCCCTTTTCACACCTATCCTCAGGTGCTAAAAGTGGTGTCATGAAACCCATCAGCATGGCAAGACAGCATGGCAGGAAGCCCCCAAGCACATGCATTCCTTCTGGCTGAAAGGCAGGAGAGGACATAAAACTCTTCCTCTCCTCTGCCAACAGTAACGGGAGGGCTGGGGGCATTCCTCCAGCAGCCAGTCTCTGCATGGACAAGCCTCCAACTCTTCTTCGGTTTCTTCCTCCGAGAAAGCCGGTGCAGGTGAAAGACACTGAATTGACAGCTCTGGAAACAGAGCACCAAGCGCACACAGCACGACCCGCGTCAGTGCAGGGCTCCCACCACACACCCTTGCCAGCATGTTCCTCCTGCCTCCTCAACGGAGCCACAGTGGGGTAGCCCAGCCCCATCCCTGCCTCGCAGGCTGTCTTAGCTGGTTTGTCGCTCTTTGTAACAATTTTGAGATCTGGTAAGCAGCCAGTAAATGTGAACAAAACCTTTGCTACAGGTAAGGCCTTCAACGGTATAAATGTGCCATCACTGCTGACCCCCAGCAAACCTGGGAATCACTGCCACGGCTGACTCCTCATGAGCTCTCGGGTAGGTCTGTACCTCCCACGTCTTCAGGGCAGAAACCAAGTCCCTCTTCTTTGCTCCACGGACCCTGCCGCAAAAGGGACAGCCTCTTCAGAGAGGCAGGGGCATCTTGCAGGCTTCTTTCCCTGGAAGGAGCCTAAGTGGCCAGCATCACCTCCCACTCCAGTGGCAACCTTGCCACAGAGGCCATCCCCTTCACATGACAGGACATTTATCCACCAGATGACCCTACATGTAAGGTTCACGCCTGAAACATGACCCAGTGTGTGGGGTCTCATGTGTTGAGCCAGAAGAAAGCCGAGAAGTCTGATCTGTGCAGCAGACCTACAAGTTAGAGGCTGCAAATATCATTACTGCTCTCCTGGTGTATCCAGCCTCTTCAGTGTTCCCCTCTGACAACGTGTAAATGACAAACATCCACGGATTCGTACCCCGTGGAGCATCCAGAATCCTCCTTATCCCCTCTGTGCCAAATGTAATTTAAAAGCCCCCCACCCCCAGCAATGTTTTGTGGTGTTTTGAAAAAACGAATCCAAACTAAATTTACACGTTTCTGAAACGAAGGTATAGGCAGGGGAAGGCAGAATGCCCTTAGGATTGGAAGCAAATGTATTTGTGCAAATGAGACCTAGGATTTACAGTTACCTTCCAGCCTCCAGCATGTGCTACAATCTTAGCTTTGGCTTAAAAAACATCTGTTTTCTTGCAAAGGTTGACAAACACCAGTGATCCTTTCTCCGGTGTACTGGCCAAAGTCCCATGGACCTGACTGGGGGAGGAAGGTGGGCAGCATGCCACAGGATGCTCCCAGGGACATCTGCAGACACAGATCTGTAGAGGCACCCCGGTGCATGTGTGTGCTTCCCACCAATATGGCATCCCCGATGCCGGGGACCACCTCCAGGACCTATGCGAATGCCCCCTCCCAAGCCCAGGCATAGCATGGCACACTCTGGCTTTCCTAAAACTACAGCTGTGTTTTATGCAGTGATGGGGCTCTGAAATAAATGATAGCATTCAACCAATGCTAGCAACCCTAAGTGAATGCAACAACAATTATTACAAATAAATAAACAAGGATCAAAGTTGCAAAGAATAGGAAGAAATGGTGAGCCTCAGCCTGCTGTGACTACCCATTTGCTGGGCAGCTCACCCACTCCTGCAGCACATGAAGCCCAGCATCCCCCTGAGGGGCACCGGATGAAAGGGATCCCTGTGCAGAAAGCAAGCATGGGGAGGAGGGGACACAGATGTTAGAGGGAAGTGGGGGGCTCCCCTGACGGAGGTCCACCACAATGGCTACATGGCCTTTATGAGCCTGGCACAGTGGTGGTGTTACCTGCTACTAGCCACAAGCTGAGCCCACTGCCCACCAGGAGAAGCAGCGACCAGGCTGGGGAGAAAGAGAGCAGTTATCAGGGGCAGAACTATAGGGGTGAACTTAAATAACCAGAAGTATGGAGATCAGCTGGGCTGCAGGCAGAACAGGCCGATCACTGCAACAACTTCTTTGGGCATCCAGTGAAAACCACAGAGGTCAGAACCACCAGCCACGATTAATCACATTTGCAGTTTAAAACCCGACCAAATCCAATGCTTCTGCTGGGACCAAGAAGTTCAGCTGGAAGTTCCTGGCCCTGCTGGGAAAGCAGAGGCTGTCCTGCCTCTCGGTTCCCCTCCTGGCAGGGTGTCACGGATCAGGAAGGGTGAAGCTCAAGCCACAGCACTCGGTGCCACACTTCAGTTCCCTTTAAGCCTTCAAATTAAGGTCTACATGGAGCTTAAGCGCAGCCCGTCCCAACACACGGCTGGATTTCACAGTTCTCGTGTGCTGCTGGGTTGCCACCTCCAACCAAGAAGGGGACGAGTGCCCTGCAGGCTGGCTGGCAGGCAGTCCATCTGCCCAGACACCCTGAGCAGGGGATGGGGAGTGCCTGCCCCCCGCATCCCTCCCCATGTCCCCGGCAGGCAAGGCAGGAGGGTTGAGATCATTGAGAGAGGCTCCTGCTTCCCTTGCCTTGTTTAGCCAAATAACTCCCAATATCTGCCTTTTCAGCAAGCGTTTCACGGTTACCACGCAGTGATTTACCTATGCAACTGTGCCTGCGCTCTTCCTCCCCTACATACCTGCCGGCCCCCCAAGGCTCACCCCAGGCCCCAGGAGCGACTGCAGAGCCCCCGTGCTTGGTGGCCCATGGCTCAGGACATCTGACATCCAGCATTCAGCTCCCACGGGAAGTCGGCATGTTCTCGATACGTGGCGCACTACGTCCTCGGCCATGAACACCTCAGGTGGGCTGGTCATCTTCAACCCAGCACAACCAAACATGACAGGGCTGTGCTGAGGAGTGGGCAGCAGAGGGGAAGAGGCTGGCAGGGACAGGAGAAAGGACACAAAATACACAAGCAAAGTAAAAGCCCCATCTCTTCCACAAGCCCTACAATGACAGAGGGCGAGATGGACAGGACTACTAAGCACAATGAAATCCAAATGAAAAACTCTGACCTGCAACTTGCTCCAGTGATGCCAAGTGACATCACCACATTTCCCAGTTCATGCCCAGTGCTGCCACAAGCATCTGTTTTATTGCTCCTGGTATCAAAAGCATCAGGCATCCCCTCCTGAAACCCTGCCCTACCTTGCCATTCACTCACATCCCATCTTCTTCTCTCACATCCCATCTTCTTCTCTCACATATTATTTTTCTACAGGCAGCAGCTTTTTGGCAGGAGTCTCGGTATCTGTTTGCGACAGGGCATGGCAAGGGAAAGCAGACGTCTCCTTGTAAATTCCTGAAACCCCTTCAACCCTTCCTGGCTGAGAGGAAATGCAGGGATTCATAATGACTCAAGTGCTCCTCTGGGGAACAGTGACGATTTTGGAGGAACACGAAATAACTTGGAAGCCAAGCCCAGTCCTAAAGAGGGGAACTCCACAGTCTGTAGCTCAAGTTTGCAGTTGAGCAAGAACAAACCCAGGACTCAGGCACCTACCTGCAGGGATGCCAAAAAAGATACAGCTACTTTACTGAGGTGGTCTCACCGACATTAGATATGTTGTGAGTGATACGGTAAATGCATCTAAAGGAATACGGATTCTCCAGGAGATAGTGCACTTGCATACAGATGCCAGCCAGCAGGTCAAGACTGAAATAACTGAGGGTACAGCAGGACAGACCTGAAACACGTTAGCAGAGCTGCAGAGATACCAAAGAACTGGTCCAGTAGGGCCACCAAAACTTGGCACTGGGAGACATGTAAAAAGCACCAGCCATGTAGCTGTTCTGCATCAGGATGGAAGCGAGCTGGTGGATGTGGATTACAGATCACTCCCAGTCAAAATGTCTTGGATGATATTTTTCTCAAGCTTGGATCTCTAGTAACCCTTTTGTTCAGCCTGAAAAGAGTCTCATTGCTTCAAAAATCTCTCCCTACCTTTTACAGGCAGAGTGGCAGTGTCCCCTCCTCAACACACTGTGATTTACAGCCTTCCACACTCACACCAGCAATACAACCCCTTAAGCAAAGACTGCAGACAGCACTTCTGCTAACACGTATGCTGTCACAGCATTGCTCCACATAAACACCCTGCATTCACCTTGTTTAAATTTCCTCTTGTACAGGCTGCAACAGCTCACAAACACACAGAAGGCCTAATTTATATTTATAATAAATCTCCCTTCTTCATTCCCTGCAGTGGAAAAGAGCCCTGGTACAAATGCAATTTGCTGAGAGAACAGTGTAACAGCTCTAAGGAGAATCAGGCCCACATTGTCTTCTGTAGACAAAAGGGATGCAGCCACATGCAAACACATGTGCAGGCTCCTACGCAGGCCTGCAAACATGGAAAGAGTCCCACATACATACATATACACACATCTACTCTTCCACCTGTATTCTCACACACATGGCTCTGTAACAGAATCTACCATCCCTTCGGACTCGCATGGGCTTGCAGGCAGCACAGGCATTTGGAAGCTGCACTTTCGCTATCCAGGTGCTCGCAGCCTCAGATAAGCGATGAGAAAATGACACTGCAAGAGACATACTGTCACCATCAATGGGATATGCTCATGTCTGGGTTTCGCATATCCTTGTCAGGTGGTGCAGCTATTTTAAAATGGGGTTTGCAACGTGTTTCTTATCCCCTTTTGCTAAATACATACATATTCTAATGTTGAGAGAATGCAGAGGGAGAGTTTGACAGGAAGGCAGGTTTCTGGCGGTGCCAGGGGTAGTGCTAGAAGAGATGAAGGAATTTATAATTGTACTCAGGACCAAATGCAATCCCCACTTGCTTTGTAGGCACATGCCTTGGGCGAGTTATGAGGTCTTGGGTTTCTCCACGGTATCCACATACTGGCTGTAGCCAAGAGTTGTCCTTTTGTTTAAATCTGGCTTCAGAGGAAAGATTGTGATCTCTCTTCCCTCTGCAAAGGACCCCGTTCCAGTTTCCCTTGCCCCCATTACCCCGAGGCCTGACTGCCCAAGTGTGTTCCCCGCAGAATGCCATCAGCCTGATCAGAAACTGGGGCTAGCGCCATGCTGGCACCGTGCAGGGGAAGCACACCCAACCAGTCCTCTATGGTCTCTACTGGCTCCCAGTAAGCTTCCGTGAAGGTGACCTAACTATTAATTCCTGTCGAGGTGTTCTGTGCTAACCTACCTTCTGAGTAACTTTAACCCTCAATGGCGTTGCCGAGTTTGAGCAACTTGTGTGATTCCTCCTACTTGCCGACTTCTCTCCACCCTAGTGGCACTAAGTTGGACCAAAAACTCTTTGCTCAACACAGCCACCAAGCCCACAAATAGCCCACCCAGATGCCAGAAAGTTTCTGTGCACTGACACCTTGGGAGCTGGAGGCTGGGCATCACCAAATCCCAGCGCAGCTCCACTGCTAACCCAGGGCTCATCCTGCAGCACATCATGGAACTGCAGTAATGGAAGGAGCCCTGTTACATACTCCTCTGCCCCACTGCATCGCTAGAGCTAGCTGACACATTATGGATTACTGCTCTGCTCAGATCCCTAGCCTGCACGCCTCCCTGGGGCACTACAGTGCCTAAGTGTAGGATCAAAAGCGTTTGTCAATGTTACGGTGCTCAAAACCAAAGGTTTGCCATGTTAGAGATGACCCTACTCTGGGTATTTTAAAGACTAGCAATGGCCGTTTAACTCCCCAGAAATTTTGCCACAAGATTAAAGATTGCACACACACACACAGAGTTATGAGGATGTCTAAGAGGATTTTCTTGGAAATTTTTCTCCAGCTTCTGAAGTCAATCATCTAAATAGGAAAGCAGCAATGATGGCCAGAAATTACTGCTATTTAGAGGCAAAACAGAGACCTGCTGAAAATCCTTGCCAAACTATTTGGAATTTGTCAATGCTAAATGCTGCCTAGGAGAAAATAAAACCTCATGCATTTTAGTTGGACGCTCTTCACCTCCAGTCTCATGCTTTAAGCAAACAGATAGCCTTCCTACCAATGTAAGCACAGAGCAACATGGATACTCATCTTTCTGCAATCCTGCTGCTGTCAGCTCCTGTCAGAGTGACAGCCTGGAGCCATGGAAGGACAGCCTGGGCCAAACCAGGCCCCCAGCCCACTACCGGCACAGCACTTCCAGAAACACCACTGTGAAAAGCTAACACTGGTGTGAAGCTCAGATCACCTCCGCCCACAACCACTCTCAGGGCAAGCTGAAGCGTTGTCTAGAGATCATAATTCTGCACATACCCTTCTTTTGGGTACTCCTCCCTCTTCTCCCCATGCCAGAGCTGGCTGATTTGAGCACCTGTTGCATCCTTTCTCAAATACAGGTTGCAAGCTCTCTGGGGCAATGCCATGCCACGTTTGTCCATCTTTTGGAAAATCTGCAGCAGAGACATCCTTGACTTGGAATCCCAGCTGCTAGTGGCTATGAGTAATTCGTAATTAAAATAAAAGTGCAGCTGCACCAGGGGATTGTTGTCCCTCCAAGTTTTCTCCAGACTAGATTACTCTCAGGAGACATAGGAGAGCTACCACTAAGATAAAAAAATAAATCTCAGCCTACTAGGTTTACACAGAGACCATCAAAAGTATGCATCTGAATTGTTCTGACCTCCAGATCTTTTTTTTCCTTTGCTTTTTCCTAACCTTTAAAAGGCATGTCAGATAAACAGAGGAGAAACCAGGCAGACAACATCCTTGGAAGAGACGGAGGAATATAATCAAGCCCTCAGACACATGCACACAAACACCATAATTTATCTCTTCCTCCTCCTGTTCGATATTATCCTCTGTTCTAGTATCATAATCTGTTGCTATGGAAACAGCTATGATGTCACTACGAGAGGTTTATGGATGCCTTGAACAGGAAGGAAAGGTACATGATGATGGGGGAGAAAAAAACCACCTACAAACAGCTGCTGAGCAGGAGATGTTCCAGGAATGGCAAGTGTTAACAGGGAAAAGATAAATACATCGATGGTGCTGGCACTGCTGCAGACAAGAGCAGACTATAAACTGCGTTTTAAAAATAAAGAACGCTTACAAATTTTGCTTACAAGTAAAAATATTCTGGGAAAGCTAAAGGAGCTTCCTGAAAAACCAAACTTTCTCTGAAATGTTCTGCAAGTTTCCTGGGACTGGATATTTTCTGAGCCTTGCTGCTAGAGTCCAAGTCTCCATCAACCCACTCCATCGTCTGCCATAAAATTCCCTCCAAAAGTGTTAGCGTAACACCCCACCAGTACAGCTAATAGCTAGGGAGCTTCCTGGCTATCTGCCATCCCATGTGCCTTTACGATCTGTAACTAGAAAAAAAAAGTCATGTCTTCAAGCAAAAATAAACAGGGACACACTGAATCCACTGGATCACATCCAGTAGCAAATAAACGCCCTGACCCCAAACTGTAAGCAAAAAAAGAGCTTTTCTTGCTCTCTTCACCCAAGAGAAAAAACATAATCTTATAGACTTGCTGCCAAACGTACTGACATACCTGACCTGCTACTAGAGAGAACAGTATGTTGAGCCTCATACGCTCGAAACGTGCCCAGCCTTCAGGCCACGCACATCCGTGTGCGGCATGATGCATGTGCAGTTCTCACCCACGAGCTCAAGCGCTGATGACTGCGCCTCTCGGTTTTGGTCATCCAGACTGATGATGAGAGTAGGGCAGACACGGGGACCGAGGGTGGGACAGTCACACAATGCCCTTAAAGACATCATGTGCAGGCTGTGGGAAAATTCAGCATGCAGGGCCTGCCGGGGAAGAGGAGGGAGGATGGCAGATCAAATTTGTCCTGCATAGCCACCTTCGTTGTGGTCAGGGCAATGGCAGTGAGGAAAGAAACCACAAGGATCTCAGATCAATGAAAAGTGCTGGTGTTTCGGCTAATCTCTGCCCAATCAGAATTTCCTGAGCATGGAGAGCAGGATCAGAGACCTTATGGGAATGCTATAGCATCAGTCTTGCCTCTGGTCTCAGCTCCAGCTGGGGAATCCCTAGGCAGACTCTTCATCCCACCTATAAGCGTTAGGATATAGGTGGCATCTCCCATCCTCACGCACCTTCCCTTTCAAAGATGTCAGAGACAACTGCAGGGAAAAAACCTGGGAGAGACTGAAGTCAGTAAGGACAGCTGCAGAAACAGACCAAGCCAGGATCTTCAGCAATTCACCCAACTTTCTGTTCCTGCTAGCCTTGGCTGCGACAGCCTCAGCCCCTGTACTTTTCAGGGACCACCTCCCTCTCTCCTGTTACAGTAACTTGCCCTCATCTTCCTTCCCCACCTGTCTCTCTCATCCTCTTCTCCCTTGTTCCTGGCCTCTTTCCTTACTTCTTCTCAACCTCCAGCCCACCCTTCCCTTCCCTGAACAAACCCCTGTCAAAAAATGTTTAAGGAAACCCACACATTGTGATTTCCTCTCCAAAGAGCCCAGACAGTTTCTGTAATCCACCCTCCTGTGTCTTTGTCTACATAAAATGCAAATCCTTTGGGGTGGAACTATGTACCCCTTCATGTCAATGTCATGCCTAGTGCAGTAAGGTCCTGCTTCTGTTTGGCACTGGCACTACTATAGCAAATACAACTGTTTTTAGGAATACTTCAAAAGCACTAAAGGAGAGTAAAAGAATAGAGGTGTGAAAACAATGCCACGTGGTTTGTGGTTTTTTCAGTTTCTTTTATATTTTGGGGGCAAGGTTCTGTTCCTATTTTTTATGAAACAATTTCTTCTCTTCTGTGCTTTCTATTTGGGACTACAGAGTGGAAAACAAAGCTGATCTTGATGAAGAAACAGAGAGTGTGCTTTTTTTTTAAATTGGCAGGTGACACCAAGCAGGAAGGGACTGCAGTGTCAGGGGAATTAGAATTCAAAACAATGCCGACAAATTGAAAGGTACAGGATGAAATTAAAACGGGACAAATACAAAAAACATACGCTTAGGTAGGAAAGGCTAGCTCCACATACACAGGATAGAAAATGGCTCACGAGCCATCAAACCTCTTGGACAAGATCTGGGAGCCACAGAGCATCACAAGCTAAACACAGATGAATGATGTTACGGTGCAAAAGTTAGGCCAAACAGGAGCATTGCCTGTAAGAGACGTGAAGGAATACTTCTGCTCTACTTGGCCAGCGCAGGACCCCAGGTAAAGCGGGGTGCTCTAGCACTGCCATTCAAGAGAGAGGTGGACTAGCTGAAGGGAACACAGAGAAGCAGGAGGATGGTCGGAGCTGCAGAAAACAAGACACAGGAGAAAGCTGAAGGATGTGTTTGAGATGATAGGTTCCAGCCTAAGGAACATGAAGCCAAGGAGAAAGGAAGGAATCGTTTTTCCACACCCACTGCCGATAGGACAAGGAATCACAGCAAGCAAAGCAGAGCAGAGTTACAGAGGAGGTAAAATCTTTTCAATGACAAAGATAGCTAAAGGCAGCAATGACAGCCTGGGCAGGCTGTGGACCCTCCATACAAGCTGAATACGCTGGACAAGCGTATTAGGGAACATGCTGGATAAGTACACATTTGGTATAGTACATCCTGCTTTGAAAAAGTTTTTCAAGTCTTTCCTATGCCCACTTCCTATGATTTCAATGATTTTGGTGAGAGCTAAGTTTCTTCTGCATTTCAGCATAGCCCACAGACCAAGATAAACCTGTCAGTGTTTAGAATCGGAGGAGATGTTAGCCTGCAGGGTACCACTGTGTAACACCATTGTTCCAGGTCTTGCTAACGCCTTTAAGGATTAAAGGTTATAATGAACAGGGACGGCAGCTGCCCTTCTGACTTTCCCAAGTATCTCTGGCAAATACCACTGCCTTGCGGGGTGACCTTTTCCACTTTTCAGGGTAGGAGCTGTAAGCAATTGCTCTTACTTCATCCTTCCAGAGATAGATGTCAGCACAGGCCCTGGAAGATGAGCAGGACAGAGAACGAGGTGTGAATAAAGAGTGAGCTTCAGCTTCTCCAAGCAAATGTCCCATTCAGTGGGAAATGCTGAAGAAAACCAAGGGAGCAAACTATGCCATCCTTCACCCAGCATAAAACTCCCTCTCCCTCCAGAACGTGACACAGACAGGCTAAGGCTCGCTGCACAGAGATGGCGCTTCCCTCTGCATAGCTCCCCGGGTTTCAGCGGCACTGTTGCTCTCTACACTATGATCCCTGAAATCTGAATCCAGAGCCCAGGAGCAGCTCGAGGGGCTCACATCTCGAGGATGCTTGCCTCCCACTGGCTGTTTTGTATCCCCCCTGCAAATATGTAAAAGAGTCCATTCCTTGGCATCATTCTGTCAGCGGCTTGATCAGACAGCCACTCTTTATATAGCACCTTGAACATATACAGCACTGTATAAACACAGACTATTACAGCTTATTTTTACTTCCAATAAATAAATAAATTCTAATGGTACAGCTTTTTAATTCTTTTAGCCCGGACTCCGGACTCCCCAAGGTATTTTAAGATGTGGCGATGCCTTTGCCAGCCTACGGAGACAGGGGCTACTCCTCCGCTCACCTGCGTGGGGAAGTCTTAGAAGAATGATTTCTACCATCAATATTACCTAACTCGGAAGGCTACCTGAATTCAAGAGTGGTCCCAAAATACATGCACTTGTGCTTTCCAGAGGAAGGACCTCAGTTGCTGATGTGGCCAAGTGAGGGAAGATTCAGGTGCGCTCCGTGCTGTAAATGGGGGGAAGCAGTAACATGCCTCTACTCTTCCCCCACAACAAACAGACAAATTACTAAACGCCCTATCTGGAGTGAAATTGTCACCTGGGTTTATTTTCAAAACAAAAGCTGAACTCTGTACTGCTAGGGGGAATAGTTTCAAAAGAGAAGGCCTCCTGTTAAACACCTAGGTCCATATTAGGGTATGTAAATAGCTGAAGAAACAACCTTTTCTCTAAATAGCGTTTAATTCTCACTTCTTGTTATCCACCAGTTAACCTTCCAAAAGCAAGAAAAAGCCCTATAAATAATATTTCACATTCAGAGGGCAGAGATTTCCTAGTAAGGGTGAGGAAACAACCTCATTTTTATAAATGGACTGATTAAGCTATAGAGGCCATGAGTCAGAAAGGTACTTCAGCGTGTGGCCAGCTTTAAAGACATAAACAATTCTAATGAAGTCAGCAGCACTGCCTGTGAGCTTAAATTTAGGCACAGACCTTAAAATATCTTCTTAAATTGGGATCAGAGAGGAAAAGGGTGGAACTTTCAAAAACATTCAGCCTCAGCCTACCCATCCTCTACGGACACAGGGATGGGGACACCGTAACAGCTGTCAGCCCAACACTGAATGCCTTTACAAACTCCCCTTTTCAGGAGCCTCACCCAAAGGTATGCGCTATCCCAGTTGCCTCGATTCCTGCACCTAAAAGAAGCGGTCTAATCCACCTTGTACTGGCGTCTCAGCCTAGTCTGAGCAGAAGGTGGCTGAACTTGCCCTTGACCTCGCCATCTGCCAGTACTGCTCTAACATCATCACCTGGGACCCACCTGCTGAGGCCCACAATCGGTACAGGGATTTACCTCCACGCCCAGGTGACCAATCCTTCCACGATTTGACTTCCCAGAACTTCCCTCCTGACTGAATATCCACATACTTTTACACACCATTGCTGTGTTGTGACCAAAACTGAGGCCTATTTGTTTAGTCACCCAAGTACGTTACCTGCTTCCAAATAAATGGTCTAACTTCCAGGAATTGACAGGAATTCAAAACCCTCACAGGCATCAAGGAGTTCTCTGGGCTGTCCCTCGTCAGTGGAAGACCTACACCGATTAGGGTGCACAGCCAGCTCTTACCCAGTCTGGATGAAACCACATCCGGTAGTTTCAAAGCACCACGTGAAAGTGGGCAGTAAATAGCAACCACTGGATAAATGGGGAAACCAAGGCACAGGAAAATGAAAATTACTTCATTTTCCAGGCCAGCTGAGGTGTCCAGACAAAGCCAACAGGGTTTTCCCCACCTGCTACAGCCAAGCAGAGAAACATGCTGCACGGAGTTCAAGGGCCAACGACTGTGGCGAGTAACTGTGCTTGCCTCTTTGTCCAAGCGCCTTGTTTGTCCGCTCACCCCAGCCCCTGGTCCCAGCAGCACTCTTTCCGCTTCCGAAAATAAAACAGCATTTTTCACCCATTACATCTCAAACCCATTTAATCACTACACACGGCAGCATGATAAGAACAATAATTATAACTGGAGGGGGCTTCCTGTTATCCTGGCTATAGCAATATCCTGAGCTAATAAAAACGTACGCTTTTGGTCCCAGCATTGACTTAGCTTAAGTTCTGGTTATTAATTCATAAACAGGAAGCGCCTCCGAGTTATCATCTCCCTGCACGAACTTTGGGGTAAAGACCTTTACTGCACTTCACTGGTGCTGCCTCCCCGATGAGCAAGTTTTGTGTGCTTTAACAAGATTTGAGGATGCATTCAAAACCCAGCAGGGCTGGCCGGTTCCTGGCGTTAAATGGGATCTGATCCGTGATGCATCCGGGGTCAGAGTTTCAGGCTTCCCAGCCCCTCGTGCGACAAGGACGACGTGCAGGCAGGTCCCTGCTTGCACCGAGCTCTAACAGTGGCACCGGTGGTGAGGTGCAATTTACAAATATTACCGAGATTAATTCCATAAGCCACCCACATAGAAAACTACCGACAGGGCTGCTAAAAATACACCGCGAGTTGCAACAAAGTTGTCAGGAATAAGTAAGAAGCAAAGCAAAGTGGAACCAAACCAAAACAGAGGTAATGGCTGTTTAGAAAATAAAGGTTAAAGCATATAAACACCTCTTTTTACCCAATTCTGAAGGATGCCAGGTACGAGGCACCCAGGAAATGGCTGGAGGCACGCACCCAGGGCAGAAAGCTACCCGCAGGCCAGGCACCAGTGACGTCTAGCGGTAAGCCCTCTTAAAGTGGGGTCTCCCCAGGTCCACAGAGCCTGGCTCTGCTCCCTGCACAGGAGGAGATGTCACACAATGATGATTTTGCACAGCAAGGGCACCATTGCCTAGAGGAGAGTCCAAAGAACCAGATTCTCGCCTGCCTCAAGCCATTCGCCTCCTCTGAAGCCAACAGAGCTGCCCCTGAGGAAACCACATCTCCAGTGCCCAGCAGGATGGCAGCCATTAGTTTGCCCCAACTCTGGAGCAGAGGCCATGCGGTACTACACCTGATAAGGCCCGCTTTGAAGCCCAACGCATTTCCCCGTGTGGCTCACAACCGAAACTAAAATCCAGGTCAAACATTGTGCGGCAGCGATACTTCTGTTTTATTTTACTTGGTAGGTTTTTATGTCCTTCATTTTACTGCTCAGCTCTGCAACATTCAGAAAAAAATGAGAAAAACCCAGTACAGGAGAAGATGACAGCAAAAACTCTGAAATCCTTCAAACAAATGGGAAAATTCTCCTTGCACAGTGTGTGGGGGGGAGGATTTCACACCAGATATTCATTTATTTATCATGCCTTGCCTGTTAATACCAGGTGAGGCACCGTTCTGCTTCCCAGAACTGGTATTTAAGCCAGCTGCTCAGCACAGGCAGACACTGCTCTCACCTACACGTTGAGAATTGTGGGTGACTTTGTGCATGTGCTCTATGTTATCACTTGCTTAAATTTCTACTGAAACCATTTCGTAAGGCCTCCGAGGTGTCACATTTCCTCCCGGGGTGCCTTTTCTGTCAAAGAGCCTATGTTCCGAAATCTGTACGGTGAAGATACTGTTTCACCTACCCTGACCTGCTTTGTGGTTGGGGCGGTGGGCACCACCACAGACTGCTCAGCCAAGGGCAGGAGCAGAGCGCTGATCCAGCCCCTCGGCTCCTGCGCTCTCCTCAGTGGCCTGACTGTACCTGATGCTCCAAAGGGCTACAAGCAGACTGGTTATGTACATAACGTGAGGCTCGTAAGGGAGGATGGCAGTCCTTGCCTCCTTCCAAGGAGGAAATTGCATCCCCTGTGATAAGTAAGTTTTTATCTATGCGCTGCGATATTGCAGGGAATTCTAAGGACCTCTTATGGCAACTAGGAGGCGAAAAACATTCGTTAACCCCTCCTCTGCCTCCCTCGAAGCCATTCAGCAGCAATTTAACCCGCAAACATACTGCAACGCAAAACAGATAAAACAATTCCTATCAGCCTTTACGCTATCTACTGGCTCCTGCAATTCGGGATATTCACCTGCTTTCAGGCTTGAGGTGTGCTGCAGCGCCTGGCCGCGGACCCTTCTGTATCGGTTGCAGGGAATTTGTTTTTACGGGTTGCTTTTCAGGGCATTTTTTCTGCCCGCTCTCTTTTTCCAGTCAGGCAGAAGGACGGGCGCCGCTGAAGTTAGGATGCTCTAAGGAACCGCTAAACTTCCACCGCACGCTTCGGTGCGGCACCGCCGCCTCCTCCCCGGGACGAAGCCGGCGCCTTGCACGCCCCGGCTGCAGCCGAGGCCTCCTCTTCTCTCCCTTCCCTTCCCTTCCCTTCCCTTCCCCTCCCCTCCCCTCCCCTGCCCGGCTCCGGGGAGACGGCCGTGCCGACGCTCGGCCCGCTGCGGCGCGCCGGGAAGGAAAGCGCGGCCGGGCTGACCGCAGGCCCCGCGCTTCACTCCGCCCCCGGCCGCCGCGGAGCCGCCGGGCGCCGCCGCCCGCCGATGGGCACTGCACCGCTCCGCACCGCCGCCCGCCCGGGGGATGCGGCCCGGCGAGGAGCGAACTTCAGAGGAATCGCCGCATTACCCACCCTGCCAGCGGCGCCCGCTCGGGAAGGGCTAGGCAGGCTCAGCGGCGGGCGCTGCGAAGCCGGGCAGGCCTCAGCGGCCCGCCGGTGGCCCGGGGCCGCGCCGGGGTGGGGGACAGGCCCGGCCCGGCGGGGGGGGCGCGGGCAGGGGCCGGGCAGGTACGCCGCAAGCCCCCGCCGCGGCCGGCGACGGGGTGCGGCGGCCAGGCAGCGGCGGCCTCCCCCTGCCCGCGGCGGGCCCCCGCGGCCGCCGGCTGCCGTTGGAGGCGCCGGGGGCGGCCCGGGCGCAGGGCGGGGGGGGGGGGGGGGCGCTGCTCGGGCCCGGGGGCCGAGGCCGCTCGGCGGCGCAGCGCGGCCGGCAGAGGGCGCCGCCGGCGGGCCGGCCCCCACCGGCACCCCGGGCCCGCCGCGGCCCCTCCGCCGCCACCGGCCCGCCGCCGCGCAGGGCCCCGCCGCCGCCGCCGCTGCGTCCCCTCCGCGCCCCCCGGCGGCGCCACCGCCCCCGCGCTCCGGCAGCCCGGTGCCCGGCAGCGGCAAGGGCGGGGAGGGACGGCCGTCCTCCCTCCGCTGCCGAAAACGCTCCTCTTTGTCTGCCTGCCTCTCGCGGGGTCCAGGCTCCGCACCGCCGGTGAGCCTCGGGCTGCCTAGAAATAACCCGGCGGGCCGGTAACTTTACACCGCCCGCCGAGCGCCCTGCGCTCGGGCGCTGCAGCCCGGGCTCGATTTTCTCCTCAGATAAGTTTTACCGGCCTCGCCACCCGGAAAAAAGTACCGTGTCCCCGTGTCCCGTCCCCCGCCCCGCCGCCGGGGTCTCCGCCGCCACGGACCGACCCGTCCCCGCGCGCGATAAAGCGCCCGGCGGGTGGCTGTCCCTCCGGTTTATGTAAGGCTCCCCGGCCAGCGCCGAGCCGGGAGGGGTGACGGGGGAGGATAAATGCCTCGCGAGGGGGTTCAAATTAACCCTGGTGCATTTTTGTTTTAAACAGCCACCCTGAAATACTCACCGACCTACACCCCCGCCCCCCCCCCCATTTTTTTTTTTTTTCAATCCGAAAAAACTAAGTTGAGGCACTTGGGCTTCTCGCCGCAGCCCGGGCTGGGCTGAAGCAGAAGCCGGAGGAGCTGACAGGCGGCTGCCGGCAGCCCCGTCCCCCTCCGCCACTGCCCGCGGGGTCTCCGCGCCCCGGAGGAGAGCCCCGGCGGGGGGAACTCTTGGAAAATCGGTGAAAGGAGCGGGGTAGCCGGTCCTGGAAATAAAAACTGCAGCGAGGGCAGGCAGGCAGGCACACACACACGGAGGCGCAGGGCAAGCTCCGTCCACCTCATTGTTCTGCTCGGCACCGGTACGGACTTCACCCACCGCCCCAGGCCGGGGCCCGAGCGTCCGGGACCGCGGGGCCGGGGAGGGCTGGGGGGGGGGGGGGGGGCTGAGCCGGGCGGCGACCCGCGCCTCGCCCCGCTGGGCGCCGGGCAGGGCGGGGGTGCCCAGCCTCCGCACAGCAACGCCGGGGGGACGGCAAGCCGCGGGTGGCCGGGGACCGCCGGTTCCCCCCCCCCCGCAACGGGGCGAGGGGTGGCGGCAGGGCGAGCCGGGCCGTGCCGGGCCGGGGCTTACCTTCGTACATGGGGGCCATCGGTGCAAGGACGCCTGTTATTCATGGCAACGCCGCCACGAACGACGCGAGATCGCAGCCCCCCAAACTCAACACACATCTGCCATCTTGAGCGGGTGTCTCTCGGCGGAGGCGAAGCTGCCGCCTGCCTTCTGCATCGCTGCCCGCCTCAGCGCGGGGGGAGCCGGGCACATCCAGCCCCGCTGCCGGCCCTCCGACGCGGCCGGGGCGGGCGGGCGGGGGGCGGCGGCGCCGGGCCGGGCCCGGGGCCGGGGCCGGGGCGAGGCGCGGGGCCGGGCAGGGGCGGCGGGGCCCCCCCGGCTTGGGACGGCGGCGCTGGGGAGGGAGGGAGGGAGGGAGGGAGGGAAGGAGAGAGGGAGGGAGGAAAGGAGAGAGGGAGGGAAGGAGGGAGGGAGGGAAGGAGGGGGGCTGGCGCGGTGCCCCCGCTCTCAGCGCGGCATGGCTGCGTGTGCCGGGGCGCCTGCAAAAGTTGCACTGGGGGTGAGAGAAAGGGAGAGAGAGACGGAGGGAGAGAGAGGGAGACGGAGACCGAGACGAAGAGGAGGAAAAAAAAAGAAGGGGGGGGGAAAAAAAAAAAAAACGAAGGGAGTTTGCAAATAATCAAGCGCCGATGGCACTGATCGCGGCTTCCCAGAAGGAGAGGGAGCGAGCGAGAGAAACCCTCTGCTGAGATTATGTGGGATCTTGTTTAACAACACATTTCAATCAGGAGAAAAAAGGAACAGTCAACAGAAGTTGGTGAAACACTTCTGTCTTCCCCCCCTCCTCTTTATAGAAAAGAGAGGAAGGAAAAAAAATAAAAAAGGCAGCTGATTGAAGCTTTGCAATTCACTGGCTGTGGGGATCATATAATTTGAGCTCATGTTTTACAATAGCATGGAAAATTCCTACCTCTCCCCCTCTCCCCAAATAAATCTTCTATTCCCTCAAGGCATTTCACAATCTGGTTCACTGACAAAAGTTCCAATTTATCCTTTTTTTTTCATTTAGCTTGCTTGCAGTGTAAATATTTAGCGGATGCATTTAAAATAAACATACGTTGTTGCTTTTAGGATTCGGGTTGTGTTTTTGTTTTTTTTTTAAAAAGGAACCACATCAAAGAAGTGTTTACTTACTGAGATTGACAGCCACTACTTCCCCCCCCCCCCCCCCCCCTTTAATTTTAAAAGATCCGTCTCTCTGGTTGAGCTCTTGCTGTAGGAACACCAACCCAACCAGCATTATTTTTGTCGGTGCATAGAGGAAAGCTGTAGGTGAAGCCACGTTACCTGGAACCCCCCATTGCCTGACAGGGGCTTTACAAAGGAACGTCAGTCACCAGGTACCCATTACACAGGCAAGGAAGCTGAGGCTCATGCAAAGCCTCTGGCAAAGGTGGAAATGAAACCTCAGGCTGTGATCCTGCATTAACTCCCGTCTGGATCTGCCCGCCTGGAGCTCCTTACCAGCGAACAGTCTGGGACCAGACCGGTGAAGACATACTCTCTTCACGCCTGCTGTTACGGCTGGTCCCCAAAAATGCTGCCTCTTGCTGCTGCTGGTGCCAGCCCAGACCTCTCCCACCACAGGATTCGATTGTAGCAGGGCTCGACACCCGGCTGTCGATGTCTCAAGGAGGAGGCAAGAGGTAACTTCTATTTGGGGATTTCAGTGAGAGCCAAGCGCTCCTGCCAGCCTGGTCCCTAGTCTCAGGGTGCTCAGAGGATGCCTCCACTGGCAGATAAAAGTGGGCCAGGGAGCAACCCACATTGACTGGCTGATGGAGCAGGATGGCCGTGTCTGCACTGCGGAAGATGGGATCCCCAGGCTTCCGCGGGCTCCCTTGTTCTCAAGGTGTATCTTCAGTGGTTTTTTTTTCCCCCACTGAAAAATGCCTGAAATAACAGGAGGGCTTTCTCACGGCCCATTAGCATTCTGTTTACAACATGAAGCTGAGGATATGTGTTAAATGTGTTGGGGAGCGGGAGGCAGGGCAGGTGGAGGTGGTTGAGGGTGCAAAGTCAGCTGGGACGGCACTGGAGGACTGTGTACAGCAGAGGGAGCAAAACCTGCTGCCGTCTCATCCCTGCTTCATTTTGAGAGTGATCCCAAGACCAACCACCACCAAATCTTGGAAAGGGAGCTGGACCACTGGGCAAGTCCAGGCCAGAGCTGGAAGGCAAGTAGTGCGGATGGCAGCAGGCACAGTATTTTAACTTGCTTCTTGCCCTTCTTTTATTTAGCCATGGCGACCCTCAGGATTCGGCTCTAGGCACCGAGTTGATAACCTCACGTTTTCCCGAGACATGTTTCTGGTCACTGTAATTGTGCACTGCTCTCTTCTTTTATGATGGAGGGCATTATCTGCTTTCCGAGGCTACCGATGCTTCTGATTCCTACCTGCCTCCTTGCCCTTGATCAGAGCAGCAGCCATGGAGCCCTGTCTCAGAGCCACAGAGCAGACATGGAGAAGTATCAGAAGAGCAGAGGACAAAACCAGAGGAGAGGAGCAGGCTGCCTAAGGAACCGGCTTTGCTTCTTGTCATTGCATTTTGCTGCAGCGTGGCTCCAGGTTAGCCACATCACCCTTGCTCTCCTCAGCTGTGAAATGGGGGCAGGGGTACCAGCCTGTGCTGCATGAGACTGCATTGATGGGTTCTTTTCCCTCTCCATTTCACCCTGAGCTAACCCATAGCTCTTGGGCCTGTGTTGACTCCACGTCCATCAAGGCTAGCATGACGCAGGAGCTTAAGATGCAAACCAAACTCACTCTCCACCTTCCCACCAGAAGAAAAGAGGAAGGGGTCAGTGGAGGGGTTTGCAGGACACACTTAGTGTGGCCTGGGCATGGTAATGGTGCCTCATGGCCCTGCGACTGGTGGGTGGAGCACAGAGGGGGACGTGGGAGCAGCCAAACCTGTGCGTGACATACTTACACAAATGCTAAAGCTGCCTAACTTCAAAGCGCAGGTTATTCTGCCTCTTTTAGGGGCAAGGTGCTGAACTTGATGGACTACTTGCCTGGCCCAGGACGACAATTCCTGATTGCCTTTCAGGTTCAGTAACGCCAAGGACATTACAGATTCTCATCTGCTGATAATGCACCCAAAGATAAGAAAATTAATGGGGATATTTTCACCAACTAGGACTGTTCTGGTCTTACATATTTTTAAATGTTGCTTCCAAATGAGGTCACAGCACATTTGGTAAGCAAAAACCCGCCCCAACAGGTCCTGACCTTGGCCCAGATTGGCTGCTAAAACCTGGTGCACGGAGGAAGCTCGTGCTATGTGGGCATGCAGAGGGAGCAGGGGTTCACCTTCCTCCTTGGCTCACACGGGGCCGCCTTGTGAGAGTCTCCTTTGGAGGGGACTTGGGGCATGTGGCTTGGAGCTGGGATGGTACAACCCTTTGATGTGCTTTCCCACTGCTGTGCACAGACAAGGGTGCGTTCCGGAGATGGCCCATCTCTGAGCCTACCACCTTCTTTCCATTCTCCCCAAAATTGAGCATCCATGACCCTTGGTCATCTAGGCCCCCCCATGGAGTGAATGTACCCGTCGGGAGCCAGGCGCCAGCAGCGAGGCCACAGTAACCCCAGGGCAAGCCTGTCTCTGCAGGAGAGATCATGGTCCGCTCTCTGTGTGCCCGAGACCACAGGAGGTGTCACTAAAATTTTGAATCCAGAGAGAGCTTGCCACCCCAACAGACTATTTCTTCTCTTTGGCCCCTTCACTTGGGAGATGATCGTGAACCAGCACTGGAGAAGCAAATTTCATGTCTGATCATGTGATTTTTCATTTCTCCTTTTGCATGTTTGGGTCTACCACAAACACACCCATAGTCTGCACGGCACGCTCAGCCTTGTCAGGGAGTGTCGTGTACCACCGAGGCAGCAGCATCCTCCGCTACATCCACCATGGCTCCTGGGTGATGGTGGCAGAGGCTAAGCCAGGGAAAGGAGGAGTGGCCTTTTTACAGCGCTGGGCTGGCACTCAGGGGGGCTCGTTTCCATTTCTACCCCACATACGCAAATCTTGGTGGTCTTGGGCATGTCACTCACTTCTCCAGAAAGGCACACGGTGTTTGACTGGCATGTCTCAGGGGGCTGCTGGTAACACCCCGAGCCTATACTCAAGTGCAGTGGGAGTAGCAGGAGCTACTGTTTCTTGCAGGAAATGGCGAGAGTTTGGGGTTCTTTTTCTTTTTTCTTTAGAGTTAATACAGATTTTGGAGGTCAAGGTGCAAGAAGGAAGGCAGGCGAGTTTTAAAACATAGTTGTTGGGCGCCATTCCTACTTTAGGGAGACTGCACGAATGGACACGAGGTACCCTTTGGTGTCTCAGAGCCAGAAACGCTACGGTGGTATCACCTCTTCTCTGCTGCCTCTGCCAGGCCCCGTCTGTGCCAAGAGCATGCCGGGGCAATGCCAAAGGTGCCTGCTACTGAGGCGCAATTTCTTCCTCCTTCTCCTAAAGAAAGCTGAGGGGGTTTGTGGCTCCCAGCTTTCTCAGCTCATTGTCCGTCCACTGTATTTTCTTCTTCAGAAAGATGGAGCCTAAAAACCGTACTAATAAAAGACTGTAAGGTACATTAAAAAAACAAACAACAACAACAAAAACCCAGAAGAGAAAGGCAGTAAGCACACAGGGTGAGCATGTCTCCTTCAGTGACAACCTTTAATACCTGTTTGCCTTCACAGGGGAGCTGGAAGGCAGCATGTTGTTAACAAGAATCAGGCCCCGAATCTTTCACATTAAGCAAAGCAAAATATTTTTGTAAACACCAGGGGAAGGTTTCCCAGTGAAATACACACAGATGTTTTCTTTTTAAATGTAAATCAGTGCGGGAATGGACAGTTTAATTAAAAGCAAAATTATTAGGTAAGTGCTGAGGGAATCTACTTTATTTGCTGGGTACACTCACATATTTTTACTGGTGAGTCAATTGCAATTTTTAATTTCTTTCCTCCTAATACAATCAGCTCTGAGACTAGCCACTGTGATGTGGAATCTTTGGGGGAGGATTTTTCCATGGACAGCAGGAATGTCTGCTCTGTGTGCAAGTTGTGGGTGCCCGGACAGCCTGCTATGGTATGTCCATTCGCAGCCTTACATCTCTGCTAATCGTTAGCGAACACTCACTGTAGGCTGCATCCATGGCATCACCTGGAGAAAATCCTGTCCCTTGTGACTGGGATTTTGGGTTGCTGCTAGTGACTGAAACACTGGGGCTTACTGCTGGCTGGGATGCTAAGGGAAAGGGGCTGCAGTGTTAACTGATTTTACACCCTCCTGCTGCTCTGTCGCTAGACTCAGCTCCCTTCAGTACCACCCGTCCCTCCACACACAACCCTTTTCACAGTCAGATGTTTTGCAGAAGCCCCCCTGCCCCTTCCCTCCAGCCCACGCCTCCTTTTCCATCATGACAAATGATACAGACTGACTCCTAAGCACGTCAGAAAACAGTCAGTGTACTGGACTGGGACCATGACTGCTAATTTTTTAATGTTCTGAGTAAAGGCCCTTATCTTCGAATCCATATGGAAAATACACTGCATACTTGAGTGGGGTTGGGAACCAATGGCTCTGTCATAGCTGAAGTTCAAAGTAAGACCACAAAAACCTACAGCAAAATTATCCCATGCACCAGCGAGTGGGACTGTATAAGAACACAGATATTTTTACTCAGCCTGAACATCAGTGGCATCCTCAGTGCAGCTCATGTGATACAAATGCCTCTTTCAGGGGCTAACAATTGGATTTACGGTGCAGACATAGAGAGGGATGAGACTTAATTCCCACTATGAAACCAGACGACGCTGATAAAACCTCAGTGGCTTCAACAGATGTACCCCGATATAGACAGGAGCATGGCAATGAGAAACAGGACAGACTTTGGTAAAACGCTTTAGGTACCATGGATGGAAGAAAGGTGCGATGAAAGCGTACAGTCTGATTAGTGCCCTGGGGAAGGCAGAGATCTGGGTCACCTCATCCATGCCTACCACCACATCTGATCACATTTCTGAGCCTCGCTTCCCCATCAGGAGTACCTCTGAAATAAATGCCCTAAAAGTTATGTGGCATATCCATTTGAGGGGTTAAACACAATTTCCCATCATCGAGCTTTTGCAGTTGGCTCAGGTATTGTTGTCAGGGTTTGGATCCTTTTCTTCTTATTATTAAAAAAGAAACTTTGAAATATAAAAAAAAGTGCTTATCAGATAATGAAATTCTAGCTGTGGTCAAGTCTTTCAAACAACCAGGGCCATGATTTAATTGGAAGTAATTATAGTCTTTTCTGAAGTATAATTTTTAGGGTATTTTTTCCCCTGACATTTGCAGTGTGGAAATTAAAAATAAAACGATGTCAGAATCACAAGATTTCAATCTGTCTTCAAAAAATAATGTGGGCTAGTGTCAGAGGTTTGTCCTTGGCTGGAAGGAGATAAAATTCACTGACAAAAATCCTCCTGGTGAAAATCGCCAACAGCACCTAGTCGTGCACTTTCTGTGCTTAGAAATTCCTGGGAGACTCCTGCTTCCCAGAGCTCGCTAGAAACCCTCCTACCTCTGCTGCAGTGGGAAAGGGCACATCAGTACCTAGCTCCTGAGAGCACCGCATTTGTGATGCAGGCTTTGTTAATTATTCCACCGGTAAGGCTGTATTAAGAGACGTGCTTAGAGCAAGGAAAAAATCCCACCCATTCTACACAACAAAGATTAAATGTAGTCCTTATATCCTGCTGAAAACAACATAGGGTGTAACAAAGTTATTTCCATATTTCCCCTCCCCCCAATATTTTCCCAATTTTTAAAGAAGAAATTTTTCAAATGATCCTCTTCTAAATTTTGCCCTGATTTCACTTTGTAATTCCTCAGCTTCCTTTGGCGAAACCACCGGCGTGCCCCTGAACTCCAGCTCACACACACTGTCTTACCCAAAGTGCCATTCCCAAGGGAGGGACAGTCTCCGCCAGCATAAACTCAACCTTTTCGGTGGCCGGTGGCATCAGCGGGGCCCTGTGGGCAGAGCCTCAGCTGCTACCAGCCAGTGCAGCTCTACTGGTACCAGTGATGCTGTAATGCCCACGGACAGATATGCATCTCTAAGTACAGCCACTCAGAATGACAATTTGGCCCAGCCTTTTAAATCAGCTGCTCCAGACTTCGAATAATTTCTGTAGGGATGCGTACGTGCACGCAAGGCATCATCTTGCACTCCAAATCCTGTGCTTCTGGATGTGAAATTTTAGATTTAACGCCCATTTTAAATCCATTCCTGAACACCAGTCAAAGGGGAAGGAGGAAACTATTTCACATTCAAAGGGCAACCCATATGAAAAAAAAAAGTTGCATATGGGCAGGCTGTGATTATAGCACTGTGTAAAGTGCTGTGGAGGATTGTGTGAGGGATCCTCTGTTCTGCAAAGCGTGTTGTCTTTTTGATGACGCATTAGGTGAGCTCCCCTATCATTATAGACTCTGTAAAGTTATTCACTGGCTGAGTTACAAATTCCCACTGGGCAACACCTGCCTGGCCCACTCACGTACCCCACCTTGCCACTCAGCTTTATTTATCCCATTCTCTGCTCTCCATCTTAAAAAGACCCATTGCGTGGCCTCACCAGTGCAAAACAGCTATGTTTGATCTTGGACACAGCTTGGCTTCAACAACAAGGGAAGGGACTTCCCTCTACCCTTCGGCCTCTGAAACCCCCTTTTCAAAGAAAGGTATCAGGAGAGTAATGTTAATTATTTTACTATACTGGAAGTTATGATAAGGGGAAAAAATATATGCAGACTGAGGTAAAATTTGGTCAGGCCTTATAAGACAAACTCAGTGACTTTAAAGTAATAAAACTTTCTGTGGCGCTTTGCTGAAGCTGATCTTCCATACTTCAGGGATAAGTACGGATGTGCTGACAGGAACCTCGTGGCTTCCAACCCCTGTGCTGCGAAGAGCCTTGCGGGATTTTCTGGAAAGCAACTGCTTTTCCTAAGTTAAACATTTTTATCCCACCTCCCCAAATGGCTGGAAGACTAGCAGTGTTTCAAAGACAAGCATGCGTGTTTACTTCCATGAGTTTCACGCTGTCAACAGAAAATACTTGAAATTGTAGGCAAAGTTTCCAAGAAAGAAGAGATGGAGATTTTCTTTGTGTAGATTAAATTTCCCAGTACCTTCCAGCAGTCCTTTTCCTGCCTTTACAGGGCTCTCTTGCTCACTGGGAGTCTGGAGATCTGAGCCCATGACTTGACCACCGATCTGCTCAGGGACTTTGTGCATTTAGGTACTGTGGGCCAAGGAGTACATTTGGTACGTGCAGTGCCTGCCACAACACAGCCCTGAGCTTGGTGGGAGCCTCTTGGCCAGTGGTGGGAAACCCTTGTAATATTTACACTTATTTGACTATTTAATGGAGGTCATCTCATTTTCCAGCCCAGATCTCTATAAGAGCCAAACCCGGCCATGATGTCCATCATTGTTAATGCTGTACCAATATTAATAGCTAAACTATTGGTGATGGGTTCACACAACAGCATTGTGCCCTTGCTGATTAGCCGCAGCCTGTGACTATGGCTTTAAAAATTGTGCTGATGAGGTCTTGTCTTAAGACCCTGCCGCCCACCCACTTCCATGCTGAGAGAGCCGAATAAATATTTACTGCTTCTCATAATAACACCCAGCCGCACTCACCCTTACTGCTGCAGAGAGTAGTTCATCTCATTGAAATAAGAATATAAGTAAACTGTTTGTCAAGGCAGTTTATTAGGAAAAGCATTGCTGTGTCAGGAGCTCCCTCACTGTGAGAGATGCTGTGTTGTCTCTCTTAATATTTAATGTCATTTTAATAATATTTCCCAGTTAGGGGTGCAGGCTGATGCTACAGGCTAAAGGCCAAGCCCGCCAAAGTGGGGAGGAAGGAAAGCTCAGGGACTGAGGTCAGCTCAACTCCATTGACTTACCCACCTGGAGCCTGGGCAAAGAGCAATCCTGCTCTTCTTCCAAGGGACTCAGCCACTCCCAGGTCTTCCTCTCGGCAGCTTTATCTCAGATTTGTGAATATTGCCTTTCCTCACTCAGAAGGACACTTCAAAGTTTGGGGTCACGTCCTGAGGTGGTGGAGATGACAAACCCAGCTTTTCCTTTGGCAAACCCATTTCTCATTGCGTTGCCGCTCCAGTTGGGCTCTTTAATCAGATAAACCATAAGCTACTGAATTTCTCTCAGGCTTGTGATCGCAGCTGTAGCCACAGCGCTCTTACCTGTCTTCGACAACTCTTGTTTCGGAAACCTCTAAACCTCCCTGTTAAAGTCAGAGGTGTTTTTGCTCAAGGAGTAGGGAGCTGCAGCTTAAGTCTCAGAGGTCCCTGCTAGTAAAGTGTCCGCCGACACTGCCTCCGTGTCGCCCTCCAGCCCTCACAGACCTGCCTTGGCTGCAAAGCTGCTGCTCAGGCGGTGCCCCAGTCCCTGTGCCATCCCCCAGGACTTCTCCTGGTAGTGATGCCCAGCTCAGGCTCTTCTTTGTTGTGAAAGACTCCTGGCTGAAGGACCGGGGAGTCAGAGCCTTTTGAAGCTGCTGCATAATAAGCTGTATTTTTTTCCAAACATCACTAGAGAGTTCAATAATAATTACATGAACTTTACAATCAGCCAAACAAGCGTAGGCATCCACCTGGCCTACACGTAGCATTTGTGAGTAATTTTACACAAAGGGCAGGTACTTTTGAACTCAGTGTGTAGGACTTGTGCACAAATAGCTATAGGAGGAGGGCCCAATTATAAATAAACCATCCTTAGTTGTCACTTCGCTGTCTCTGACTTCCCATGCATTCAAATGGTGAGACTAATTCATTTAATCTTACTCTAAAGCAGCAAGCCACAGAGGCAGTTTCCTGACAGTTGCTTAAAAGTGTGGCTGAGCTCTCTTAAATTGTCTTCCCTTGTATTATATTTAGACGTTGTGATTAGAGTATCTGCCACGATATCCTTTTACTTTAAGGCAGAAGTTCAAGCCGCTTTCTGAAAGCAAACAGAGACGCTCCTAGGAAACGAAGGGGCACGAGCACCGGGGTTTGGCATTTGGGAGCAGAAATCTTCAGCGCCGCTTGTGCTGCCGGCTCCCCCGGCACAGCCAGGCTTATGAAACCTGAGTTTTCAAATAAGTGCAACATTATTTACCATAATGAGACTACTGGGAAGGGTGGAGGCAGCAAAAGACTTAGTGGCTGTTTCCATGCGTTTTAGCAATAGCAGCTGAGCAATTCTTATGGTCTTCCCTTCTCCCCTCCTTCCCTCTTCCCCCCTCAAACCTGGCTTTTTTTGGCAAAGGCTTGGATGCAAAATCTGGACACTCCTGCCATATGAACAAGGCTTATATATGTTTGTGTCGCCGCAAAGCAGGTTATAATGACTACACTTCATGCATTTTACTCTAATGAAGTCAGTGAAGGTTTCAACACAGATACAAACTCGATATGCAGCTCTGCCCTTGACAATTGCATGCTGAAGAGAATACCTGAAAGCTCTTGTTTTGCTAAATATGCTCTTTAATATTTTGTAATGCTCAGTTAAATATAGTTGGTGAACGCAGAGTCTTCTGCATTTCTGTATTATTATGGAGGAGGTTATTAGAGTTATGCTGAAGGAGGTTATCCTCGTTACGTGACTTGCTTTGCCAGAGCGTGTGTCAGATACTGAACTGCAGGTTCCAGTCCTGCTGACCACCAGCCATGATGAGAAGACCCCCAAACTCCAGCAGACTCTTAGCTACTGGTGGGGCTGCAGGAGCTGTACAGCAGGGTAGCAAATGTGACAAAACTCTGGCAGGCAAGACAAGGCGAAAGACCCTCTGGGCTTTAAGGTACATGGGGAGATGGGGAGGGCTCTGTGTAGAGGGGGAATGGTAGACAGCAGATGCCATACCTCCAACCTGGAATAAATACTGCTGTGGAATTTAAGACACTGAATTGAAAGGTAAGTTTCTCCCATGTGCCAAATGCTGTTTTTTTAGGTTGGTGTAGGATGCCTGTCTTCCTCCTCTAGCTTATCTACAAAGAACTGTAAATCTGTTACTGCTTCCGGATACCTTCATAGAAATTTGTGCTTTTAGTTTAGTATGTAGAAAACTTGAGGTCCTACATCCAGATCTTATTGTTGGTCAAATGTGATTGGATTGCCATTCTTTTAAGATCTGCTGTATTCCTTTTCTCTCAGATAAAAATGTCACGCTAAAGCTTTCCACCATCCCTGTGTCTCTAGAGAGAGTCTTGGAGACTTGAAGGTGACTTTTCTGTGAAATGGTCTCAACATAATTCCAAAAATACTTCATAATTTGGAGCCTGCTCCTCAACCTCCAGCAGAGATCAAAGGGATCCCAGAAAAAAATTAGCACCAGGCATTCCTAGGAGCTGAGCCTTTGGCTGTAATGAATCCATCAACTACCCTTTTATCAGCCAGATATAAATTGACTTAGGGCACTTTGGAGCCTAAGGCTAGTATAAGGCTGCTGGTTTAGGTTTTATTTCTATTAAAAAGTTTGACTCCAGAGGAAGACCTTTGTTTTCAAATGGTGTTTTTTTAATCTTCTTGTTATTTTCACCTTCAAGCTTGCTTGGCCAGTCGGGTATGAAAAGCTTGTTCTTGCTTCCTAGCGGCAAGATTATCTGTTGATGGTATTTATGGGGTGCTAATTACTATCTGTCATTGGTATTTATGAGGTTCCAATTGCTACAGTACCTAGGCGCCAGGTACAATATTGAGATAAGCATAAATGTTATTGAACATGGACTCTGCTCTTCCCATCTTAGTGCTTGGCCCCTTTGACTTGAATAATTTTCTTTGTCCTCTCCCTCCCGCTCCTTTCCATATTTGCGAGGCATCTGCGAAAAGATGAGTTTTGTGCTCTGCCATGAAACAACCTGGATTGTGAGCTCACCTTGGGGGTACCCAGTGCCTGTGGCTCCATCTCAGAGCATATCATGCTTCTGAACCTCGTGCTGGTGGGTGACTCAGGCAGTGGTGCTGTGACCGGTGGCACTGGGAGCAGAGCCCACAGCAGCCTGGGTCTGCTTTGCCTGTAGCCTGCGCACCGGCTGCTGCTGAATTTTTTTCCCTAGGATGTTTTCCAAAACCCAGCAAATTGTGGCAACTGGGAGAGCTGAAATCAAACCAGGTGCTGCTTTTCAGCCTGTGCACGGTCAGAGAAGGTGTCCCAGTCAGAGAACATGGAAAGCTGTGAACTCTTTGGACCAGGAGCTGCCTAGAAGCGAGCAGAAAGCCACTGGAGCCTGGCTGACATTAATATTACGGATTTCTTCTGCCTACTGGTACTAAAGAGACAGTTTGCAGCTCAAAATAGTGCCCTTGACCAACTTGACTGCCAGCTGTTGCCAGAGACTGAGTCTCAGACTGATTTGGAGAAAAACACGTGCCTGGGACTCCCTTTCTACCACTATAAGGAAATAAAAATGATCCAACAAGAAAGTGGAGGTGAGATTAAAAAATGCAGGTCACAGTAGCAGCTAGTTCCTAAGTGGGACTGGCATAAACTTCTTTAATGTGGATATAGAAGGGGACATATGTTGTTTCTCTTATTACCTGATTATGGGAAAGTAGAGGGAAATTTGCTCACTACCTCAAGAAAGAAGTGTTCAAAACACATTTTTAAAACATCTGAAATCTAAAAAAAAATTAGGAAGGAAATTGAAATGAAGTATCTGTGAAGATTTTTTTCCCTGCTTTTTAATCAGCTCTGATGGTTCTAACTGATGTCCAAGGAGAAAGCTGGAAATCACTTTGAAATGCAGAAAAAAGGATTGCACCCTTGATAAGCCCTGCCTGTGGGTCAGCCACCCTGGGACATGCTGAAAATGCAAAAATAAGGAAGGTGCCACGAACTGAGATTTATCTCCTGCTTACCCTTACAGCTATGTCCTTATGCTCAAATTTTCTGGAATGAAAAGCTGTAAAGATCAGTAATTACGCTAAGGCTTTTCCTTTATGTATCACTGCTCACTCAAGACTTTCAGCCCATTACACAAACAGCAGTGACATGCTTGGCAGGAGCCCTTTGAAGCAGGTAGTGCCATGGCTGCCAGCTTGGCTTCCCCAGCAGAAGAGTGGCAGCAGCGAAAGGCGAAGGGACAGAGCCTGAAAACGCCAGGATGCCCTCACCTTCCTCGCTCTTGCGAATCGCTCATGCCTCTCCTGCTTTGCCCCTGCGTGAGTTTCTGGCCTCACAAGCCATCTGAGGGCAAGCTCCGTCAGGATGAACATGCATCGCCAGATGCTGTGGTGCACAAGGCAGCAGTGAGCAGGCACCCAGCACCCAGCACCCAGGGCCAAACGAGCCGGGGATCCTGCCCCTTGATTGCTGAGGGCTGCTCCATGACGCCAGTAGGTTTGCAGAGAAGAAGCAGGGCTGGGGTCAGGTTACACTGACTCCCAAGGACCAGGCAGCAGCTTCCCAGGAAAAATACATGCCCGCCTAAATAAAGAAGGAAATAGTTATAAATGACTAATTAACCGAACAGAAGTAAAAACAGAAAGCAGAAGCAGGACTGAAAGACAGAAGGAAAAGAAAGGCGCCTGAGCTTTTTAGTAGATGCAGAGGTTTGCATTTTGCATCTAAAGAAATAGGGGAAGAAATTTAAATACATATTTAGGAAAAAAAATATCAAATGGGAAATGGGAAAAGAACCACAAGCTTTTGTGAGGAGGCCACTGAAGAGACAGAGCTGTAAATGCACAAATCCAAATATTAACCTTTGTTCCTTCAACAATTAAAAAAAAAATCATTTAGTACAGAGTGAAAGTAAACTTTTGGGAAAGCACCCGAGGACAGTGCTGGAAATTGCTTACCCTGTTATTTTTGCTCCAGTCATTGGGCAGTATAAGTGAAGTAGTTACTAGAAGTGTTACTTATTCCAAGAAACATTGCATTCCTTTCTTCTCACCACTACCTTGCTTATAGTCAGGTGTGTTTATTGAAAAGTGCTCAAAGCCCTGAGCTGCGCTACCACCGGTCTCCCAGCACCATCTGCTCAGCTGGCCAGCAGAAGGGTAAAAGACCCCTATCCAGTGAGATACCCTCCTTCCCCATAGAATCATAGGATACTTTGAGTTGGAAGGGACCTTTAAAAGTCATCTAGTCCAACCTTCCTGCAATGAGCAGGGACATCTTCAACTAGAACAGGTTGCTCAGAGCCCCGTCCAACCTGACCTTGAATGTTTCCAGGGGTGGGGCATCTACCACCTCTCTGGGCAACCTGTTCCAGTGTTTCACCATCCTCGTTGTAAAAAATTTCTTCCATATACCTAGTCTGAATTTACCCTCCTATAGTTTAAAAACATTACCCCTTGTCCTATCGCTACAGACCCTACTAAAAAGTCTGTCCCCATCTTTCTTGTAAGCCCTCTTTAAGTACTGAAAGGCCACAGTAAGGCCTCTCTGGAGCCTTCTCTTCTCCAGGCTGAACAACCCCAACTCTCTCAGTCTGTCCTCCTGGGAGAGGTGTTCCCTCCCTCTGATCATTTTTGCAGCCCTCCTCTGGACCTGTTCCAACAGGTCCATGTCTTTCCTGTGCTGAGGACTCCAGAGCTGGATGCAGTGCTCCAGGTGGGGTCTCATGAGAGCGGAGTAGAGGGGCAGAATCACCTCCCTCGACCTGCTGGCCACGCTTCTTTTGATGCAGCCCAGGATACAGTTGGCTTTCTGGGCTGCGAGTGCACATTGCCGCCTCTTCATTCTTCTTATTAAGGAAAAACTGGAAAAAAGGATAGGCCTTATGACACATCCCAAAAGCCAACAGATGCCAATGACAAATCTCCTTTGGACTCAGATACAGAAGATGGTTCCTAGTCCCTTCCTAGAGGGACGTCCTACCCCATTAAACAGTGAAGCTGGTGGATGGTGAAATTGGGGCAAAGAGGTAAGTTGAAAATGGCTTGTCAGGGAAGCAGGATCTCACTTACAGAACTCCTGAACTGAAAACCCAGCCTTTAACTTTCTTCCAAAAGGCTAGATTGAAAACAAGTCTAAATATCCTTTCTTTGCTCAACATCACAAGGTACCTTCTGTACTCTTCTCTCTCATGTTTCTGCATGAAAGAAAATTCAGCAAGCAATTTATCACTAAATTAAAGTCACCACTATCAAAATCATTCTGGATCCAAAAAAGCTGAATAAATTTCATCTTACTTGTAGAAATGTATTTTGGGCAATGATAAAGAGCCTGGACCAGCTGCTTCTCACTTAGCTCTTACGTAAGCAACACCTGCACAGATTTCAGTTGTGGACCGGCTGAGTGAGGGCTGGCTGGGGGAACTGCAGTGCCATGTGCTGAGCTGAAGACAGAGGGGCTGGTCCTTGGGGATCACACTGAGTTCTTCAGCCTGGGATGCTCCAGAGTCCCCGGAGACACTGTGGCCAGGCACGTGCTGCCTTTTTTCCAGCCTGGTATGGAGATAACGGGAGTGACATTGTAAGGAGAAGATTCAGGCAATGTGATTTAAAAAAACAAAAATAAAGAAAAAATCCCCTCTGTGATTTTGTGGCTCTTTGAGCACACTGGATGGTGGTGCTGGAAGTACAGGAACACAGGCACAAACAGACTTTATTAGTTTAATAAACTAGAACAACTAGCATGTTTTGACACTCCATCACTGTAACTAGCCTTTAAGTGAGACAGGGTCTTCATCCAGTGCTATTTCTAAGGAGGATTTTCTTGTCCTTATGTTTTCCCTGCCTACCAGGCACATGGGGGCTCTGCTGTTTAACCCTTCTTCCCCTCATTTATATTCCCCATTCCCACACAACCCATAGGCAGTATTGTACAGCATTACTCCCCTCCCCCAAACTTTCCCTCTTTCAGTTGGTATCACCACAAAGGAATAGATTATTGCTGACACTGATCCCAATTTAATCCTTTCAATAATCTGATTTTTCCAAGCCTATTTATATCCTTGAAATGACAGTGGGGTTTAAAGTGATACAAATACCTGAGCCTAAACACTGGTACTATCCACACTAGCTTACTCCAGTTTTGACCCTCCAGAACAAAGTGTAACTCCAAAAATTATTTGATAAATCCCTTTTCAAGTGTTGGTAGTGCTAGACTGGTCCTTGGTCCCTCTTTTTGATGAGCAATACTTTTCATGTTACAGGTTTACTCTGTGTTACGCTGGTAACAAGCTGAGGTCCCAAAATAAGTTTTAAAGCGCATATAAATGTAGAATTTCTTTTCCCTTTGTGGATTTTTAATAACCTTCTGGTGTCTGGAAATGATCAAGAAGTAAAGCTTTCATAGCAATGTAAGAAGTATAAACCCATTCTAGTTTGTTATTTCATCCAGCAACTTGAGAACTTTTTTTATTTTCCTGGGCTTTAAGGTGATCAGCCAATGTTTTCTCCCATCCCCAATCTCCTTAACAATCTTATTAATGTTTTACATTCAAAATAGAGACAAAGCAATCTGAAAACAAAGCCATCCTTAGGGCTGCATATTCTAAATGTGCTTGCTGGACTATTTCCACTATTTGTAACCAATTCATTTTAATATTGCTCCTGCTTCTTGCTAGATCTGCAGAACTTCAGTTCACACGTAGCCAAAGAGTAGTTCAACCAGCAGTCAGGAGGTTTTTGTTAATTTTTTCCCCCTTTTTTATAATTCAACGCAGTGACTTGTTTATATAACTGAATCCTTTTGTTTCTCCGAAAGGGACTTGGATATTCCACCGAGCAACGACACCCATGGTAGGTGATGGTCCTTTTTTTCCAAAGCAAAGACCTCAGTTTTCAGCAGAATTTACATTCCAGTAATAAATATTTAAAGGAATTACAACGGAACTGAAGCAAAGAATGTCCCTCTGAAACACACACATACGTGCACACACACACGCATGCACAGACACACACACAGAGTCAATTAGTCTGGGGTCGCTCCGATGCAGATGGTGCCTCTGTTGAAACCCTGAAATATTTTGCTTTTTCCATTAGAAAACTTGGCCCCTTTGGATTTTTAATACCTCATAAAAAGCTTATAAAATGCTATTCCTTACTGTCTATGTAGCAGATTGCTCAAACATCTATGTCAAAGGCATTTTCTGCAGCAGGATCGCTTTCTACCCCTAAAAATGTGTAAGACAGAATACAAATCATGCTCATTTCTTGCTGTCCTTTCTCAGGCATGAGCTTTCGGATTTTCTATCGTCTCTATTTTTTCTACAACAGGCTAAAATAAATGACACCAATATGGCAGTTTTAGAACATACCGGGTCTACACAACTACCTTTTTGCTTCAGATGTGTAGACTATTATTAAGCAAATGAGATACTGATGTACTTTTCCATTTACAAAGCTTGTATTTTCCCCTGTGGACATAACAACAGGTGATGTCTTAATTAATGATAGTGAAGATTATATATATGACATAGACAAAAGAGCTGATTTTTAAAAATAAGGAAAATATTCCCACTCCCTTGAGGAAGAAGAATGAACTGATTCCAAAAAGCAGAATAATGAAAACCAAAAGGCAAAAGAGGGAAGAATGCCGCATAAATACTGGAGTTGTTACCTGCAAACGTCTCCCTTTGCAGATGAGACAGTGTTTATTCTGTATGTATGTTGTATCCTGCACAGCACTTCACATTACTCATAGAATAACCTGTCCGTCTTCACATTTGCATTGAACAATGCCCACATAAGAAGCACTGCATCTGTATTATTCACTGGCTGAGTATAGTGCTCATTGAGTGCTGCCCACTGAGGAGGAATCAGAGCCTACTGTCCCTTCTCGTGCCGCAGACCACCTTATTTCACAAGCAGCTTCGCCATGAGGAGGCTGATACCTGCAGAGACGTTACCTGTGCAGAACTGACCCACTTAGAGAGCAGAGCGTGCTAGGGTCTGACATGTCCCTCTTCAAACTGGCAGATGAAAATGCCGTGATCAGTACCTTGCTCAGCTTCATCCACTGTGTTATCCACATCTGCAGCGATTGTGTGATGGGAACAACACACTGATGTGTGCTTATCAAGGGAAGACTGTTATCTCTGACTTTCAAAGCTTGAAACATATAGCATGGGTGGGAGCTGCAGAAGGACCTGTGTCTCACGCACAATCTCATGAAAAAAGCAAGTGAAAGAGATGAAGAAACGGGTGTAGAGGAGGAATCAGTCTTGGAGAGGGGCCCTAAGGCAAGAGGGTTGGAGGGGGAGGGCTGTATGTTATTTTTCCATTCATTCCTGTGTCCAGGGCTAAGCAGAAAAATAGTACTTCATCTCCATTTCCACCTCCATCTCTGATTTTTCACCTTGGGCATCTGGTCATTCTTAGCTCAGTAGGTTTAACTTGCTGACCTGACATGAACATACCCATGTTTCATGTTGATCCTGGCTTAAACTCAGCAGAAACAGAAATAAGAGTGGAAAATAACCCAGCTGGCCACTACAGACAATGACACTGAACCTGTTTAGGAGAAATGGAAGGTGAACACAGCTATGTGGAAGGTCTCCAGCTACTCAAGTTGATCCACAGCTAAACAGCAAAAGGTGGGTGGGTGCCTGTGGACATGTGAGCATGGACATGCATGCACCAGTGGAGAAGCAGGGATAAACACTTATACACTCATCAATACTCCTTGCTGTGTTCAGCTTTCTGCAGGCACCAGTGTGAGGAGGCAGCCCTGGGAGAGGTTTACCTTCATCTCTAGAGTTTTGGGATGGATCCTCCGGCCAGGGAAGGAAAGGAGAAAGACCTCCTGCAAGAAAGGTGAGACCCCTCCAGGGCAGGGGCAGGTCAGGAGAAGCTCCTCCTGGGAGAGGGGCAGGCGTGGATGGAGGCAGGAGGGCCTCCTGTTCCTGCAGCTCGCTCTTCCCATGCCAGCCCTGCTCCATCTGCTGGCAAGAACAATGTGGAGCCTCCTGCATTGTTCTTGCCTGCCGGGATCCAGCTCCTCTTGCGGCTTCCCCAGCCCAGATTCCCTCCATGGCCTCATTTCATCTGCCACAAGGGCCAAGGGTGGGAAGAGCAGAGCCTTCGCCAGGCAGAGGAGGGTGAACAACCCTTTCTCTTGGGTCACAGGATGAGGAACTGCCCTCCCACGAGCTTCCCTCTAGTTTTGCTTCCAGCACGTCACCAAGGTTACAAGGGAGCAAATTAAGTATTGTGCACACTGCGTATTCGCCATCTGATCTACTGGTTGGGAACCTGATTTTGCTACTTAATTGTGGTCAGTCAAGCCCCAGTGAAAAGGCTCTGCAAATCCCCCGAGGCTGCGTGGCAGAGTGGGATACTGCTGGGCATGGGGTAAGATGGCAGCTCTTGTCTCAGCAAGTGCCCAGGAAAGCAGGGTGCAGCTGTGAAAGGTATTCAGGGGAAACATGAGCACTTCGGCTCTCTGGTTTGCTGCTGAGCACTTTGCAAGGTTATTGTTTTGGCTTTACCTCCATTTTTCTCTTGCCTACTAGGTGTTTAAGAGAAAGTGCTGAGGAAAGCTCTGGTCTTTTCAAAATACGGAAGCAACACAGAAAATATTTGCCATGTATGAATGGTATTGCAAACTTGACTGACTCTTCTCTGTGCAAGGAGACGCAGGCTGGAGCCCCAGTGCTGTGCTGTGCCAGGCAGGGATTTTAAGAAACCTCCTCTGTGAAAGGCAGTGGAATTTTCAGCTCTGGCACCATTGGCACTAAATAATTTTTCCTCTTGTCCTGCCTTCTGCTGTTGGGAAATCATCTGCACCTGGATTTTGCTTCTCTTTTCCATATGGGAAAAGCATCGTGTTCATCCTCCTGCAGTCCTTACAGATGGCATCTCTTTCAGCTCCGTGTTAGAGGTGGTCAGGTGAATGAGGTAGGCTGAGGTTCCCCACAACAGCCATTTCCTCGGGGAGGGAAGAAGGGCAGCCAGTGTCAGACTGATGTTTACAGAAAGTTTAGTCTCCAGTGGATTTCCCTACTCCAACAAAACAATAGGAGAGTCTGGTACTATATTATCCATGCTTCCTCTTTATTCAGATTTTATCTGTGAATTCTTGCAAATAATAGATGACTGTGACCGTTATTGTTCTGGGAAATAGGAAAATGAAAACATTAGACAGACCTTAGCAATTTCAATGGACTTATTCATGGTGTATTTAGTTATGCAAGTCTTTACAGAGTCAGGAACTAACAAATACCTGTTGGAATAAGTAATAATCCTGTGTGTTCACAAAAGCAGCTCTCTTATGGCTCACCAGGCAATGAAGCTGGTGAGGGGTCTGGAGCACAAGTCTTGTGAGGAGCAGCTGAGGGAGCTGGGGTTGTTTAGCCTGGAGAAGAGACTGAGGGGAGACCTTATTGCTCTCTACAATTACCTGAAAGGGGGTTGCAGAGAGGTGGGTGTTGGTCTCTTCTCCCAAGTGACTAGCGACAGGACAAGAGGAAATGGCCTCAAGTTGTGCCAGGAGAGGTTTAGATTGGATATTAGGAAAAACATCTTCACTGAAAGGGTTGTCAGACATTGGCACAGGCTGCGCAGGGAGGTTGTTGAGTCACCATCCCTGGAGGTTTTTAAAAGACGTGTGGATGAGGCGCTTAGGGACATGGTTTAGTGGTGGACTTGGCAATGCTAGGTTAATGGTTGGACTTGATGATCTTAAAGGTCTTCTCCAACCTAAATGATTCTATGATTCTATGATTTTTAATACAAGATACTGCTTCAGTCAACCAAATGCTACAGAGTTCAGAACAAAAACAAGAAAAGAAAGATAGCTCCACTCTTAATGCCACAAGATGTTGGGAGGCAATCCATTCCAGCCCTTCTATGTCTATGCTTTAATACAGGCATCCTCAATGCAAATTGCATGCCGATGATTAATAGATCTTCTATCAACTGAACTTGAACTGAAGTTCATACTCTTTTATTTTTTATTTTTCTTTTCTAAACCTGCATTATAAAAGATTATTCAGAAATCTTGGAATGAAAACTGCTAGGTCAAAACTCACATTTTTCTACCAAGTCTATGAAAACTTACTTTAAAAAGTCGCATACTGTAGAATCTCAATTATCCCGGAAGGCTTATCTGGGTTATGGCTTAAGTGTGCTATTCATGCGCTGCCAGCTTGTTCTAGAAGTATAAGATGGGCTGTAGTGCCTCGCAAAGCAGCTAAACCCTTCCCTGGACCAGACGGAGTCCAGAAGCAGTTCAATGGTTTGACTCGAGCGAAGAAGTCCTGCAGCTGTCCCGCCGGTCCCGCAGAGAGCTGGGCTGTGCTTCAGCGCTACAAGCCATGGAGCCGTATGGGTCCTCCGCAGTTCTGGCAGTGTTTTGTGTCTGCCTCCGTGTCACGTCCCAAGTTCTGGGAAGTCTTCTTCATTTAGGAACTTTGCCATACGACTGCACAGAGCCGGCTTTGGCGTGGTGCTGTGCGGAAGCTAAGAAGCCTTCGTGGGTACCACCTGTCTGTCTGTGGACTAAAACCTCCTGCATTGCTCATGTATTATTACTTCCCATTGTCTAGGACCTTTCCTTCTCCTCCTCGTCACCTCAGGTAAAGGGGAGCTGTTTGTATATCCATGAGCTTAATACTTACTGGTCTTGGAAGAACTTCTCTGGCTCCTTGTACATTAACACTATTCACATTTTTGATACATATGCAATTAATAAAATTTGAGCAGAACTTTAAAGCTTTGACTATACTCTGGATGGATTATGAATTTCATGTGTTCCATGAAGTACATTAAAACTTGCTACCCACAAGGACTTCCCCCAAGTGAGAAACTTCCCTTCTAGTTTCCAAAAGAAATACCTAGCTTTTGGGAAGAGATGCCCAAGGTAAAAAGGTAAAGACAGGTAAAAAAGAACATGCAGTTTAGGCTCACCTTGCACAAGTCCATCAATTCAGGTGAAGGCATCTTGTGAACCGAAAGCCTGAATGGTGCGAACTAATTCTGAATAAAGCAGTATTAGTGTGAAATACATGTCCAGCACAGGGGAGGGGAGTTATGCAAGCGAAGTTACTCTGCAGCAACTCCCAATGTGGATAAGCCCTTAATTACTTCTAAAATCTCACCATTACTAGGCCATGCTTATAATTTCTAGAGGCCTCGAGTTTCTGGAACAACTGGAGTATGAGATTCAATTGCATTCACTTCAGTAGAGGATACAGTTAAGTATGGGCACGTTCGTAGGCTTGAGGCCGGTCATTAACTAATTGGTGTATGGGAACATTTAAGTTTTTCCCATCTGATTTTGCAAAGTTATTTGGCAATACTTCCTCATGAGCCTTTTTGCACTTTTTTTCCCTCTCCCTTCCCAGCAAACCAAACGCCCACCAGAATCAGAAAGAGCATTGCAAGTACGCTAACTTCCCGTTTTCCCCTTACTGTAGACAAAAATATTTGCCAAGTTTTACTTTTATATATATATATATATATATGTAGGGTTTTGGTTGTTTTTCTTTTTTAAACAGTAGGTTTCAGAGTGTTTGTTTCCTTCGCAGCCATGCAAAGCCTCCCTTGCCAGCAAGAGCCTGCCAGCCGGAGCAGTGGCGGGTGTGGGTGGGGGGGGGGGGGGGGGGGGGGGGGGCGGGTGGGGGGGGGGCAGGGTTGAGGGTGTGTGTGTGGGGGGGTGTGGGGGTGTGTCGGGGGGGGTGGGGTGGATGGAGGTGGGTGGGGGGTGTGGTTGGGTGGGGGTGTGTGCGGGGTGTGGCCCCGGAGAAACTACAACCCCCAGAGTGCGTGGCGAGGGGCAGCTGGGGGGGAGCAGGGCAGGGAGGCACGAGGCCTTCTGGGAGTTGTAGTCCGGCGGCCTCCGCTGGGCCGAGGGCAGCTTTCCAAGCACCTGTCTGTTTCCTGGGAGGCAGCGATGACTCCGCTCTCCACCGCTCCCCTCGGGGCGTTGCAGTGCAGCTGCCTGCTGGCAGCCCAACCAGGAACCAGTGGAGGAGGCATGGGAGAAATTTAAAGGTAAGGATCTCCCAGTATTTGCTGTGGGGTTGGTGGAGGAGGGAGGCTGCAAATCCTGTTGCCCCCCTGGTCCTCCTCCTGCCGTGCTTTTGGCTGGGAGGTTTTGCCATGTCGTTCCCCTGGCACGTTGTTGGGCAAGTCATCTGGATTTGGGTTGGCTTGCGGAAACATCTGCAGCGTTAGCACGTGGGACTGGTCATGTCGGCACATCTTTCTCCATTGCAGCAGTGTTTAGAAGTGTGGCTGTTGGCTCCTTTATGTAAAGGTTAGCGGGAATAAATAATCATCCAATCTTAGAAGAAGGTGGGGGAGGGAATCCCACTCCCTATAGGGGAGAATATGGGTCTTATAACATCCAACTTCTTGCTGAATTTAAGCTTGCTTTTTAAATTCTGTTTTATTTTTTTCTTTTAAGTTGACTTTCTAGGTCTTAGTAGAGAGAAACAGCCAAATACATGTTTTGCTTAAGAGGCTGCAACAGCTTTTGCCTGCATATGTTTCCTTGTTCCAGTTTTTCTGCTGTTTGCTGAACTGGAGGCAACTGAAAGTCTCAGGCTGTGCAGTTCAATACTGTGAAAATCCTTGGAAAAGCTTCAGTTTCATGCTGCTGCTTAATAAAACAGAGCAGCGGTCCGGATAGCGCAGGGAGGAGAAGCAGCTTTGGTACTTCATGGGTCAGGTAAAACACTCCTGAACATTTTGGCTGTGATTCTCTGACAAGTAGCTGCTTGGGATGCTGTTGGTACTTACACCTGAGTCTAAATTTGCCAGAGACTTTTGGGAAATACTTCGCACGAGGACACTCTGCTTGCCTTCCAGGACTGAATATACATCACATGGTGATCCCCAATGCATAGGGACTGGGTTCAGTGACACAGCTATAACCTGATGGTCCTTTCCTACAAATAGTTTACTGATCATGCTGAAGACTGCAGATTTGCTGTATGCAGTACTTATGGCCAGTGACACTGGTTCTCAGCTACTGCTTCTGGGGTGGCACAGCAAGCAGTAGGCACGCTGAAGAAGGTGGGAACAGTGGGAGTTTTTAGCTAAGGCTACTGATGCAAGAGCCTATTTAAATGAAAAAGGTGGAAGCGAAGACAGGAGTCAGTCCTAGTAAGGTTCTCACCCAAGAGGAGATGCGAAAGGCAGTTCTCAGTTCTGCTGGGAATTGCATTGCCCTTTTAATGGTAATAAAGTAGCTTTGCCCTTAATCTCTGTGGACGCTGCCAAATGCTGAACAGGTCTGAACAATAAGGCAATTCCTGTCCTGCTCGGAGACTTGGCACCTCTGGGTCAACGTGGAGGTACGGCGTACCATGAGGTTTTGGGCGTGTTGGGTTTGTGCACTGTGGGCACCAGGGCTGCTGTTGTATGGAAAAGCAGAAAGCTAATGAGCAGGTGTCTTTCACAAATCAAACACATGGAAATGTTAAACACAGTGCCCTCGAATGGTTACCCACAAAGAGGGGATGTACATTTAAAATGAGGATGCTACAGCTAATGTTAGAGGTGTTGGTAAGAATTGCTAAACTTTCTGTGAACTAATCAATTACCTTAAAAAACCCCTCAGCTGCTGTAGTGGGGAGAGCTCGTGGGTTGCTTTTCACATGAAGTTTTTCATACACCTCATAGACTTCTGGCATATCTGACATTATCCCTATTTACAGTATTAGAGACTCTGCTAATATGTAGGTAATGGAAAATGATTTATGGGGGCAGTAGCACTGAACCTGAAAGCATTCCCTACATGTTCAAGAAACTTTCCCAAATGTGAGAAGCACTAATATAAGAAACGGGGGACCATATCTGCATGTAGCCTCGCTGAGTTCTGGGTATTTCCCTGTACGCTGACTCCACATACATCAGCTTAACCCAGGTGATGACAGCCACTGCAGGACTGGTAGCTCACTCTCCAGAGCAGTGGCATGGCCAGGGATGCTGCTGAAACCCTGGGGCAGGGCAGGTGCCCGAGGAGGAGGAGGGTGTTGGTGGGACCTCCTGTTGCACCGAGCCCCGTGTGGGCAGCGGCAGCAGTGGGTGCCGCTCCCTCCTGGAGGTGAGGGCTGAAGGGGTTTGGGGGATGTCACGTCTTTTTCTTGCTGACCATAGAAACATAACCCACCCTTTTAGAAGTGCATTCAGAATCCAACCCTGGTGTACAGGCTACTAAATTTCAATTGCTGTTTTTATGTCATTATTGCAATTGCAGTAACTCTGTAAAGGACAGACAAAAGGTTGCTCTTTCCATCCTCCACTTTTACAGCAAAGGTTACCCTGAGCAATGTGTACATCTGTCTGTTCTAAGTGTAGAAATACGTATTACTCATACCTTGTCAACGTATATGCTGGGGAAACAGAAGCTGATTTTACAGCTATATTTCCTCTCTGCCAGTGCTTGAGAGTTGAGTGTTTCAGTGTTTCCATTATAAACCCCTGTTTTCTGAGGTTTATAACAGTCTTGAAGAGCGAACCAGTCTTGAACCATAATAGAAAGTGTGTAATGTTGCATTTACAATACAGCTGTAACTGCACATTAAGGAGTGTAATCTTCTCAGTGTACCCACAATGCTCCAATAAGGTTAATTGGAGTTACATATACTAAGAGAAAAATAGTATTTTAGCCCTGGAGTTGGTGCTCTCCATCCAGAGAGCTGAGAGCATCACACAGGGACAGAGTGCATCTACCTGTACCAGACTTAAAAAAATGCCATTCCTTGCTACACCATTAAAATACCCGTGTGCACCTGCAAAGGCTCCTCTCAGCACCCACTTCCCTTATTTGATGCCTCACTGCTTTACAGGCTTGGCCAAGGGAAAGCAAGGTAAAGGTGAGTGGAAGAAACTATGTTTTACCTAATGTATGGTGAGGCTTTTGTCCTGTGCCGTGTCTCTGCTATTTCTGCCCTCAGCTTCTAGTCTTGCATAAATAAACAGTCCCATCTGAAACCCCAGGCTCTTCTCCATTTCCAGCCAGCTTACTCCATCTGGCATCTTGCATTCATGTGTCACTTTGCTTACAAATATAAGGTAAATGAATTACAGTTCATCATAACATCCCACTGTCCCTGGGCTGTCTGAAGTAGTCCCAGCTCCTTTGCCATGCATCTGGGTAGTTGCTGGTTTCTCTAGTTAGCCTGAACTGCCACAGACAGAGCAGTGACTCTTAAGGAGAAAGTACCCCATACATTGGGGTACCTGTCTGACAGGTCTGGCTCTCTAAGCTGCATCTCTTCCAATGCACCTAATTTAAAGTTTTTGTTGATGGCTGTAGGATCCCGTGCCAGGCCAGGGATCCCATCATGCCAGTTCAGTTGGTGTGTGAGTGTAACCATCAGAGTTGGGTGAAGGGAAGTGTCTGCGGGTAATGGTGTTCTGAGTTAAAATGAATACTTTAAAATGGGTGGTGAGGAAGAAGAGCTGAAGTTAAAAGTGGACAGTTGCCAGGGCTGCTGGCCATGCTTATACTAGAGCTTATTTATCATTGCAGTTGCTCACTTGAGCTTGTTGGACTTAATTGGCTGAAGGTAAAGAAAGCCACAGCATGTTCAGAGTAGAAAGAAACTTCTAAGAATTGTTTAAAAAAAAAACAACCCCCGAGACTCTTGGAGCTTGAAGACTTTTTTAGGCTCTGTGGCAAGTACAAAGCAGTCTCCTCAGATTGTCACAGACCCATGGTTTTCCATGAACCTTAGCTCTGATCAGCAGCCAGTAAAAAGATAAAGTATGAAGGCTAAAAGTTTTGTTCCATGAATTTTATTTATTTTTTTTTTGTGTTTCAGTGAAACTGAGAAGGATACATATTTCATTTTTGCACTAGCCCAGCCACAGTCTAAGGCTGTGCTCATCTGCCACTTGGTAGAAGGCAGCAGAAGGTAGGAGGGAGGTAGGAGGCTGGACTCACTATGAACCTTAGGCTCAGATCCCACCTATCCAGTCTGAGAGAGCAAGTTAACATGAGTGTCAGCAGGGTTGAAATCTTGTTGAGAATAAGTTCTTCTTGCTGTTTCAACTCGTATGTCACATTATTTAGTCTTCCACTTAACCTCTCTTCCCATGGCTCACAGGTCAGCTTATTGGGTTCATGCCCTTTTGCAAGCATTCAGAAATCACAAATTTACTCTCAGATTCATGAGACTGCAGGAAAAACATGCAATTTTTTAATCAAACAACTAAAATAGTTTAATTAGTTTTTTAGCCCTGATCCTTTGAGTTTCACAGCTTTGGAACATTTTTTCCTTGCTTTGAGGGTTTGACCGTCTTTGCCCCCAGTAAAACCTGTGTTTGTCACAATTGCACAAATGAAGAACTAGTGCTTTAGCAAAAACTTGAACTAAGCCAAGACTTGCAGTAAGAACTTGAGATTTGGAAATGCTGGTTTTATGATTGTGCAAGTTTGTTTTTTCACTTTTTGTTTCTTCTGCCCCCTCACCAGTTATGCATGTCCGTGTTACAACGTATCTGCTGCGAATGAGAGAGCTGAAGGGGCTTCTGGTTTGGTGAATTAGTGTGCAAGGGGTCAGCAGAAAGGACTGCAGCAAAAAGTGATGAATGGGAGAGCACAAAAGGCTGAACTAGAGCAAAGCCATCCGTATGTTGCATGTGCTCTTCCGCAGCATGTAAGGGGCTGCAATTTGCAGGTTAGTTGTCTGTGCTCCCTGTCATATGGGTAAGAAGGCCTTTGGGAATATTGGGCACGATCTACCAAGAATTATTCATCATGTGATGCATAAATTTAGGCAGTGAATATCACCTGGATAGGGGCATGAGTGAAGATCAGGCTTTGCAGTGTATTTTATATTGCCCCTAGATTTGCCCCACGGTGTGAATGTATTATATGCCTTCCTGTCACAGCTCTATGTGCTCCACTGCACCATACATTTTGTGTTCTTACTGGCGCCTGAAAATATCCAGCATGATTGTTCACACTGCAGTTATTGACATTTTGAAATATTTATCATGGGGAACATTTTCAAAGGCAAGAGAGCAACAGGGCACCAACCTCCCCTGCCTGTCTACAGGAGTCAGAGCAGCGTTACCAAACCCTGCACCTGGTGTTCTCCAGGAGAACTTGTCCCATGAAGGGATGTTTTTGCAGCCTAAAAGAGAGGCTCTGTGGATGCCGCTAAAGAATTGCTGAAGAACCGGGATTGGTCCTCAGTGATTACTTTGAACTGCCAGGATGAGTCTCTGCAGTCATATTGTAGAACATGGGGATGTAGACTAATAGCTTCTGGGCTTCTTGAAGTATGGAAATCATTACTGTGGCAATAGTATTAGTCTGGCTTGCTTGACTTTGACCTTGCTTTTTCCTTTGTGCCAGCTTACCATCTATTCTGTGGTGGTAGTACCCAAGTTGTAATGCCTGTCCTGGTTTTGGCATGTTTGTATTGTCTAATCCATTGTACATTCTTTCGCTCTTTCTTTTTGCTTTCTTATTCATCTTGGAGGGATGATTGTATCCAATCCCTCTGATTTTAGACAGTGAGACATGAAGCATAAAGGCAGAGCTGATACTGGCCACAGTTTCCAGATGAGACCTGATTCTACCACTCTTGGTCAGCCTAAGGGCCGTAACTCATGGGAATGTGTTCCGTTCACATGTGTGGGCCTTCTTCTGGAAGCATGTGCTATTTGAAAAAACAGTAGTAGGCCTCAGGTGAAGAAAGCTTTGCCTCATCTGAGGTTCAGGGGTTTTGTGACTTTTGGTGCCTTCCCCCTTTTGTCATTTTGAGTTTTGACAGGGTATAGATAAATGTGTTGTATTAGTGAATTTACTCTTTCAAATAGCCTGCTCCCTTGTGTCTGTCATTATCTTTTTACCTGTTCCAGGCCTTAGTACTGAGCCTGTCAGGTCCCTGAGGGCACCAATAGGTCTTAGTTGTCCTGACTGACCTCACCTGAGACCCCCCCACCAACACACTCTGCCCATGGGCCCAGGAACCCCACTGAAGGTTGAGTCTGGGGCTTCAGGTGCTGGTTTGACCCCCTGGGTGGCCCCTGGTCCTGGCTCACCCCTTGCTGTGCCGATGGACCCTGCTACCTGCCTCCTACGTTCAGCCCAGTGGGCCTGCACCCCTTGGTCAGGGCTGCTCTACGGGGGGGTTGCCCTCAGCTCCCATCCCACCCCCCCTCCTGGCCCCGGCAGCCCATCTCCAGGGCACGTGCGCAGGCTGCTGATGGTCTGTATCAGCAATCTGGTGCTTTTGAAAGGAGTGCTGAGCAGCACGTTCATCCAGCTTTTGGCTTATCCTTTTCACAAGCAGAATGCAGGGCGGATGGCCGCGGCTGTCCTCCCACGACAGGATGGTCAGATCTGCCTCTTCGTGGCTGCTATTCTCCTCTTTGTCCTTTCTATTTGTTCTTTGACTCCCCTTCTCTCGTTAGGACAACCGAAGGTTGCGATGGCCAGGGTTTCTCCAGCTGGCAATCCAGGAGCCATTGCAGTGCTCTGTGCAATGCCAGTTGCTGTGGCTAATTGCCGCTGAGGTGGCTGCCCCGCTTTTAAGGAGGCTGCGTGTAATTTTTCTCTAAAGAAATCTCTTTGTGTCGTATTGAAAGGATTCCACAATAAAATTGTTGAACTGCAAACTGGAGAGGTAAGGTGGGGAATGTAGTAGCTAGATATAGCACATTGAGCTCTCAAAATAATTCTGTTAATTGGGGGAAACCAGCATTCTACATCTTCCTATTTGCAAAGTGCAGAACAGGACTGGGCTTTATATGTTTTGGTGACAATCCCACGAGCTAATGGATGAAAGAGAAGTTGATAAGCACAGTTTAGCTAATTAAGTTATAGAACAAGGTGCTTCTGTTAAGTTTTTCACAGTTCTTTTGACCTGTGGTCCAGCACTGAAACACAGTTCGGAGAACTCAAGCCCTGAGTTTGCTATCTAGAGGAGCTTTTAAATCAAGGAAAGAAGGTTAGGTATTTTTCATGGTGTTTAAAAACTGAACTTCACATAAGAAATTACAACTTACTGGTTCTTACCATGATTTTGTTACAAAGGCAAACATCTATACAGCTCTCTGCAACTACAAGACTAGTCTAGGCAGGGTTCTTTGGCTTTTGCTGTCAATGTGGAGCTATTGATCCATGAACATAAATCCTTACTTATCTTCAGTCAAGTTTATAGGACAATGAAATTATAGCATTGCTTGAATCAATCAATGTTTCTAAAGCAAGCTATAGAAATATAAACAAGTTACCGATTATTTCATAAAGTCAATTTGCTTAGAAATGCCTGGCCATGGGCAGCAGATGTTACATTAATTTCTGTGTTCTCTGGAATTTCACTGGGGCTTCAAGATCTTAATGTCACTATTAGCAAAGGTAACTTTATTTTAGAAACTCGTTCCGAGATCTCACAGCAAGAGGAAGAAACTGTCATTCCTTTTGACCACAAAATCTGTGCTATTTCTAAGTGGTGTTCTTTGAAATAACTAGGATATCTCACAGCTTGTTGCTTTAGAGGGGACTTAGTACAGGGACACTACATTTAGTTAGCATAATGACTTTTTTAGCCCCTGTGATATTGACTGAGTTTGAAGTACCATAACTTTTAGTCAGCTAAGATTAAATTTGTCAGTGAAGGCAAGTTTGCATAATATTTTAGCTTTCCTAAAATTTTAAGCTGGGTGCCTGTTTCCTGAGAAGCATTGAGGTTAATGGAACCAGGTTCTGACTTGTGGAAACAATTCAAGTACAAAAGTGTGTCTCCCTGTTTCTCAGTAGGAAGTGTCATGAAAGCAGCTTCCTCAGCGTGGTTTCACAGTTACCCTGTTTGCCTTTCGAGATCTGGCTCATTGGAGTGATTTTATTCAAGGTGGTTCAAGAATCTTCCATGAGCCCATAGTAAGCTTTCGGTGCTTCCGTCCGTTTTGAATGCAGTGCAGGGTCCTCATAAGTGGACTCTGATGCCTTGATGGTCTGTCTGTTGAGTAGTTTGTCATGGTTTATCATGCAGGAGTACAAAATCACCCGATTAATTTGCTTGATCAATCCTTGAACAGGGATAGTAATAATGAAGTCGTAGACGGCTGCTGTAAATCCCTCTGTTCTGATACATTAGTATTCCCAGTACTTTGGCTATTAAGGTTGTTTAAAATGTAAAAAATATCTCTGTGAAATGTGTCTTTGATCTTTTTGATTGGTCTACCTTAAAGATGTTAAGAATTCATTTTGGCTTTGGAAAGGTTTTTGTCTTTAAGATAAATTAATATCATATATACTTACACAGTTTTGTACATGGGCTTTGTTAAAGCTTATACACAAACTATTCTCTGATTAATCTCACGGGTTTTTTAAGCTGTTCTGTGGTATTTCATTTGCAGTATTTTGTGGCTAAGCTGTCTATGTAACAGAATTTCCTCGATCTGAAGACTATGCTACAAATTTCTATAGAGAAGAACTGCTATAAAATTAAAACTTAACACCTTTCTAGACTTCCTTCATCTATTGTAAAGTTGGTGTGGCTCAGCCTTAATTGGATTATTATAGACCTAAAACATATGAGGTAGAATAGCATGAGAGGAGTTGAATTTGGTCATTAGCAGGAGTTCGTGGTTAGTCTAGCTGGTTAGTCATTAGCCTCTGAAATACATGAGACTACATTTTCCATTTGATATGCTTTGAAGACAGGTCAGATTTAGGTCTACTGAGAAGGTCTATAATCCTGCTTTTTAATAAGCTCTGTATTTCATGTCTGAACGATACTTGTGTATGTCAAGCATTGCTGAGGCTCACTGCCCCACTTGTATTCATTTTGAATTTGAAATGTGTTGTTTTGGAAGAGCATTTACAGAAAATATTCCTGGAGTCATAGCAGACAGGGCTTTAAGGCATGAAGGCTTTCTGGAAAACCTGGATTGTCTGGGTGCTGGTTTTTTTTTTTTTCTTTTCTAGTGGAGGAACACTTTGACTTCTCACACTTTCAATGCTATAATGTACTTCCCTTTTTTAATATTTACTGCTGCGAACATCGCGCAAGCTGAAGCTCTGGCTGTTCGGGATTGAACTGCTTCTGTCTTGTAGGTCTGCCATTTGCTGGGGAGTGCCAAGGCTGCAGTTACGGCAGTGCTGGGGGAGGAAGGATGAGATGGGTGTCTTGAGTGTAAGTTTGTGTTGAACACGGTTTTTTGTTGTTGTTGAAGTTGGTGTTGAGCAAGGTGGTCATCTGCCGATTTTACTTGCTATGGAAGAGAAGAGCTCGGATGGCACTGCGTCAAGGAGCTGTGAACCTTGGTAGATGCAATCTTGAGTGAAGCCTTGTGGAGGCAAATGCAGACAGTGCTGCTGACTCATAGCAGTCTGACAGGAAAAGGCTCTCTTCCTCTTCTGCTTGTCTCTGGCTTCCTCCAGCACGTGGTTAGTGAGGACTTCATCTCTGTCTCTGTAGTTCTTTGATACCGTTATCATAATGAGCCTGACCAGTGTGGCTCCACAAAAAGAACTGGGAGGTTGGTGAAAAATATCTGTGCTATTAACTAGTTAATTAGGATGCCGTTTCTCTTGTAAAGGACCTGTAAAGAGAGATGCAGGACTGATAAATAGCCTGTTTTCATTGCTGTCTGCATCCCAGACTCCTTTCCCCTGCCCCGCAAAGCATCATGTGGATTTTTGTGACTCTTCACGGAGCTGAGATCCTTATCTCTGGGATGATAACTGCAAGCGTGTGGGTCTGTGGTGAGGAGTGCTCCAGGTGGGTTTTAGAGTAAATGCCGCATGCCACCCTTCTTAATGGTTGGAGGTGCAGAGTTAAAACCCTTCAGCAAGAAACAGGTGCTGAGGCTTAAAAAACAAAACAAAAAGAAAACCCCAACATCAACAACAGAAAAGGATGGTTGTTGTTGTTGGGAGCTTGATTATGTGTTCTCTTTGAAATTGGATGCTGATGTGAGAGCCTATTTTCTTTCATAATGTGTGTGTTTAAGAACTATTCATCCCACCTACCTCCCATTGTCACTGGGAAAAGGCTCCAGTGATTCTTCAAAAATAAGTGAGGTCTGTACTTGACTGTGTGTTTGCTGATAGGAGTTATGTCATTGACTTTAATAGAAGGACATCAGTCCTCTACATGCAGAAAAAGATGTCCTTTCATTAAAAAGCCAAGTAAACTAAAGCACAGCGAAATTGGAATATTACTTCTTACCTTCTATGCTTGTGGTGATTGGTTTAGTTTTTCGAAGAGACTCGAATGCATATAGATATTTGATTTTTATTTTTTTTCTTAAAGTCCCACAGGATCGGTTGCTGGTTGGGATTGGCTTGTGTCCACTGATCAATTCCGTGCATCACTGGTTTTGAATCTTGTTGCAGTTCTTGGAGAACTTGGCAGCAGCAGCAAACTGGCAGAGCTGTTATTGACCCAGAACAGCAATAGCATTGTTAATACAATAAGCAAGGTTTTCTGTGAACTACTGTGCTATTCTGTGGAGCTGATGAGCTGGTTAACACCTTTTACTTATTCTGCAAGTATCTGAGGCTGGAAGGGAATTAATGCAGTTGTGGAGCACGGAGAACCAAAATAGCAGTGATTCAGTTAGAGTAGAGCCAAATCTTCTTAAAATTAAACTCCATTGTGTTAGAGACTTTACTTTTTTGATACCTATATTATTAACTTCTCTGATAAGAGCAGGAAATGTAATACAGTGATATTGGAGAAGCCTTGCACATTAAATCTAAGCTATTATCTTGGGGTTGTATGAGAAGAAACCACTCTTCATCTGGTGTGTTATGGGAATCAGATGTTGCAGAATTTCTGTTTCTCAAGATTACCATATAATTCACAAACCTAGTTTTTGGGTAGCTTTCATTTCCTTAACTTTCAAATAGGTTGTTTGGAATGGGTGAGAAGGCTGCAGTACATATATGGGTATTTCTAGTTTCGTAAGTAACAAACGATACCAGACAGTTCGGGGAATTTTGTCATGGGCAAGACTATTTACTTGCAAGCTGCTGCTGCTGATGTTGTAATCCTGAAGATTTTTTTTAATAATGGCATTTGGTAACTTTGTGTGTAACAGGTTGGTCATCTTCTCTCACAAAAGTGCTTCAAGGTTTGCTTTCTGGTTGACCTTTATAATTGGACTGGATCAGATGCTTGAAACAGGATTGAGGTTTGCAGGCGGGAAAATATGGAAGAAAGCTGAGGAATTCATATACTACGGACAAACCATCTGAACTGCAGTCAGAGCTTGACTGTTCATGTGCAGGTTGTTCAAGGGAGTGTGACAGCCTGACTGTGCCACAATGCAGAGACAGTAGATGTGGCTGTATTGATGTTAACCCTAATGCTAGAAATACAACGCAGGGGTAGCCAAAGTATCTCTGGAGAGGCTGATTAATGGTACCTCCAAGGGGGGCACTGTATTGAGCCAGGAAAATTTGCTATAGTACTGATGAACCTGAGATGATACAGCCAAACAGTGCTGTCTGTGTGGACTAATCAGTGTGACAGATGCTGACTTATGGCCTCTGGTACTACAGTTGGGTTTTTCTGCTCATTAGTTTTTCTTATATGTGTTCTACTAGTCACATTAGAATAGTTTTCCCCTAATTCCTCCTTTTGTGATAATTTAAAGTTTACTTTGTTCCATTCTTTTAAGGTATAACCAGTTTGGAGATTAAGTGCTGATGAAGTTTTATGTTGCAAAAATGTCTAGTTTTGTTACTTCAGAGAATGCCATTGTTTGTATGCCAAGGCACCCCTGAAGGGTCTTTATATTCTTCTTCCATGATCTGTACCATGGTCAGGCTCTCTCCCCCTCTTTTTTTCCCCACAATTTCCCCCGTTTCCCATACTTGATGTCTAAAATCCTATTCAACAACACTGATGTCTCAAGCGGTGGGTATGTAAATATTTACTGGCACGACAGTCAACAACAGCAGGAGGGGGGGAATTGCTACATCCTACCATTCAGGGAACCTTCAAGTTCTCTCTCAGAGTGTGCAGATGATGAGAACAGGAAAAGTTTGCAGTTTGTGCTTGACTTGATGCGTTTTTGCTGTCTTGGTTCCTGTTTTGTTGCAGATGTCATTCCTATAGCAGTGGAAGGCTTTATCAGCTCTTGAGGAAACTTTCCCCTGCACACACACTCACACCACTGAAGGCTGGAGCTGCACTAGAAGAAAATGGAGCCTGTAGATCTCCTGGCATCTGCCTCCACAGAAATAAATAGTACAACAGTCACCCTGGCTTTGCTGACGGTCTTCCTAGTCCTGCTCTATTGGTAAGTGATAACGATGATATGGGCTGCATATCAGACACAAAGCCTGCTGAAGCTCCCCCAGCTTCTACAGAGTCTTTTATTCTTAATGTGAAACTGGAAGATAATTGGCCAGAAGGGACACGAAGGGGGAGTTGGTTTGGATGCAGAGGTTGAAATAAATACTCACAAAACTGATGATGCTTTCTCGAGAGTTCTCTCCTTGCAATATTTTCTTCTAAGCACTTTACCAACAAAAGGCTAACAAAAATTGTATTCAAAATTAAGAACTTATTATTGTTGGCTTCTTATTAATTTCTGTAGGTGGCAGGAACATTGGTGCTGGTCAGAAAGAAACCGAGTACTTGTTGCAGGGTCTTGTTGGACCTCTTCTCCGTACTATGCTGCACACTTGTCCCTTGCCAGGTTTCTCGGCTTAAGTGTACAGACACTCTTAACGGCTGCTTGAATTTCCTCTCTTGTTCTTTGCATGCTGAGTAGTGGCTACAAATCAGAGTAACAGCAGCTCTAATGGTAAGCACAGTAAGCATTGCAGTGAGCTGTGCTGAAATTAAAAAACCCCACCCTGTCCAGATACTTTATTTCAGAAATTTAATTAGCTGAACTGGGAGTGCTTTTCCAACTGTTTTTACTTGAATACCTCTTCAAATCCTGCTTTCCAGTCAACCAATGTTTTTTCTGTGTATTCAAGAAAAAGTTTCAGGGACAGTGGTAGAAAAAGAACCTCTGATGAAAACCCAAAGCTAATCTAGAAGAGAACAGTGATGGCATCATGAGTTTAGCACAATTGTTGTAATAGTGTAAATGACAGATCATTTCTTCATGTTTCTTCATTCTTTGACCCTGTTGAGTTTTTTTTCAACTTCCTTGTGTGTCAAAGAAGGGTCTAGAGAGACTAAAAAAAGACTCTTTTGTAGTCAAGCCCATATTTGATGTGTGTTGCCATATCAAGTAGCTGGGTGAGCCTACTTTCTTAATAAGATCTGCCCAAATCATCACAAAGGTCCAAGTCGTACTTCCTTTGAATTTGCTGGGAAAAAGAATGGCAGCACTGGATCTTTCAGTAAAACCGTACTGTTTAGCTGCTGACCTGTAAGCTTAAGGGGATGAGAGGGAGGGCAGAGGCACATCCACAGTTCAGAAATGCAGCAGATAGGCTGGTGAGATCTGGCTGCCTATGAGACAGCTGAAAGAGCCTGAGGCTACCACATAGTACATGGCAAGATGCGCCGAGGTCTCTGAAAACACAAAACTGCTCTGTGTAAATGTAGGGTACATGCCGGTGCATGCTTCTCCAGAGCCTCGTTTTCTGGTTCAATTTAAGGAAGGCTGTTCCTCACCTTGAAGTGAACATGGCAGTTTAGTGCAGAATTTGGTCTTGCCTTAAACAAACCTAGCTCTAACTGCAGACTGAAGTCAAAGTTAAATGAGGCTTCTGGCTGTGGACAGTCAGCTGCTGAATTGAGTGCCTACCATATAAGCTTCCAAAAGTCCAATTTGGGAGTGAGGTGGGAAATTGCCTTACAGTAGAGATACTCCTTTCAGCGTTTCTCCTTTCCTGGCTGAAGGTAAGTTCTGTGAAGTCATCAGGTAAAGGAAGCTGGAGTTTTATATGGGGAAGTGTTTTATACTCTTACTTGCCAATGGTTATTACTAACCAATCTTGTTGATCTACAGATACAGGTTGATTTTAAGTAGCTTATTGAATACAGGTGCCTATAGGTAGCTCTTCCAATGAGAGGCTGGTGTTTCTTAAGCTTTCAAAGAAATACACTGGGCAACATCTGTGGGCTATTGGTAGGTTTGCCTGCTGGCTAAGCTATTCAGATCCATTTATTTCAGTAAAATACAGTGACTGAACCTGTAAGGTTAATGGCTTGAAGCACATCTGCAAATGTGGTGATTGTTGTTCAAACTATTCATCTAAGAGTCTATTTATAATAAAGTTTTTTTATACTGCATGCTTGTTTAAACAAATGAGTAAAAACCAAAGCATGCTCACAGCTTCCTTCATTTGTGGCTGAAACCTTGGGTTCAAGGAATTAGTTAAAGAGTATGTAAAGGGTTGCTAATAGAAATGCAGGTCCCTAATTCTAGAGAATGTTTTATAGCAATCATGTTGCATACCCAGTTGTCTGGCTCTTCTAGGAGTCGGAAAACACAAGTGTTATGTATGGCAGGCGTAATAATAAAGTAATAACTCTTCAAGTTCCTTTGATGTTTTCATACTAAGGCTTATTCTCATTTTTTTTAATAACTTCTGAAGTCTTCTTTTTCTAGCTTTTTCTGCCAGCATTGTATCTTTTCAGAAGGGCAGTCATGGGGGAAGGGAGGAATGAATATTTGCTTTTGTAAATTTTGTTATGGTAGTAGCTTATGATTGATTGGGGTCATACTGTGTCAACTGTTGTATGGGTACAAAGAATAGGCAGTTTGTCCACCTTGTTGGCTGTAAAAGGCTTACAGGCTAAACAGAAGGCAGTTTCAGGTAGAGAAGAGAGTCAATAGATCTAATGCACACTAGAATAGTAACACGGTGATGGCAACTGTTGTGTTACTGAGCTATTACCTTGGCATGATTTTTGTGGATGGGGGTACTCCATGGTTTAAATGACAGCCTTGAGCTGCTGCCTGTCGGCTCAGCCTCAGTCGCTGTTAGCATGTGTATTGTAAGGCCAGCTGTGATTTATCACAGTTCAGCTGGCAGGTGGTATCTTGCTAAGTTGTGATAAGACCAATCTCTTCACATTTTTGGGTAAGGTGAAGTCATATGAAACAGGGAGAGAAACGAGGGTTGACTGGGAAAGGGAGGAGAGGCTGTAGCTGCATAAAAACAAACTTCTGGAGAAGATATATGACTTAGGAGGAAACTTGGATCATTTGGTCATTTTTTTAGACTGTTACTTATGGTACAATGAAGATCATCAATAACTTTTTATAACAAATCCTCTAATGGCACACCTCTGATTTCTTATGTGTTGTCATCAGTGTAATACGAAAGTGATGCTTGTAGTGTATTGTGTCAATTTTAAGTCAGTGGAAAATTCAGCAACTATAATCTCCCAGTATTTATCCTCCACATGACCTTAAGTCAGCTATAAGGAGAGGCTTTTTAAGGTAGTTGATTTGATGTTGGGAGCAGAAAAAACAGAGAAGCTTTTGGGTACATAGTCTCTTCAGATTTGAAATGGGAAGAACAAACCTGAGGTTGCTTTTTTGGCAATCTGTTAAGGTAACTGATGTTAATGCTCATTGCAGGGGAGGCTGGACGAGATGACCTTTAAAGGTCCCTTCCAACCCAAACTATTCTATGATTCTATGTGCTCAAGCCTGCTTGCTGTCCTCCATTCCTGAAAAACTTAGTGGTCCACTTCCCTCCTCATACTTAATACTTGCTCTCAGTAGGTAACTTTCTCTTCCTACAGGCTTCATACCATGGATTCTTTGGTGGCTATTGCTATCTTATTACTATTGTGATAGATAATGAAATTACTGCTTTCCTGACAACAAAAAGGCATATTATGGCTAAGTACGTAAAGTTCAGTAATACCAATGGCACAACACTGAGCACTCTTGAAAAAGCACTTGTCCGTGTCCCTCCCGCCCCTGTGATTTCTAGTAGCCAAACTGATTATCAGAATAGTTTTGTTTCAGAGCACTTTCTTTCTCAATTCCAAGGACTGCTGTATCTATTCACTTTATCTCTGTGAATCTCAGGGTTTTTTTCAGGCATGAAATAAAAACAGACACTTAAGGAAGGAATGAGGTTAACATTTACAAATCCCAGTGATATTCTCTACTGAAAAAATGCGGTGGTATATCTATGCAACATATTGTTCATTTTCATTTCAAACATACGCTGCATTGGGTATCCCATTCTTGGTTGTAGCTGCAAACATTGCTTTGTGTCCTTCTTTTTGCTGTCTGGGAAGATGTTTGATAAAATGAAAGCAGGAGTTTATCTTGCTTTAAAGTTTAATGTACCATAAGCTTAGCATTATGAAGAAGCTGTCACAGCATTCAGATAACTGTGTTCAAACTGGATTATCAACCCCTTGTCTAAACAAACCAGTTTTTTTTTAGAAACATGGAGGTTGGATGGGAGGTGTTTGTTTATGTTTGTAAGATACACGTCTAATTGCATGGTTTCAAACATAGCAAAACATATACTAGCAGTGTTCTTGTCTGTTTCTGAAAAGCTAAATCATTCAGAAAGATGTCATTTTTACATTGAAGTAATATTAATGATCACTTGTGTTACAGAAATGTATAGAGAGATTGAGAGATTTGGATTACACTGGATCTAGATACTGTCCACCCATTGCACAAGTCAATTCTGACCCAAAGCATTTGCAGTCTCTGATCAAAAAGAATGAAAACTAAACTTAATAGGTTTTTTGTCTGGCCTTAAGCCTAGACATTTGCATACACTTAGATGCAGGAGATACTTAGACATGGGGGACAACATGTGTTCATCAGTTGGTACCGTACCTGTACTAGACCACATCAGAAGTTAATCTCAGGACAGGTAGTATTTTGATTCAGATGACTTCAATACTATTGCTTGTTTGGCATTAATTTACATCTGTGGTTTTGGAAAGGGCTCTGAGAGAGAAAGTTCAGAGATAATCTGTCTCCAAATAAAATTTCATTCTGGTTTTGCAGAACCTTGCTATTTGGGCTTGAGTTAGGCAAAACTGAGATCAAATAGATCTCAGGTATTTTTTTTCCCAACCAAATGCCACCTAAAACTAGGTCTTGCACCATTTTTTGCTCCTGAAGAAATCAGTATTTACCAAAGATGTTTGATTGCTAGAGGTCTAGGCTTATGGTTTGAGTGCAGGCATAGGGTGAGCCGGTTATTCTCCCTAACACATTCAGGTAATGCTTCTGGACGGATCCAGTATCAGGCAGTACAAAACTTGGATCCTTTCTGAAAGGAGTACCAACTGTGGGTCATTCTGCTTCCCTCCCCTTCATTCAAATGGCTTATGAAAGCTAGAAGGCTCTGACTCAACAGGAAATATCAGCAAGCTGCTGTTGATGACAGAAAAAACTAACAGATTTGGAATTGTCTTTGTCATGCAGCTTTACATCAAGCAAATCTGGAATTCCCACTAATGTGTCATACATAATTTGATCCCACAGCTGTGGAATATATGGCCTCCTCTCTGAGCTAAATCAAGCATCTCTAGGTGAGCCTGAGAAGGAGCAGAGTAAACTACTGAATTATAATTTGGAAAAGTGCCACACCACAAATGACTAAATACTTTCTCTGAAAACAAGGTAGATTTGATCATCCAGAATGAAGTTCGCTCAGTGCCCTCATTATGCTGCTTTTAAGTAAACAAAGGTCTCTTATTTTCTGGGGGGAGGTAGGACAGTTTTCCATCATTGCTTTTGCAGCTTCAGATTTAAGTTCTCTGGGATGTCCTCAGAGGCTGTTATAACACCTTGGTTATTCTGACAAACGTAGCTCAGCCTCTAGTGCTGTACAGCTTTGGTTTTGTTTGCTTGCACTTCACTGCAAAACTCAGAGGCCTCCTATGTTCATGTTTGGTGGGGTTTTTTTTTTAAATTTAGAGATTACATGGCCAGCCATGTTTATTTGAAGACCCTCAAGTGCTTCCTGTTTTTTTTTTTTTTTTGCTTTTGTGAAGGTGCATTTTACCATAACAACTCTGTGTGAAGGAGTAAATCTCCAGCCTATTCATTCCTCATGGTCTTTGCTTTTCCCTAAACCTTTTCATGCCTCTCCCCATAAAATCCCTCAAGCACAATTTGGTTTTAGTGCATGGAGATTATAGTGTTAATAGTATGTTAAGGTAGACCTACAGGGATAGGTTAGCTTCCTTTCACGAAACAAATATATTTACCTATTGTCTGGCAGCATCTCCGGATCTAGTGTCCAGTGAAGCATGCGGTGAAGCTGGCTAATGCTCACAAATGCCACCAGGCCAACAGGAGCTGGACGCAGCCCTCGAGCAATCCCATTTTTGCTGTCCCTTCCTGCAGTGGTTGGAATGAACTGGGTCTGATTTGGACTGGGTTGCACAGGCAGGAGAATCTGGCAAGGGGAGGGAATTACTCTGGCTTCTCCATCAGGCAGCTTCTGCCTGGGAGGCTTCTCTGGGGCTTCATTTAGCTTTTCTGGACTAGCACTTTGGTATTAACTTTTGATCTGCTGTTTGTCTTGGGGCAGGTTGCTTTGTCTATCTTGGGGATATTCAGACACCTTGCAAACTAATTTTGGGTGCTCTGAATTAGCTTGTAGGAGCTCCTGCCTCCATCTACTGACTGTATTAGGAACCTGAGGAACTTAACACACTGCTCTTCGTGCACTAAATGGAATTGAAATTAGGAGATGAAAGAAGGCAATGCAAACAACCTCCTTAAAGAGAAGGCTCTGTCTGTGTGAGCAGTGGGGCACTCCATCCCATTGCGCAGGGGCTGTCTCTTGCTGTGTCTGTGCACTTAATTGCCAGGCTCAGAGGGGCCTCTCAGGGCTGCTGTAATTCCTCCAAACAGTGCCATGAACTCTGCTCTCCCTTGAACCCCAGGGGAGCATATTGACAGTTCCTGTGACTGCCGTGCACTGGGGTGACTAGTTTTGCACCTCATGTGCTCCAAGGGGCATGGACTTGTCAATCCACATCTTTCAGATAGCGGACCAAGTGTCCTGCCAGCCTGGCTGTGCTCCTCCTTAAATGGAAAGTTAAATCAGTGGGCAGTTTTGGCAGGTTAGACCTCCTCAGAGTGCTGAAAAGTAAATCTGTGTTCTTCCTTCTCTTGTCTCCTTCAACACTGCTCCCATGATTAAAAGAAAGTTGCCTATATTCTTCTTCACTCCTTTTTGTCTTTGCATCAGGCTTGGTCAATAACAATGATGTTCGGTGTTTTGTCCTCATTGCTGGCTCACCAGTAATTAATGCCTTTGATTGCCATGCCTTGTTCTTCTGTAGGGAGGTTTTATACAGTATTTAATGAAGCTGTCTGAAAACTATCTTAAAATAAAATATTGACATATTATTGAGACATTGTCTTTTATCAGTTCCCCTTGACATACCCAAAACCTTTAGATGGATTTTTCTATCTGTTATCTCCCTAGGTTTGTTTTTGGCTTTTTTTCCCCATTGAAAACAAAGTTTACTGTTCCATGAGCTCAATGTGTGCTAACTGCTGAGAAATAGCCAGCAGAAAGAGTTCAAAGTATTTTCTGGCTTGAGTCTGGAAATGCATTTATTTTACTTTCACAGAAATAGTGGAGGAGCTTGAGAAAATTATGTTCAATGTCTGTCTCTTCATTCCCTCACTTCATGTGCCATTGCTTACACTGGTGACAATTTCTTTTAAGTTCTTCTTGTTTGTTTTACATGTCTTTTCTATGGCTGGAGTGACTGTGCAGGTCAATAGGGGTACTAGAGTTTTAATGCAGGGGTCATCTAGCATGTGGTAGATTCTCCACATCTATTCCTCTGGTAGTTTCTTCCTTGGACAGTCCCTTCTTTCACGGTTCTGCAGAACCTGTGGGGTTATTGTGGGAGTTTATTAGGGAAGCAATAAACAAGGGAAAGGGCAAAATCTGTTATATTGCTTGGTTTGTTGGATAGGAAAAGAAGCTGGATGCCCAGCAATGGCTCGAGAAGGACTGGGAAGAATGAGTGGGAACAGAAGGATATGACTCCATATGAATTTGAAGTGGGTCATTACAGATTGAAGTCCAGTATGTTTGGGAAAATTGAGGCTGGAGGAAAGGAGCTGAGCTGGGGTGTATGTTGGGAGTAGGGCATGGGGCAGCGGTTGTATGATTGTGTTGACAAAGTGAAGTCTACTTCCTTGGAAAGAATAGTTCCTTTCAGCTCATAGAAACCTTGTGATACTTGTTAGGAGTTGAGGGGTATGGGAAGGATGAAAAGGCAGTGGACTTTAGAGGAGATGGGTAATTGGTAACTGTATGATCACAAGCTCCTGCTATATAAACGCTCTTGAATAAGAACTATTGGCAGAGTTTTGAACCTGTAACCCTAAGTATTCTTTTAACTTATTCAGTAGCAATAAATCTGATGTAATCTGTGCATGCATGTTTGTGGTTTCTCATCCAAAAAGCTCCAAAGAGCTTTTATGTAAACACCCTCTCAGTAGAGCTATAACAAGATGAAGAGGTCATTGAGGCACGTGGTTTGAAATGTGGGAAAGACATGAAATACAGCCGCCCTGGGAGAGGAAGGAGGAGCTAAAGGATCTTCAATATGTTGCATGCTAGCATGAGGGACAGAGAGTGATGATGGTCAGGACTGTAAGGGCCTTCTTCCAACTCTTAAAATATCAATATGATCTGTTTGCTCTCCAAAGACTTTAACAAACCTCAGTTTTAAGATTTTCTGAAATACTCATCATGGGTTGAGATGCAGCAAACTCTCCAACAGAGACCTCAGTATAAGCTTCATGGTAGGAAAACTGAGAAGCTGTACATTTGTTAGGGTAGATTTCAGTGAGTATAACACTACTGTTCTGGATTGTTTCATGTCTCTGAAAGTTATGAGGTATTGCACCCGGCATGGGACTCTGGGTTGCCCAAATATTTCCTCAGTAGCCAGTCAGGTTAGAGCTCTGGCTGAGTGAGAGCCAACACAGCTTTAAGAAGAGCAAGCACCCCTTGGTGGTTCCAGAAAGACTTCAGATCCACTCTAGCTAACGAAGCGGGGCTGTTCTGGAGTGATGTTCAGCAGCCTTCACTTCTAGATACGTATCTGGCCTGCTGTCTCTCATCTCCTCTTAAGAGCTAAGAATAGGTGGTGCAAAGATAAAGGATCCTCAGTTTTGTGATAACTATTCCTAGCTATGGCAACAAACCTTGAGCCTTTCAGATGTCAGAAGAATGGTATTGTAAACTTTGTCTACCAGGAAGTTTTAGACTTCAGATCATTTCTCACAGTTTGGACACCATCCTTAGTAGTTATGTTTTTAAACTTCAGAAAGTTAAGATTATTAGCAGTAGTTAATTATTTAGTGGTTTCACAATCTATCTTTCCTGAGATATGACTTGCTTAATACAAATGGAAGTGCTATCAACTTGAGTGGAAAATCAGCTGTCTGGTGTTCTCCTAGGACACAGAGCCCTGTTGTTAAATGAAAGGGACCATCGGGTCTTGCGTGTCAGGCACAGAGGAGTGGGGAGCCTCCCCAGAGCAAGGTTGCAGAGGCAGCTTGGAATATCAACTGTGGGCACAAGGCAGTGGAAGGACCATAAGAATCTGTGCCTTTGCAGGCCATGCATCTCATAAGGACTGGTGTATTTACAGTGCAAGGATGTTCATCCTACCAGGACTCAGGCTGGGATTTGAGTAGTTTGTCCCTAACCTGTCTCCTCAGCTTTAGTAGAAGCAAGCTATTAACATGCATGGTAAGGAGGCCCTCATTTCCATGATAGCTGGTGACTCAGGTCGTCTTTCAAACATTGACTGTATCACTGATGGACATTTTTCTATTTAATTTTTGACATTTCCATGGATTCTGTGCAGTAAAGCCTTTTCTCCCCCCCCCGCCCCCCTTTTTATTTACGTTCCTGAGTGAGACCATAGCCAAGCAGTGAGCTCAGTGCCATGGAAGCATTTTATATTTTGAGCAGAGATAAAAATCTCATTCTTTCTATAAACAAAACAAATCAACAGATGATGCCCAGGAGAACCATTTCTCTATAGCCATTTTCCTCCAGCTGCTTTCTATTCTGTGCAGCTTGCAATGCACCATATGAAATACGTATGTGCCTTTCTGTGTGTGCAAAACACAGGTTTCCTCCAGACAGTGGCAGCTCCATCATAAAAAAAAAAAAAAGCCACGTTTTTTCTTTTACAACACTGTAATAATAAGATTACTAATAGAGTTGATATGTTTGATTGTTTAATGATGTATAACTTAGCAATGCAAGAGGATATGCTGAAGGAGTTCCGCAGTCACAGCTGCTGCGTCTTCACTCTGAATGGGTTTGGACTATTGTCATGGGAGGATGAGGGGCAGAAATAATCTGAGTGAGTTTGAGTGCATCATAAACATGGGAGGGATGAGGGTACAGCCAAAATGCTTGTTTGGAGTTTTCTGCCCTGCGTGTGCTTGTGTGTGTCCCTGTGTTGGTGAGTTCCTCTGTGGTGCTGCAGTGGCTTTGTGGCCAGGCACAAGCCTGTTGCTTGAAGGAGCCTGATGGAAAGCAATGAGAAATGGCCCCTCCAGCCTGTTGGAAACCCTTGGTTGATGGCACCTCTTGCTTTTCTGCTTTTGTTTGGCCGTGCTGAACAGTTGAGAGGCTCAGGTGAATGGCCAAAAGCTGCAGGGGTGCAGGGGGTGAGACCCAGCAGGACCATGGAAGGAGATCATGCACGGGAAAGAGAAGAGGGTGCTGGATGAAGAGCTGGTAGAGAAAGTACACGGTGAGGTCTCACATGCTTGGGAATAGTTGCAGGTCAGCCCTTGGCAGAGGTGCAGCTGCAGGTGTCTCTTATCTCAGCAGCATCTTTCTGCTCATCTCCCCCTCCTGAGATGTGCTTCTGTACAGGAGGAGGGTGGCTAAGCCAGATGTTCCTAAACTGCAGGCTGGGGGAGTAGTATTTATCCTTGCAGGGGTAGGGAAAGGTGATAAAAGTTTGAGCATTGCTAGGTTAATGGACTGTCTTTTTGCCATAAATAGTCAGTAGTCTCTGAGACGTGGAGGAACTTGGAGCTAGAAAGGGGGAAGGAGGGCAGTAAAATTTAGCAACACTTCTGGTCGTCTTGATAAAGCGTGGTTTAGAACTGAAGGAAAATACTGTGGTTTCTCATCCAAAAAGCTCCCGAGAGCTTTTATGTAAACATCCTGTAAGTATACATGTATGTACACACATATGTATACATTTATGTTTATATATAACTACATAGCAAGTGACTCAGAACAAACAGCTTCTAAATAAGCAGCAGAACATAACTGATCTGATCCTTGGTTAGATCACACTCAGTGCCCAAAGCAACACCCTTATCCCACCTTTAGCCAAATGACTTCTGGCAGCTAAGGAAATAACCTTGGGTAAAACCAATAGAACTTTCATAACAGGGAGGTTAGCTATTGACCCTGAATGTATTTTATGACACCACCTTGGTTTTGCCTTGTGTATCTTCATTCTGTTGTTAAGTTCTGTGTTCTTGAAGAACTGCAGTCTCTCCACACCACTCCAGTATCTGTCATTGCGGCACTCGGGCTGCGGGTTCACACTCATCAGCACTGGATCATTCTCTAAGGCAGATCTGATCTGGACTGGCACCCCAGTCAGATGATCAGGCACATGAGACAATTTTGATTTAATTAATTGGAGTGCAATACAAGTAATTTATACTGTTTCTGCTATGCTACTGGGAGAAGATAGGCTGTAACTGATCTGGTTCAAAGTTCACTTTTCCATATTAACAAATTTGAGTTAACAGAGCTTTTTTCTACCAGAAAAAAGGTGTTGGGTGTTGTGGCTGCGGTGGTTTTATCAGAGGCTTCTTGCCCTAAATACTGGCTTTACTGTATCATTAAAACAGGGTCTCAAACTCCATTTGCTTTGTGCAATTGCCCTGCTAAAGTTAGGGAGCAGCAACCAAAGTTCAGCAGAAATTTCACTGCCTACCAAGTGGACATGAATCAATTTTTTAAAACTTGTATTTGTGAATGTGTTTCCCAAGGTGATTTGCTTATGCCTGAGCATTTTAGGCTTGCAACATCTATGGAGCTCAAACTCAGAGTTTTAAGGAAATGAAAGGTTAAGCGTTGTTACATAGCTGACTTTTTTTTTCAAAGAAGCAAAATATTTCAGGTGCTTAGTTCTTTTGAAAATTTGGCTTTAAATGGGGGTGGTTAACAGTCAGAAATCTTGTCCCAGTTGTTGATGGCTGGTTGCTTTTCTGGGTGACACTATTTTGTGTCAAGTTATAAAGCTGACTGTAAAATTTAAAAATGTTTCAGTAAAGTTTACGTGGACAACTTGTCTCATTCATTAACCAAGAAATTCTGAACTCTTAAATAACTGCTCTAAGCTAATTTACTAGTGCAAGCCCTTTAAATTCATAGGCTGAATTTGGCTTGCATTGCTTAGACCAGTGAAAAAACAGTGTTGGTTTTTCTTTTCTTACCTGAGAACAGTTAGAAATAATTCTCTCACCTTTCAACTTTCACATGGACCTTTTTCTGACTGAAAAATGTTGTTAAAAATAATATTGATAGAGTAAAAGAGCAACCCACACAGAAACCCAAGCTTCACCATAAATTCTTCTCTGAAGTTGCTCACACTGGTTATGTAAATAAAAGAAAATTGATGCTGTTTGCAGAATTGTGATGATATATGGTAAATTGCTCTTACATGGTAGAAATCGTGTGAACCTATGTGTGCCCATCTATCTGTCCACCCACCCACCCACCTCTTTGTTGTTTTGTTTAGCTCTGTAGCTGGCATACATACCACGGAACCACTACCTGGGGCGCAAAATGTCCTTTCTCAAGGTTTCAGGGAGGATCATTACAGTGGCTGTTTTGTCTTTTCCTTGCTTGGCAAAGGAAAGCAAAGGAAACCTTTTGACTGAAGAATATATTGCTCGGTTCAGGAGGAATTACTATATGTAGTCAGACACTAATGTTTTTCAGTTGAATGTGGTGGGTTTTGGTTCCCATTCCAAATAGTTTGTCGAGATATAGTGCACTAAGGGACATTTCAGCCCTGATGACTGTTGATCCCCAAGGATGCAGCTGATCCATCTATGGGGTTTTTTATTTGTAAATTGCATTGCATTTGTAAATAGCTGATGGCCAAAATCATTATCAATGTGTTAATTTAAAGATCAGTCAGCATTTTCAAAGGCTGGACAGTTTCAAGAGCTTTCTCTGAGCAAGTTGGAGGCTTTGTTTTCTAGGCTGTGAGCAAACTGTTACAAAGCACAAGAGAGTTGGTAGGAGTTTGTGGAATCATAATTAATTGACAATGGTTTTTCAAAAACCAGATTTTTCCAATTTAAAATAAGCTGTTAAAATAATTTAGAACAGTGTTATGATAGTCGTCCCTTGACACACGTGGGTAGCTTTGGGTTAAACATATAAATAATGCTGAAAGGACTATATTTAGTTCCAGACTGATACAAGGACAACTGAAAAATTGAAGGTCAAATAACAAAATGAAGAAAAGAAAATTACAGTTCTCCTTGTTCTGTTCTGCAACATGCTGCTTGGCAGCCGTGAAGGTTCAATACTGGGGAATTTGTCACATCATACAACTATTTATGATTCGTACTTTAAGTAAAGCAAGTAAGCATGAAGTGTGTGTACTTATTGACAAAAGCACATCACTGAGTCTTGTCACACTGAATCTAGACAGCAGCTCCTGAGTATTGCAGAATTTTTGGGGCGTGGATTTTAGAAGATCTATGAAAGACCAATTAATCAATGACGGCTTTCCCCATGCTCTGTCTCGACCCTTGGGCTCTAGCAGTTTCTGCCTGGAAGTGAGCTAAAGTGTAACCAGGTGCCAAATGCTGGGCTAAGACCATTGCTTGATTTTTTTTTTTTTTTTTTTTTTTTTTTTTTGTACGAGCTATTGAAACTGTTGAACAAGAGGAACTTCAGGTTACTACTGACTTGGGAGAACTGGGAGTCCATGCTTGAGCAGGAGTGTGTTTAAACAGCCCATGCAAGGAGCTCAATGTTTCCATTTGCAGAGATAAGGCAATGAGCTTCAACCGACCTAAGTCAACCCTCCGCTGGTGGTGGTTTTTTCCTCCCTGATGGAGGGACCGATCCAGGCAGATTCCAAGGTAGGTGCTAGGCTGTATTCTCTAAGAAGAGCATTTCACTTAGGTGGCTGCAGGTAACACAGGCACTGTCAGAGCCACAGGACCAGATCTCAGTGGGTCATGCCTATTTGTTCAGCTGAGGATCTGCACAAGGACGGCAAAATTCTGAGTGCTCAGGCTGACAATAAATTGATGGAGATTGTCAGTGATGTGATTTGTGCAATCATGTTTTTGCGATGTTTCACTTAACCTAATCTTGCCAAGCCTGATCATGCCTGCTTGTCCTCTTGCACAGCTCCCCAGCATGCCCAAAGCACTTGCCTACTGGGCAACCACGCCACAGTTCCCGGGGCCAGATCCCTTTCCTGGGGTATCTGCTGGCCACTTTGCTCCAGCCAGTTGACACATTCTGACTGCCATGCTTTTATTAGGGGATTTTGGTAGTACATGGTGTAATTAATTATTTTCAGAGGCTTTATTCCCTTTAAACTAGTTTCACACTAGCCTTCCTCTCCCTGAACTGCTTGTGAAACCTTATTCAGTTATAACTGCAGGGTAGTATCACACACAATAGTGGGGTTTTCAAATTGGGTAATATACTTTATATCAAACGTGCGCATGTTTGTGCACAGACAATGTCTATTCAGACAAAACATTGGCTACCAGTTGGGTGAAGATCAAGTGCATCCTTAGTGGTCCTTAAAAATGAATGGGAATACACGTGGTCCAACTTGGCCAGCAACTTGCCCCAAGATGGATGCATTCAACTCTGAAACTGCAACATTCAGAGAAATTGGCTTCTTTATCTTAGGTGGAAACCATGTCTTGCATAATCTGTGTTTTTGCAACTTCACTTTAAATCTAGGATTTGCATGTCAGAGATAATGGAAAACAATTATTTCCTTCCAATTATTAGCTGGTTGTTGTTTACATTTCCTATGAGCAAATCTCTCTCTCTCTCTTTTAAAAATATTTTTGTGCATGCTGTGTCTAAAAATAAATCAAATTAGAAGCCCAGTAATTGGGGCCATCCCTTCAGCAATGAGTTAATCTCTTTGGAGAAGTGAACAAAAAATTTGGATTGTCCTCAGCCAAAGTCCCAGCTGATGCATCATTTTTGGTCTGGTTGTTTCTTCAGCTCCTGAATTTACTATGTGTTTAATCTTGACTGTGTTTCAGAATAAGGTGTAAAATCAGTTATGGTTTAGAAGATTGGTTGAAGTCTTGTCCTGGTGAAGGCCCATGTAAACTGAAACGTGAAATTTGGCCTTAGAATGTTGTGTAAAACACTAATTCTTGCAAATGTGTCTCTTAACAGACACGTTTCTAAGAAATGGTTGTTTGCCCACTTCTTTTTTCTTTCAATATTACAAGGAGCACTTAACATGAATGGCATATCTTTTCATTAGTTTAGTTGTGCTATTCATGTATAGCTCCATTTCCTTTCCCTCAGACTTTTACAGATTATTTACAGACTAATTCTGAGTTCGTAAACTTAGAAATGGTTTTTTTTAAGCCACCAGATATTCGTGATTTGGGTGAGGAATCCCTGGGCAGAACAGGGAGTTCAGCAGTGTCACAGGCAAATGTGGGTACAGCTCTGGCTCTGCTTTAGTGTATTAAGCATGACACTTGCATGTACATGCATGAGAGGAGGAAGAGGAGATAAATTCCTGAAACCTCCATTTCCCTTCATGTTGACTACCAAAAAGGACTTAAAAAGGAACTCCCAGTCCTCACTATGTATGGTATGTCTCCACAGCATATTTTGGAGTTGTTTTTGAAGGGGCCATTAACCTCACTATCTAAAAGCAAGCAAGCAATCAGCATTCTTCTAACTGCCAAATGCAAGTTAAATGGATGCTTAAATTAGTTTTCATCTACGAAGAACATTTTGTTGTTCATGTTTAGTCTGTAAGGATGCCCAACTGCCCCAGTTAAAGTGAGAGCTGGCCGCATCAGGAGAAATAATCTCTACACAATGTGCTATCTAACCATGCATGCATTTGTGATGAGAGGAATATACCTTTCCTAACAAAACCAAGTAAGAAATGTCTTAGGAGCATAGAAGGCTTGATTATGATCTTTATTACCTTGCTGTAAAGCAAGAGCAGCACTGCTGAACTCTGTGGAGTTGCTCTAAATTGAAGTGTGAGCTCTGAAATACGGAGCAGAATAAATTCACTTTATACCCTTCAACTTGGAGAAGTAGTGTCTCTATGGCAGTCTCAGCAGGATTACCAGCATTCAATCAATTTTGGGGCTTCTATATGCCAGCATTGTAGGTAGGCTTGGGAAGCTTATTTTGCAGCAGATATGTCACAGCTCTTCCACAGAATGCTCCGCTAACAGCCAAACCTCCTAAATAATCGTCATCCCTACTGTTCGGTGTGTGAACTCTGGGAACAGAAGTGTTGGGGGAATCTTTCGCAGTTCTGGCAGAAAACATGTCTCTCGGAGACTTTCCGCTGGCGCAAGTCCTTACTTTTGGAGACCTGTCTCTTTGCTGAGACAACCATCTGGCCATCTCTGAGGGGTGGCGGTTTGCGGTGCATTGCTGCTGGGAGTGGGTGTTATCTTTCCGGGTGGCTAGGAAAGCCTCTTACGCTTGCGTGCCATCGCCGTGGGCAGAATGCACAACTGAAGGATTTTGAATGCTTAAATGCATTATTCAAACTTCAAAATATTGTGCAACTATTTCTTTAGGGGGGAACCCCAACCCTGATGACTTTCACTTTTGCTATTTAAGCCATAAACAAGTCTTTACTTGCTCATAGGTTTCAGGACTTTGAAATTGCTTTTGGTTCTACCTAGCAACCACAAGCCTAGAAGTAAGTTTTAGTTTGAGCCCTTTATCCATGCCCAAACTCCACTTCCTTATGCAATCATGGAGCTTTAATACTGATGCTTTCAGAAAAATCCAAATAATGAGGGATCCATGATAAAGCTGTGAGATTTTTGTTGCCAGGTTTATTCTTGCAGAGCAGAGCTAATAAAACTTTAAGGAAGCAGCCTTAGCCAAGTTTTTAAAAGTAAGCTATTTTTATTGTGAAAAACAAAATTAAAAGAAACCCCAAAGCTTGGAGGTTGAAACTCAAGTTAATTTAATTCATGTGGCCAATGTAGGCTTTTTGGTGAGCTGGAACAAGACAAACAGGTGTCAGGTGCACAGAAAACAAAGTAGTATCAGTATGTTGGCTATGAACTGAGCCCTGCTTCCTCCTCCTTGCATGCATAGTATTACGATGACAGTTGGCAAAAGAAAATATGATTGCATGTGATTAAATGTTGACAGCCGAGGAGCTTGGCTTTCTGTTTACAGAGGTAAAAATGACAAAAAAGTTGGGGAGTAAAGCTTCCTATGTGTCTTTGCAGAGTCCTGGAAAATCTGAGCTGAAAAAAAGTAAGAAAGCCTGTAACAGCAATCTGATTTTAAAAAAAATTAAAAAATTAAGATCGCCAAAATGTTCTAATGAAAAAAACATACTCTGATGCAAATTGCAAAGGAAAATCACTGCGGCCCGCCCCCCCCCCCCCCAACCCCCCGGGTGTGTGCTCTATTCCAGAGCAATTGAGAAATGCATGCTAACAGGAAGGGGGGGGGACAAGTTTTCCGCTTTCCTGGACTTTTGATATAATTATTTAGCAAATGTTGAGAGAATCTCTGCATAGTCTAAAACTTCAGCCATTTCTGAAATATTGATCTGGGAAGGTCACTAAATTCCAGAGCTGGTGAGGTCAGGGTAATGAGATCAAGTGACAGGCCCAGTGGTACCCACTGATTTAGTTGTTTAGACACTGTAACCAAACCATGACCTTCTTGTTCTGCAGCCTCTTTGATCTAACTATGTGAAAACACAGCTGCTTACTGGATATCGCATGTTAGTATGCATGTAGGCATTAGGGTAACTTTTCGTGACATTTACTTCAATTATTCTAGGGTTGGATTATAAAAATGAGTATCACCCACCTGTCCAGCCTAATCTGTTACTCAGAGCCCTGTTTTGCTCTCCATTGGCATAACTAGTGAGAAGACCACCATGCAGGGTCTGTGAGATACTCCCCCATTTGACTTGGGGGTGATGGGGAAAGGTGGAAAAAAATCCTCCTGAATGAGGCAGGGAGCAAGACTTCCACAGTCTTCTAGAAAGATGGGGGGGGGGGGTGTGTGGCGGGGGTTGTGGTGGGAAATTACTGCTATTTTCAATCCTGGCAGTTTTGCCTAAGGACTAGCCCTAGATCAAAGTTTCTTCTAACAGATAAGTGGCTTCAGGTCACTGTGACTTGTGCAGTGGGCACTGGCAGAGGACCCTCTGGCTCACAGGCTTTGTGTGAAGAGACTCATCGATGCCCCATTCCCACGGTCAGTGCCGATTCCTCAGTGTCTGCTTTCCCCTGCGCCTCTCTGTGCGATGCAGCCCGTGGTACAGGTGTTCAGCAGGCAAGGTGAAGCCTCCAGCACAGGACCTGGGTTTAACCTGGGCTCTGCCTCTGTGTAAAACTGCCTGGGGTATGGGTCTGTTCAGGGATGAACCTGTGTTTTACTCCGTCAATCTTTGTATTTCTCGTGCTTTTGGATAGCTGTGTGGTTTTCAACATCTCTGCAACACAATGGTTCCCTCTGGAGATACTCTGCCATCAACTCTCCACTGCCTGTGCCAGAGTCTACATGGTATTTCCTTCCCCAGGCAGGAAAACACAGGTATGGAGCAGAAATTAAGGCTGCTAAAAGCTGTACCATGCTCCCATAGAAATATCTACCCAGATCCATATGAGATCATACCCTGGAACCCAGCTGCTTCCTGCACCAAGTTTAAACACTGTGAGCACAATAGTAAAGTTTCGTGATGTATGTATGTGACCTGGAATCATTTAGAGCAGAGGAACGGGATGGAGAATTTATGTCTAGCCCAGGGCAGAGCACGTGGGCTCCTGGCTATTGTGTACTGTTGCCTTCCACTTGCACATAAGCTTATCAAAATGTTTTTGCAGGCTTGCTCCAACTTCCCTGCACAGCTTTTAACTCTTCATTTGAGGACCTTTGTGAACTAAGCAGTAGCAGCCAGAGCTCAAAGAGGGTGAACAGAGAGAGCTCAGCCAGAGCCAGGCTAAAGAGCCAGGCTGCTGCAGAGCTTGGCAGGAGCTGGGAGCCCACAGCGTGGTCTCTGCAGGCATGCTGACTGGTCTCCATTCCCCACAGGCATAAGAGTAGATGGATTTAAAAAATAAATAGGAAGGCAGCCTGGAGTGCCACTGTGTGTGTCCCTCTGAGCATGACTCAAAAGTATGCACTGGGGAAGTTTAGAGATGATTAGACTTATGTTCTGGCATCAGAAGTACAAAGTGCATCCAGAGAGGCACCACAACTCCCTACGAAGTCAAGCAAAAATAATCCCATGATGATTTCTCTCCCCACACACACACACTTCCACAGAGACTTATGTGGGGTCTGACCTCCACATACATAGGAGTCCAGTTTAGTTCCTAGTCCCTTTCATGTGTACAGTAAGCCATTAGGTTCAGATCCTTAAATTATGTTTTGTGTTTAGTAGGGAGGTGGTTGTCTTTTGAGGAAGACAGGCAGTACCTCAAACTTTCATCCACACTGAAGTGAAGAATTGAAGCACCTTATTTATATGATTTTTCTGTTTGTTTTAAAAAAAACCTGTCTCTCCCACTTTGTAGGTAACATTTGCACAGTGCATGCATAAAAGGTGAGCAGGAGAACAGTCACTGTAGGCACTGGCAGATTTTTGCAGTGTGCACAAAGGTCTGGAAGAAGCAGTTTTGGGAATGTCTTCCCTCCTGCCACAAAATTTCCCTTAGCTGCAAAAAAATAAATTACTTTAAGGTGGGGACTTTTTATTTTTGCATGAGAGTGTAGTTGTTTTATGGTAAAAGTAAGTAATTGAAATGCTCTGGTCTTTTTCTTCTTGTGTTTGTTTGGTCCTTGCTGTGGTTACCCATCAAACACCAAACCAAATTGCTAATCATAGTGCAACACCAAAGAAAAATTGCCAAACATGGTCCAAATTCATAGCAAGGCAACAAGTATAATTTTTTTTTTAAAATTTGTGGATATCTGAGGAATCGGCTGAGCATTTGTGAAGTACCTGTCTGAGCTTTTATCAGGTTGATTGCTAATGTGGATTTATATCAGAATTTGTATAATTAATGAGTGTGGAAGGAATTATTTCTGCTGCTTAGCATTATCTGTATGAAATACTCACCTACAACAGAAGACCTAGTTGAACATTTCAAAGAAAAATAGCTTTCAAAGCATGCACTTTCTCTCTGTTCTAGGTTAGAAGTATTATGCAGAGGCTTAAATAGCTAGCTGTATTCTGCCCTTTCATATAATGCGATAGGGAATGATAATTTACTTTTGTGTTTAATATTGTGCAGCTGTGAGTTGGCTGTAAAGACTGGAAGCACGCTTACACCCATACGAGAGGCATGCTCCAATTCCAGTGTGTGTTGAAAAGATCGAAGAAGTATTGCTAGAAAACTCCACAGAGTGCTATAAAACTGCGTCAGGAGCGTGTTGCTGCAGGGATCAAATAACTAAACCTGCAAAAAGCTGTTGTCTGTGCTTCTGATGTGATGTGTGGAGATAATAGAATTCTTCTCAAAGAAAATTCTGAAAAGGCCAAATTTGAAGGGGACCGGAAAGTCACCTTGCAAAGTGATGAGCAGTTCATGTTTGCTTGCTTTGTTACTTGTATGCAAATTGAAAACATACACACATGTATAGCAGGAAAAGTATGGCCAGCGCATTTACACATGTGGCTCTTGAGGTGTTAAATCAGCCAGCACCTTGAATTGCTGCAACGCAGGAAATTGGAGCTGGGTCCTGATGCAGTTCAGGGTGAGGCTGGCCTGCCCAGGAGATCTCTCACTGGAGGCAATGGGAACTTTCGTGGAAGAAGGTACCTGTCTGTAACACATGGTATGATGGCACAGTACAAGTCAAGGAAATGGATTTCAGAGATGATGTAGTCAAGGGATAATTGGGAGAATGAAGGAAGAAAGTCAGGCAATACTGAGGTGCATGAGCAAGTCACTGAGAAAATGCTGTTTCAGTAGAGGGTGTTAGGTAACTGTGGGGAGTGCTGGTAGTATTTTCTGCTTTACTAAAGATGGAAACACTTTGTTAAATTTAAACCCTTCTCTAACTTTTAGCCATCTGATTCTTATAGCAACGCCGTGAAGCGCATGTGTGGTATTGAAACGGGTTGTGATGGAGACTGTGGGATTAGGGTTCACTTTCCCACAGTGATCCTCTCATTCTGGGCTGCGTTTTTGCCCCCTGTACAGTTGTACCGGGCTATGGGCATGCTCCTGCTCAAACTCTCCCCGGAGTTCAAAATGCCACGATCTTGCTGGAGTAACACTGTCAGCTGTGGAGCGTGTGTCACCCCAGCAGGCTGTTGGTACAGTTTATCTTTTCTTGGGATCCTGGTGTTAAGGCACAGTGCAAAACACATGACGGGAGCCGGGCAGGAGAGGGGGGGATGCTCAGGAGGGAGAGGGTGATGCCATGAGAGGTCACATTTCTGTATGCTTTTCTGTAAGCTTTGCTCTTCCCCAGTTTACAAGCTGTGCTGGAGAGAAGGGCTGATGTACAGAGGAGTCAGACCGTGCCAGAGCAGAGTTGTGTTCTTACATAGCTCAATATTATGCCGTATCTGGGAAGAAAGCCTGAATTATTCAGTCACTTGCATAACTGTGTGTAAGAGTGTTTATAATCAAGGACTTGGGTTCTGTCCATATTTATGAATGACCAGGGCTGAGTCTGGGCATAATTCCAGCACTGATACTGTGTGTGAGTTGCACAACTATTGTGGATACATGACATTGCTGCTCCACGCTAGGCCATGGGATGGATGGGACATCTGGCAGAGTTTGTGCTCCCTGCTTTGAACAGCTCATGCACAGTGGGGACTGTGACTGTACAAGCACGCAAGCCCAGCACACTTGGAAGTCCTTCTACTGATTTAGCCACTGTCTCTGGCTAAATCAGAGATCCCTCCCCTTCAGATCATATAATTAGTTACAAGCCACCCCTTGAATTTACCAGGAGCCTATGTCCAGCAAAAATAATAATAAAATCCCCCACCCCAGCTATTAATTTCCTTCAGTACTAGTTGTTGACTCTTTTTGCCTTTTATTAACACCATATGGATACAGGGTCTTTACTGTACTTGATGAAATGTTGGGCAAAGTGTTGCAATTAGTTCCCCAGCTGCTTTGGTCATTGATGTTAAACACTCGTACTTGTCTAGAGGCCACTTTAAATGGGAACCTGACCCAGGCCAGTACTACCAACACCTTTTGCTTTCACCTTCAGCTGAAGGAGTGGAAGCCTTGATGTTACCTGGGGAAGAAAAGTAGCAAAACTGCCATGTCTCTGTTTTACTCACACCTCAAGGCTCTGCTCCTTAATGTGCTCTTCCTACACCACTGCTGGGCTCTACCACATCAGGGATCAGTGTATTGCTTTCATCCCCTAGTTACCACTTTCCAATGATCTAGTCACAGGCAGTCTGTCCGTGGTATTTTCCTCCTCTTCAAGGTCCCCTGTGTTGGGTGACCGAGTGAGAGTCCCTGCTGACAGGACTAGCTCCCAGAGCTGGTCTTAGCCCCTCCTGGAAGTAATCAGGATCCTCTCAGCCCCCTGTGTCTGATCATGCAAGGCACGAAGCAGAGAGACCTTCCTCCTCTGCAGATCCTGTGGTCTAAAGCAGAGAGAGGACTGCTGGTACTGCTGTATTCATTATCAGCTAATAGCTGTTGGCCAGTGTCCTGGATGAAGGCTTTGCCTGCTGTACTGACATCCATCCAATTTGGGTAAATACTGGATTAAGCAAGAGAGAGGCAGCGAGAAAATATCACGCTGATCTCCCAGAAACAGCCTGTGATGTATGACTTCTTTGCCTTGTTCTAAATAAATTAACACTGCTGTAGAAAATGGAAAAAACCAAGCCTCTCTACACGCTTTATACCTGTACATAATAAGAGAGGCCATTTTCCTTCCTGACCACATGTTGCCAGGTCAGTAGATCCCTTCTGAAATGACACAGAATTAAGGATGTAGAACAATGCTCCTGTGGTAGCATAAGATACTCTAATTTCACTTCCTTACCCAAAGTAATCTCTTTTTTCAAGAAACGCAATTCCAAGTTAGTGGGAAGTTGCCCTATTTATTTCTAGCAACTATGAGTAACTACTGACAAGAGAAGAGGAGTTTGTTTTGAGGGGAAAGCATCATTCCCAATTGTAGTGTGTCATGGGTCATTTGGTCATAGAAATATTCTGTTGTTTCTCTTCTGGAGATACAACAGATTTCCCTCTGTTGCTTCTAGATATGTGCATATACAAAGCACACAGCAATGGAGCTCTGAAGGAGCTCATCTTTCAAAGTAGGTGCCTATCCAACTCTTTTTCAAATATATTTTTGTGCAAAGCCAGGATGCAGCATGTTGGTCATGCACTGTGCTTGAGGAGTTTTAATTCTTCATAGTTCTCCAACGGCTGGACCGAGGCGGCACGGCATCGTCCCCATCCAGTGGCAGGAACACAGTCCAGCCCTGAACGGTTAACTTCCTCGCAGTGGTCTGTCACCAATTATCAGGAATGGCACTTCTCTTTGAAGGCTAACTCTCTTTGGGAGGAAGATGGTGGCTGCTGTTTTTAGAAAGCAAAAAATGCAATTACCTTTACCAAAGGAAGAGAGCAGCTCTAATAGGATTTTCTTATCAGACTATTTTTTTAGACTATTTGGGTAATTCAGTGATTATTACTGCACAACTCTTTTTCCTTAGGGGATGCTAGACTGTTCCAAAAGCATTTGTTAGTTTACTTAGACATTAAAGGGGTCCTTATGAATTTAGATTATGCTAAAGTACTTCAAAGTGTCCCTAGAGGTCCAAGCTGCTTTGAACTTAACCTTTCTGCCCAGTCTTGTCATATGTGTGAGCCCAAAGATTGTAAGCAAGAGGTCGGTGATTCTCAGTCTTTTTAATACTTTGACCTATGTTACAACAGGAAAAAATAAACAAACCAGATTCCCTCTGATCTAGCCAGGAAGAAAGAGGGAGGATGGTTTCAGTGGGCCTCTTTGTAACCCTCTTCTTAACCTGCTAGCTGTCCTGACCCATTAAATAGGACAAGCCGGAAAAAACAAATAAAACCCAACTTTAAATACCCATTGCCTTACTTCTAACTGCTTTCCTTTAAAATGTGTTTGGTCCTCAGGGCACCTTGAGATCTTAATTTTTTTTATATATATAAAATTTGAATAATGAAGCATGTGAGACAGTTGCGATTGGAAAAATATGAACTTTATTAAAGCTGGTCACGCTGCTTGTGAACTGTGTGTATCACACAGAAATGTGTGGCTAGATCCTCCGCTGGGGCTGTTCAAAATAACTGCAGTGACTCCAGTGGCGCTGTGCTGATTTACGTGAGGTGAGAATCTGGCTTGCATCCCATATTGTCTTGCAATGTGACTGTGGAGCTGTAACGCAATCTTACGCAGCTCGTTGGGTTCGGGGGCAAAATAAGAGCCCGTGGTTATTTTTAGAAAAGCACGTCATCAGAGGGGTTCATATGATTCTCTCTCTCTCTCATATATTTATTTTTTATTGCTGTTGACCTACCTGAGCTCTTTTGGTGTTTGGAGACTTTAAAAAGAATAATTCAATATTCTTCTCCACTGGGGTAGCTGGATGGTTTGTTTTTTCTCCTTTCTATTGCTTCACGGTGTTGGAGGCTACACAGGCGAGGCATTATTTTGCACCCGATGCAACACAGCTCTTGTTTTTCTTGAAAGGTGAGTCCAACTGCACCTCTTTTCTGTTTTCAGGTGTCTACACAGTCTGCATTCTCCTTCACTCTTTAAAATAGAAATTGGACTGCTTGAGGGTTTTGTGGGTCATGTACTTCTCATTTTCCCATCTGAAATCTGAGCCCTCAGACCTTACAGTCATCTTGGCTACAGATAATCGTGACGGTTGTTTTTCCCGTTTTGACCCTTTGCTTCAGTCCCTGGGCTACAAAGGGAGCACAAGGGCTATTGGTGTCCTTGGGATCAGGGCCTGTTACCGATCAAAAAGCCTCTTGGACATGTGCATCCTGTTTATATGCCAATATCTCCCCTAGTAGCGCTAGGGAGGAGTGAATTTGGAGTGTCAGTTATTTTTGTAAACAGAAAGTGTTGCCTATTTCCCCGTGAGGCACGAGCAGCTCTTTAAGAACGTTTGGAAGCATGAAGCAACAAGGTACTACTGGGCGTTATCACCAGCATTCTTCTTTAAACTATTTTTATTTGCACGTACTTTATCTCCAGCATTTCTTCAGTCTGAGAAGATCAAGCAGACGCCACATGTACAGTGTAGCCCAGACAGCCAGATGACACAGTACTGTTTTGACTCGAAAGTCAGACTTCTGCTAAGCATCAAGGGGCAAACCTTTATCTCTGCACGTAGTGCTGAGGTGTGTAGGGAAGAATTCATTCCCTCAGTCAGTGGAGCTGATCTAGATTTTCCATTGCAGTCTTTAACTGCGAGCCTACTAGCTATAAGGCTCTTTTCTCCAAAGCAGCTCTGGGACATCCCCCCCCCCCCCCCCCCGCCCCGAAACTTAGATCCATCAGCCCTGTACAGGTTCCCCTCCCTCCTCTATTTCTCCTCTGAAATTCAATTACTGCAAAAAAAGTGCAGAAGCCTCTGTTTGGTGCTCACATGAAGGTAAATGGAAAGTCTTTGCATTCTCTTTCTATCCCACCTCTTAATGAAGTGTAATCGCCACCTTGGTCTTCCTGGAATGAAGATTGCCAGTGCCCCAAAGGAAGTGACTGGCTTGCGCCCACGAAATATGTAAACCATAAAGGTGATTCTTGAAATGAAGAGCTTTGAAATAAGAATTTGTCAGTAGATTGTAATGTGTTGAGTCACTTGGACTGACATGGGTTCGGGGTTGCAGCTTGCTGTTAAGGGCAAAGTCCCTTATGAAAATCCTTAAAAAAAAATTTCTTTTAAAAGCATGAGGTCATCTTGTTCTGTGGAAAGTTTAGTGCATTTGTCTTCCCAGCTGCAAGGTAAGCATAAATCAGACTGTGTTATGATAGAGGTGCTCACTGAAACAAATTCCTAATAAAAGAATAAACATGGAAGCAATCCATCTGTACCATCCACATTCCTCAGTGAAGCCTTCCTAGAAGCACAATTCGGAAGGGAACTGGTGGGGTGGACAAGGGATACCGCAGGCTAGTAAGCACTTACAAATGAGGAGGGGTGTGTTAAAGTTAATTCTGTTTCCCAAAAAGTAAATCAGATTCCCACTGTACTTTTATTCTGCCAGCCAAGCTAATCCAACCCCCGCAAGCGTTTGCTTTCAAAAGCTGGGGCACTAATGCAATGTGGAAAGCTCCTTCCATTAGCTCAGATGTGCATCATCTGGACTTGCTCATTGCAGTATTGTCCTGAATTTAGCTCTTGAAGCTGGCAACCCTGTATATTTATAAAAACCTTTATTAACCTCCTTCTCTGCCTACCCTTTCTCCCCTTCCAGGAAAACCCCACCATCAGAAACAAACCACCTTGTAACAGGTCCAAATTCAAGTATGCTATTCTATCTAGGTTAAATTTTGCATAGGCTTTGCCTGGGTTTGATTCTGGCTTGCAGTCTGTCTTGTTCAACCAGAAGACTACATTTAAATAACACTTGCTAAATGGATACTTAGGACAAATGTCAAGAGCTTAGGAGGAATACCCGTGGAGGAAGCTTGACCAGTTTCATCCACAGTTCCAAGTTATTGATCCTAAAAACGAAATCGACTACTGAGCAGTGTTTAGATTTGAAAGTGGGGTCATTGAGAAAGAAGAGAGAAGTGGTTGTCCTTTATGGAAAAGGAATTACTCTAACACAACTTTAGCACAGAGTTGTACTTCTTATACTGGTTTCTGCAGCACCTTTTGCTTTAAGACTTCAACTGTTCAATAAACAAACCTGGAATTCTTGCAAGAGCATTGTTTTTCCCATCTAAAGGTGGGAGACCTTGAACACAGAGAAATAATTTGTCACTGGTGCACAAGTCCATGTCAGAGCTAAGAGTGGACCTAAAATTTCAGGCTTTCTTGGCAGTGTGCTAGCTCTCATGCATTATATTGTGCTTTTGTGAAAAATGAGTACCATGAAACTGTATCTCCTCACCAGTGTAGCTGCAGTGTTTCCTGCATATTGATAACAAAGCAAAGCATCTATAATAAATTCCAGGAACCTTATTTCAATTGTTCTGTGGACGATGATTACAGAACAAGGGGAAAGTTGTAGCAATGAATGCCTTGTCACTCTCTGAAAGCTGACTTAGCTTGTCTGCACCTTTCCTGCCCAGCATCATATGGACTGAGCTGAGTTCCTAGCGAGTTTGATGCACGTGTGGTCTCCTATGTAAATGACTTGGACTGCAAGGAAGAATACACAGCGTTCATCTCAACTTCATGCCCATCCTGGGCTGTTTTTGAGAAGACAGTCTGCACTGTTAGGTGGCTGCTGTTATTCTGTAGTGTTAGAGAAAACACAGCTTCTCCTCATGTTTCATCACCTGCCTATCTGCTGCTGCTCCATCTAGCTTGTTTTACCATGAGAGCCCCCATGCTGAATGATTAACGCAGTTATTTGCCTTTGCAGACTGGGGCAGGTACCCAGAAGAGGTGGTCTGGAACCACGATAGGAAAAGGGGGAGGCTGTGTTTTGCTGGTACACTTTGTGTTTTCTCGCCCATGCGAGTGCCCAGAGGAGCCACCACAGACCTTCGAAGGTGTCCTTTGCGCCGTGCACACGTACTCGCTGTCTGTCGCAGCTCTGGCATAGCAGCGTCAGTCCCTCAGTACCGTGGTGTGACTGCTAGCTCAGCATGAATCCTGCTTCACCTGTCCCTTTGTAGGATCTGGTGGTGCACCTCCAGCCATACCTCACAGCACTGAGAGACCTTTCAGAAACAGCATACATATGGGAGGGATGGGGAGAGGGGGGAGGGTTGTTTAAACTGTCTCCAAGTAAAGATTTGCTCCTGCTGTCTGTGGTTAATATTGATTTAACATATTTTTGCTACAACTCAATTTAGTCTTTACTCTCATCCAGCTGTGGGAGCTCTGGTTTGCAATTGCCTGTGTGATTAATCCTTTTGTGCATTTCTTTCATTGCATGCATAGTGTCAACTCTCACCTAGCACATCACATGCTGAAAAAATCCAGAAACCTGCCTTGTTTTCATTTGCTCTGTTGTACGTACACATCAGTGTGGGTTTTTTTTTAAACAGAAATATCCATGAAAACAATGCTGTAGTGTTAAACTTACATCCCTCCCTCCTTCCCCTTCTCCCACACCCTTCCATCCTTCCTAAACCTGTTAAAGGCATATATAATCATTTGGCTTTCCTGGCTTACTGCCATATTTATTACACGAACAGCAATGCACAACAGCACCTGTGAGCTTTATAAAGGTCTTATTCATCTGATGGGCTTGCGCAGCACTCGGCAAGGAGACGAGGAATACGTACAAACGGAGCAGGAGGAAATACTGAATGCCTGCTTATGGGAGAAACTACGAGGAGCGCGGGAGGTAGGGTGAGGGGAGTTTTTGAGTTGAGGCCTCTTTTGTGTACTTTCTACTGATTGATGAAGGTGAGCACTCACCCCAGCCACCACTCACTCCCACATACGTGCACGTTCTTGCCTATAGATCATGCTCCCCTCTGGGTGTAGGCGTAAAGGGCAAACGCAGCCGTCAGCTCTGACCGCTGTCCTGTGCCTTCTGGGAAGAGACTGTCCTCCTGCCGCCGCGTGTGCTTGAGAGAGGTGGCAGTGGGACGTCATCTCTGACTTTCTGTGCACACAGTCACGCTTGTGCATTGGCAGTCAAACAGGACAGCAATATTTGTTGTTTTGCTCTTTCTTTTTGCACATAAGTAGGGGATCGTATAAACAGGGAAAGTAGTTCACGGAAGCTTTCTGTTCCTGCAGGTATGCGCACACACCTGCACAGGTTTATCGGGAAGTTTGCCATGCTTTATACTGAATTAATAAAATAGTTGCAAGTTTTTGTTGGCAATTTTGAGAAATGTTCTCGCAATTTTTTTGTCAATCCTTTTAAAGAAAGCCAAAGTGGTATAAATAAATTAATTTTGCAGTGGTATAAAGGTGTCCACACTATGTCGTCTGCAATGAATTTAATCAGTGGAAGTTTTACGTGAAGGACAAGGTCTACTGAAATTAAATGCCCAACATCCTCCTCCTGTATTCTGCTCTGTTCTCATAGTTTACATGCAGGTAACCCTTATTTTCAGATCAGTGAGATTGTCTTGCTTGCAGACAACATGATTAATTAACTGAGGGACAGTAATTCTGTAACCAGTCCAGATTGTTAGCAGCCCAGATGAAACAGCCTGCTTGTATATCTTCTGGACCACCATCATGGGCATTTCTCCTTCTGCAAAGAGAGCCTGTGCTGGTGCTGTTGGGCAGTTCCTGTGTCCGTTTCTGGAAGGGGCGATAAGGGATCGTGGTAGTGAAATCCCCGAGACCCAACATAGAGGAAGACGTTGCCTTCACCGACTGGAAGCCAGGCAGGAATCTGAAGCTCTGCAGTGATGCACCACCCCTCTAGTGTGAGTTCAAACGTTGATGGAGGAGTACTTTAATTTGAGGTGAAGTGATTAAAAGAGCTGTGGATTTTTCCTCTCCTCTGCCAGAAAAGCACCATCTAGCCAGGATAGGATCTGTCCCACCTTTCCATAGCAACGCTCCTTCCTTGCTCTTGGAGAAATAAACTGGGCTTAATGTGTAATTCTGTACTACAAGATGGTGATGTGCAGGGAGTATGAAGAGGCGTGGTCCTTGATGCATTCAGCTCTGCTGGCAGGGCCTTGAGTGCTCTGATTGCCCTGGTAGAGCTCCACTTGGTCCCGGGCATGGTGGCTTTGCTACACTGCAGTGGAGCAGGGCTTTGCTAGTTCAGGGTGCGTGGTCGATGTGGTGTACTGGTAGTCCTGTAACAGTATAGATTTTTTACTACATTATTTTGCCATGGCTGTGTGAAGGAGAACAGGAAAACAGCATAGGTTCAGTCTTTTGGGTGCGACAGTTTGAAGAGCCCTGTGGTGCCTCCCCTCCTATCTCAGGCTCAGGCCAGCTGCAGTTCTGGGTTAAACCCTCAGCAGAAGAGAAACTGGTCAGGACAGCAAGTTAGATAATATGAGGGTTGCAGAGTTCCTCAAGAAGCAGTTACGGTTTTGTTTTCCCTTAAACACAAATTAGTATTTTTTTCCCATAGAAGTCAGTGGGACTATGTTGCTATAAAATGCTATTAAGAAAGATCATACCTGGACACTGGCTTCTGGTTTTAGTGAGGTTTTCTGGGTCTTTCATAAGATTGTTTTCCTGTTTGTATGTCAGTAACAAAGACAGGCATTTGGAATCTTATGTAGTCTGAGAAGCTTTAAAGGTATTTTCCGCTTGATAAGATCTGTTTTTGAGAACATAATGTGTTTATTACAGGTTATCAGATCACATCACTTATAATTTTCTCAGAAAAGCGATCAATTTCTTAGAATAAAAGGGCATTGAAAAAAACCATTCAAGTGTTTCCTAATATAGTGCCCCTTAGCCTATCTGTTGAAGTTGTGGGGTATTTTTCCTTGTAATATCTATTTGCACAGTGCCTAAGTGCTGAAGTGCATTTCCCTGATGTTATGGTTTGCATGAAATGTAACTCAGAAAAAGTGCCGTACACCCTCTATGAAGGCTTAATGTAAGACCTAAGCGCTACTTAGAGTTTAATGTAAGCCCTGTTTTGATGGGCTGAAGTAGGATACCTGCTGACTCTCTGCACAGTGATGAATTTCACCTCTACAGTTTGATTTGCAATTGATGTTAATAAGGGGATGGCTTACAGGGAAAGCAGTCAGTGTAAAGACAAGAGTGGAGGCCCTACCTTTGACTGGAAATGATAATAGGTGTGGTGCTCTAAATTTGACATGGCTTTTTTATAGCTTGTGAAATACAGGAGTGGGTAGGCCTGTCAAAAAATAAACAAAAGCATGTTTTCTGCTTTCCACTGCTTAAAGTGCAGCCCAGCAATAAACAGCGGTAAGCAAGGCAAAGGTGGGTGACATGCTAAGTCTGAAAAGGGGGCTCCTGAGATGCTGAGCCCACTCCCCTGTGATTGCAGGCACCTGTGTTATCCCCTAAGTCATTTTATAAACTGATACAGCTTTAAAGCTCTATCTTATTAGGTGATTTTGGCTCCCCTATGTGAATAAGCTCAGTAACACATGTCCTTGTCTTCATGATTCAGAACTCATTAATTTGAGGAAATTTTTTTTAGGAGACCAGTAAGAGATGTTGTTAGGAAAGAGGTAAAGGAGCCAAAAAATTCAGCTTGGTGGCCAGATTTCGGGAAAACTTTTGCAGAGGGGCAGAGAGGCGAATGGCTTACTCACATCTATGAAAACATGAAAAAGAAAAGGTGTGAAGACGTATGCCTTCAGCAGGACAGAAAGGAGGGGAGACACAAAAAGAGACTAAGTGAAAGATGTAGGGAAGCGTTCTATGATTTTTCAATCCATAAAAGCAAAGATGAGAAGACTTAAATTTTTAATACTGTTTGCAGAATATAAATACTGTGTTAAAAGGGAGGGTTTTTTCAATTCACTGGTTGCAACTGGAAATTCGGAGACAGCCTTATAAAAGCTGAGCACTGAGCAGAAGGCAGAGGTGCTGAGCAGTTACGTGGTACCGTGACAACCAGCAGATGCAGAAAGCAAACATGTGTTGTGCTGCCCAGCACTCATGGGCCAGCTTCTTGTCTGAAGATCAGGCCAGGGTCTGTGTGTATATGGTTAAGACTCTGATATGTCATTGGCAATGGGGAAGGGAACATATCTGAGTCCTCAATGGCACTTCCATAGAGTGCTCCTCTATGGCACCAAAGTGGGGTGTGTGCACCCCAAGGGATGTGCAAGATAATTCATCAGAGTGCAAGAAAAAAATATTTTTTTGTACCATTAACTTGGACAAGGTATTTTTAATGCAGATCTACACTGTGCTGCAGACATTACTGCTCTGAAAGTCTTGTATAGTAATGTTCATCCATCAGAGAAGGCCAGAGCTAAAAGGACTTCTTCACATTGATTTGGGATGTAGCTAAGCATGGCAGTGAAGCTGGAGTGTTGGTGTTATCCATTTTTACATCTGGCTAAAGCATTTACAAAGGAAGGAATGTTGGGAACAGGATCAGTGTTGTCACAGTAAGTTTAAGAAGTGGGTTAAATCACTTATTTGGTAGTTGAGAAGTAAGCTTCATGTTGCCCCCATTATTTACATGCTTCACCCTCGACCACACTAGTGCCTGTACAGCAAGGGCAAAATCCTTACATTGCCTTTATGATGATCAAGCCTTGCTGCTGCTTTCCATAAGTCAGATTTTGTCAGCTTTTCTCACGCTCTGCAATAGTTTTTATTCCAGCAGTACAGCTAATTAACACAACCATATCAAATGACATTACTTGCAGAGCGGGTCTGATCCAAAACCCACTGAGGTCAGCTGAGGAACTCCCATGGTCTTCAGCACATTTGGGATAAGGCTCAGGATAAAAAGCTTGTTGAAGTAGGGTGGTTGAATGAGTCCCTAGCTCTTTTCAATAGATTTGATTGACCTGTGCTAACAATTTTTTCCAACTGGAAAAAAATAGATAACAGCATGTTTGCATACGGGCTTGTGCTCTCTTCCTTTCTCTCCCCCTCCTCCCTGCATGCACATGTATTTAGCACAGAGGCAGACGCGTGGTTGTGTCAACTAACTGACATGAAGCAGCATATCTCTGATAAAACTGGGACTCTGTTTGATGTAGTTGCAGTCAAATGTGCTTGATTTGAATAAGAGATTTTTTGAAATCTATTTTTATGCAGATTTTAAAGCCTGTAAGGTAATGAGTCAATAAGACAGCTATTAACACTTCAATCTTTCTGATACCCAGAATAAGAGAAAGAGGTGGATAAGATCTGGCTGTTGTAGACTAGGGAGCCTTTTCATGCTTGAGTTAAGTTAACCCTGTTTTATATGCCGAGTTTTGTGTTTGAGTAGTTCCAGATTTTTGCAAATGTGACGTTCAACTACGTGAAAGACCGTTTAGGTGTGCTGAGATGTGCACAGTGATATTTCTCAACTGCATCCTTCCTCCATTTCCACATTTGCATTTCTCCGATAATGTCCATTTTTCAAGGCAATCACACAATAAATTTCACTGACCTTAAAAACTGTGTGCTAGGACTGCCTGCTCATGACTGTCCTCGTGTTTTCTCTATATTGATCACAGCAGGATTGAATAACGAGCTTCCATTTCTGTCATTAGAGCAGGCCATGGAAGCACTGTGTCCAATTATTTAAAAGAAAAAACACAGAAAACACTTGATTATATATTTTAGAAAAGAATTTTCTGTTTTCATGTAAGGTCCTGGGATAAATGACATACACATTAAATCTTTTGTTTATTTTGGTTGCCCCTTTCAGGGTATGATCTTTATTATACTTACTGAGAGTCGCCTGTGTACAAACACAGCATGATATTGAATGTATGAAGTGTGCCTAACATTCACATATTTACAATTACTACATGTTCAGACTGAGTAATTATACATGCCAGTGCAGATAATTAGGGGTTCGGGTAGGCATGCACTTGGTAAAATTGTGCAGAGAGTTGTGTGTCTCAGCTGTGTGAAAATTGTCTCTACTCTTCAAATTACAGCTTTTGAGGGCTAAAGAAATTTTATACTCAGAACAGGTAGGGCAAACCCAACAGTTTAGTTGTTGCCTTGCAAGACAGACAGCAGACGTGCAGCAGTCTGCTTATTGACGACTCGGCATTTCTCGGGGCTGACATACCGGTCTGTGTGTTGGGGAGATGGGGAACCCTGTTCCCTGGGCACTGTCAAAGCCCTGGCCCCTTTTCTAAGATGGACCCTTAACAAATCCATCACTGCTCATCTCATCCTTCCTCTCTTCTATTTTCCACTCTTTCTATATACTGTTATTTCTTCCTTGCGTTACTAATACAGCTGCAAACAGTTTCAGCTGGGCATTTCTGTCGCCTTAACTCTTCTGATCTTTGTCGTCAAAACTTCTTTCCTCTGCTATCCTCAAGTGTCTGTATTTGGACACTTACATGTACATAACGTGATGATTTCTTTTTTTCTTTAGAAAAAGTTGGGTGCCTGCAACTTCCCTTTGTTTCTGGAGAATTTGTGTGCAATGGCTAGTTAAGATAGAGCCCCTTTATTTGAGTAGCTAAATGTAGATTTAGGAGCTTTGTCTTTTGACACCCAAGTTTGAAAAATGTGGCTGCAGGCAGCGACGCAAACTACATAATCTCTCTCCTTTATAATGAGGGAAACACTGAAATACGTTTCTAATAAGTGAGGATAATGTGATGTGGAATATGCAGCCTCTGGGTTACTTCTTGTTGCTTTTTAATTAAATCCAGGAAAGTTTGTTTTGTTTAAGAGCTTTGTAAGCTGAGAGTTAGAGTTGTGGAGTAACAGTTATGCGCAGAACTGCTGTTTTGCTGCTTGAACAGAAACAAGACCACGGCCAATGCACTGGCAAGGTGGAGAAGCCTGAGCAGCTAACATGGATGCTGTAATTACTGTGTACTTGGGGTGCCTCGGCTGCCTGAGCTCACATACCATCTTTCATAAGCACTAAATTATCTTTAAAAACAAACAAAAACTACCACCTGCTTGCACCATTTTAGAGATGCACAACCTATTTTATCACCAGCCACAACTTGCTAACAGAACAATGGGAACCACTGTAGCCTTGGATGACTGGTCCAAGGATGTTTCATAAGGGCCTCTGTGTCATCTCCCGTCTATTCGTTTCGATGTTTCACCACCCCGGTGCACGCAAGTAAGGGACTCATCTGCCCTTTTGCCAACATGCCAGCAGCTATAACTGTAAAAACCTCTTTGTCTAAGCTCAGTCACAAGCGCTCCAGATAACCCAGTCCCCCAATTTTGTCCCATCACCATGTACTGCCATCAAACTCTTCTTTTGCTTTTTCTTTTCCTTTTTCTCTTTCCTTCTTAAATGCTGGTTTCTAACACTGTAGATCAGTCTTTCACTGCTTTGCTCTGTAGGAAGAATAGCTATGGTAGGGTGCATGTGAACACCTGTGCCAGTGGTCAAGCAACAGGAGGCAAATTGTGCACACACAAAAAAGGGCTATGGTCTGCTGTAAAATATAACTCCGTTCAAATAGGCTTGTTTCAGAATCAAAAAGGCAACTGTTCTTCTGGCTCTGATCTGTCAGGAGAGACAAGTAATAGCTCAACTTTAATTTTCAGGAGGTTGAAGCCCACAGGTGGTGCACCCATAGTAGTGATTCTCAGGAGCTTCATATGTTGCTAATGGAATAATTAATCCTGCCTGCTTGCATCTCATAGAGTGGTAAACCAGTGTGGGCATGGATATTGAAGGATATGTGGTCTCCTCTGGATGCTCATGTTTTGAAGTTGAGATTATACCTTATGAGATCTGGGAGCAGGTTAGAAGAATGAGTTGTTTCTCCGTTTATATTGATGAGGAGACTTGGTTAGAGGTTCACTATAGCAATATATCTTTTAGAAAGTGCTCTACTTACTGGAGAATATGTTTGGGTGCACTGACTTTAAAATGGTAGGTTTTGCATCTTTTTTCCTCCTTCCTTAAAAGATGCTCCAGGTTACTGGCAGTTACTGTAAGTTGGAAATAATTCTTTACAGCTGTTCATGCATTCACATGTGCTCATCCCTCTGTACATCCAGAGGGTTGCACAAAATCCTCCAATGATGTTGTGCTGTAGTTGTAAGGTTCAAAATGGTGACTATGTTGTGGTCTTGCATCTCTGTCTGTGATTGTGCCCTTTAATAATAGACATTCCTGCATGCACATGTAGAAGAGTTTCTTTTGTTGTTTGTACCCCTTTCCTTCAAAGAATCTGTTCACAATAGCTGCCTGGTTTTGTTTTAATTATTATGATTATTTTTTATTTATTTTTTTTAAGTGGAAGACTTGTGGCACAATTGGTTTCCCAAATAGATTTTATTTTGTATGAGGAAGGGAGACCTGTCTTTCCTCACACAGATCTTTGTGGTGTCTTTAGGTAGAAGGCTTCATTCTCTAAAACACATTTAATGAAACTGCACAGTAGGATAAGGTACTAAATTAAAAGCCAAGTGCTAGATTCTAATAAACCTTTCGATACAGAAAAACCTACACATGTCTAGGACTGTTTGGCTAATTGTTAGCTGGGTTGGTATATTTGCTTAGGCTCCCATTTAAAGAGGCAAAGGATTTGTCTTTGCAGATAAGCTGTGGGCAGTTTCTAACCAAAGCCTTTTTGTTGCTCTCTTTAGCTGCGTGACTGTATTGGTGTGGAAGGGGACAGTTCCGTGACTTTGCCGCTGATTTGTATTGGTAGCACAAATGCATCCCTGATGGAAGAGGAGGAAAATAGTCCCTCTTCCATCGATAGCGAACAACAATTAGAGCAATAGTTAATCACTTGTTTATTTATAGACCAGAATGAGCTATGCTTCCATCTAGTTTGACTTCCTGTGTATTCAGGCCGTGCGTTTTCCTTTAGATTTTGTAGGGAGGAGTGCTGTGGGTTTTTGTTTGGTTGTCTCTTCCCCGCCCTCCCCCCCCCCCAAAGAAAGTGTGTGTGTGTGAGTTTTCTTGTAAAAGCTCAATGCTACAGTGAGTCTACTAGCTTCCCTGGTAAACTGTTTTAATCTTTATGTGCCCAAGAAATGGCATCTGAATTCAGGGTTACACTTCTGTAATGACTATACCCATCTCCGTGAGTGTTTTGGCTTTGTCAGGGAGGATGGAAAGCTGCTCGCTGTCAGAGCTCGTTCCTGTGTAAGTATTTGCAGGCAGCAGTCAAGGCACCTCTCAACGTTCTGTTCAATGTGCTGCACTAACTGAGCTCCTTAAGTTTCCCACTTAAAAGTTGTTTTTATTTTTTTCTTCCCCATCCTTAGATCTCTTTCTACAAGCCTTCTTTAGGCTCTACCCAGTATTCCCACGCCTTTCCTGAACAGTGGCAGGACAGGACTGTGTGTTGCACAGTTGTCTTACCTATGCTCTACACGTTGTTTCCTCACTTCTGCCTGGTAGCCCATTTTTATACTCCTGGATATTATGTTGGTGTTTCTAGCCCCGCCAGCAATCCTTCCAGCTCTAATCGAAGCAGTGACTGAGGACACGTCTGTGACCTTTCCAAGCAGAGCCTTCCATCCTGGAGTTACTATCTGTGGTTCTGTTTTCTAGATGTATCATCAGGCTGCCGGATGACTTCACTTCCCTGTTCTCTAGCTGCAGCCTGCCCTTTTTGCTCTGTGCTATCCTACCCATCTTTGTGTCAGTGGTTAACTTTGCCAGGAAAGAGCTTTAGAGTCACTCTGTTTAAGGGAAACATTTCACATAGTGACTGAGCTGACCTAATAGCTCGCAGCTGCCAAAAGGGATATTCCCCTTCCCATCACCCACTTGCTGGTGCTGACTCTGGCACTCATTTGGCCCCTCGGTGGACTTATCCAGCTAACCCCACAGGCACCCTTCCCTCTCCTTCTAGATGGAAAACCACCAGCAAAATAAGTTTATTTCTCCTGGAGTAGTTTGCTGGTTTAGTGGCTTTATCAGCTCGGGCAGGGACCAGAGGAACATAGGGAAAACAACAAGAGAGAATATGTGGAGGTGGGTGGTAGGGGGAAGGGAACCACTTTTTCCAGCTGCAGAGAGCTCGCAGATTGTCTCAGCTGCCACCTGCAGCCCTACTCTAATAGGTGGCCTGCTGGCTGGACTGTACCTGTATAATTGCCATGGCCAGGATGGGTTTGTCATAGTTCAGGTGAGTGGGACTATTGCTGGTGGTGTGCCATGCCCAATGGCTATCAAATAGCTGCCAGGACAGATTTCCAAGCATCAAGTCCTACGGCCACTCCAACAGCTCTGTGGCAGCAGGACGCCAGAGAGAGACCTGTGGACACTTTCCTTAGCGCAGAAAATCTGGGTCAGATTTAAGTGGCTGTAACTCATGATTTCTTTTATTAGTGAATAAGAAACTATCCCTGTAAATCCTTGTAGTAAGAGTCCTGCTGATTAATACCTCACGGTTATTGGCTATGTTTTGTGCCAAGTATTGAGCTAACTTTTACCTTGCTTAGTTTGGCGTCACGTTAGTTGTCCATGTAGCATGAAGTCTTTTAGGCAAGATGTTACATGGTCTAGTGATTCTAGCAGATTGGACTAGCCCAAGTAGATACTATTGGAAGAGTTATATTTATCAACCATACCTATACCCCTGCCAAAAAAACCCCACCGCAGCCCAAAATGAAAGGCTTGTTTGACAATACTGAAAGGCATTAATTACTTTTTTAGCCTCTCCTCAAATTCCTTGTCGATGGCATCCCAAATTGATAGTTCCATTATTTTATGTAAGGATGATGTCAGGCTAATTGACTTACTAACTCTGCTTTCCTCTTGCCCCTTTACAATTTGGGGTTATGCTGGCAATCCTTCAAATGCTCTGAGTTGTGCTAGTGTTCCAGGATTTGTTAAAAATCAGTATTGTTAGTATGGAGCATCTTAGCCAGTTTGTTAGGCATGTATTACGTGACACTACTTAATTTTGAAAACATTCCCCTTCAGCAGGATGCTGCCTCATTTTTTCCTCAGTTACAAACTGCACCTTTTCTATTGCATAAGTTTAAGATATGCTTTTTCAAAGTATGGTTTGTCCAAATACTGATACCTGTGGATGTAAAAGTGAAACCAATCAATCTTCTAAACCACTCAAGTAGGTAGCCACCCGATTCCTTCCTCACATAACTTCCATTTTCCTCTTTTTTTTCTTCCAACAGTCCTTGAGGTTTGTTATCTTTTTGTATTTCATCTTGAGGAAAGGGAAATTGCCACAGCAGAGAGCCTTTACACCAACTCACAGGTTCCTAAGCTACTGTGATAGTCATGGGTGGGTTCTGGCCCTTTGAATGGATTTGAAGTAAAAGGAGTTGTGAAGGGCTAGGTTCTCCAGCAGACAGCCCAAGCAACAGAGGAGAGCAAAAGTAACCGTAACTGATGGGACTGTAGCATAGAAAATCTTCAGCCTTGCGTGTTAGGCTTTCTGTGAGTGTTGTTCAGTAGGGGAGCTTCCCAAGGAGGAGGAAAACAGCCCTTTCTGAAGCGGGCTAGTGCGAATACTCAATGGCAGAGTGTCATCTTAACTCACCTCTACTGCAGATGCACCTTCAAGGGGCAGATGCTTGTGAAAGATGGATGCTCAGCGTGAATAAAAGCATGATGCACAGAACCCCTTGTGGAAAATGATCAGTATCCCAAACATAGAAAATTGTTAGATATTAATTTTGTTCTGTGGGGAAATGAACAAATTTAGTGTGTGTGTATGCATGCACATGAATGTGCATATGTGGATGTATACATAAACATGGAAGTGTGGTTTCCTAAAGGATTTGAAAGTACCTTGGCTTGAGTTAGCTATTCCTAGTGTAATAACAGTAAGTAAATAAAGCAGCCACTATGCAGTGTGCTATGCCAGTATGGGAATGCATTGCCTTACTTGGGCCTTTAAATTGCAACCACTGTTTCACTTACCACTTGGGGGAGACATTAAAATTAAAGCTTATCTTCAGAGCTCAGGTACTGGCCAGTGAGGGTCACCTTTTTCCAGACTGGCATGTTTGGCACGCCGTATATAAGATTTGTGCGCTACGACACTTTACTTGGTTTGGGTGGATTGTGCTAATGCTTTCCTGAGTGTCTTTTTCTTATTCCTCCAATTCAAAGACTTATCTATTGCCTTTTTGCCATGATTGGATATTCCAGTCTAGCTTCACTTAGGACAGGCGCTAAACTCGAACTGCCCAGCAGTAAGTAAAAATATTTGTCTTCAGGTCTCCAGCTTTGTCTTATGGTTAGCTCCTTAGAGACAAACTAAAGCTGACAATAATGATGCAGATCTGTAATGAGCCTAAAAAATTATCATTGTTTTAGTTAGCACAAGAAATACAGAAATCCAACTGTAATAATTAATGAACCTGTTTCCTTGCATCAGAGTCTCTTCCTTATTTGTGGCTCAAGGTAGTGTTGAGGATCCTGCATCCCCTCTCCAGTATGTGACTTCTATGAAACTTTGACTATCTGAGAGACCGTTTCGTTTCAACAAGCCTCTTTCTTCCTGCCAGGATTTCTGTAATTTGTATCATGCCTTGCTCTTATTCCCTTCTGCTCTCGATCCCAATTCTGTTGTCAGTCCTTTTATTTTTATCAACTTCTTAATCTCTTTTAAAGCCTCTGTGTATCAGCATCTAGTTTCTTTGTTCTGCCTCTGGAAAATATCACTGAACTGCACCCAGGCACTTGCAGAGAGGGTGAAGAAAACTGGCTTCTCTGGGCTTCAGCTGTCCTCTTGCCTCTCTTTGAAGGTGAATCGTTCATGGTAATGACTCGCTATCGTTACCTCCCTGTGGAATTTTAGTTCATTGTGGTAGTTAAAAAGTAATCGAATGACAGTGAGCAGACTTCTCTCCGCTTTAGGGGACCCCATGATGATTTATTTATCGTTTTTGTCTCAGCAGGAGCTATGAACCCCTGTCAAAGATCAGGGCTCCACTGTGCACATGAAGGCTGTGTGATTTAATGGAAAGATGGTTGCTGTCTCAGTGAATTTGCAGTTGAGGCATTGAAGCGTTTTGCTTTCACGTGCCAGGAGCGTTAGAGACTGTTTAACTGAAAGAGAGAGGGTGAGCTGGGACAGGGGTGCAATAGCAAGTCCTTTGAGAGACACTGTGAAGGGGGTCTTTAATGGATTCGTACGGTACATTACTCGTGCAACAGTATGTCAGATGTTAAAAACCCGAGTCAAAGGAACAGGCGACAGTAATGGACTTTCCTTTGTTAGCAGAGAGCAATGATTACAAATTGCATCCAGGAGCCTGCCAGATAAACAGTTCGAGAAAGAACATGACCGATATGAGAGCAAAGATGCTCCATTAAAATTAGCTCTTCCTGTCATGTGCACAACTGCTTCATGGAGAGGAGGACTGTGGCCGCGTGGATTATGGAATAGCCAGAAAAAAAGGCTGCAGAGTAAGCTGTCATGTGCTATGACACCGGGTAATGCAAATCAACTCTGTTCCAGGAAAGTCATTTCCATGTCAGCCTCTACAGGAAAATTATCTGACTTGAACAAGGGTTTCTTTATAAAGGTAAGAGAATTCTTCTTAAAGATTGGAATTTGTCTGTGTCATGGAGGAATGGCCAGAATGGACTTCAAAGTGCAGTCTGAAGATGAGATAATGTGCAACATGCACTTTTTTTATAACCAGCAGCCCAAAGAGGAACATGTCAGCTTAAAAAGTATATTTCTGTCTGAACGGTGCAACCTGCTGTTTTACAAGTAATGCATGGTGTTACTGCATTTTTCAGTGATTAAAGAGGGAAAATACCTTTCAGTCCAATCTGCTCTGGGTTTGATGCTTTCTGCATACCCAGTGTTGCTATTCCTGCATGTAGTTGGTTGCTGAGTCTCCTTACGGCTTGAATGGGTGATTCAGAGCTCCAGGAAACCCCAGCTGGTTTTGTTTTGCTTTTAATCTGGATGGCACTTGGGAGCAACACTTGAGCCCACTTTTTTTAGGCAGTTTTTCAAGTTCGGAGACTCTCCTTGAAGTTTGCTTCCTGCGATCCTTTCATCCAGTCTGTTTGAAATTCTGCTTTTCCTTTAGCTTTGTTTGGCATCTATTCAACTACCTTCTGTTTTGTAGTAGGTATCAGCCTTTGTTAGTGGCCCACGATAGCTTACTCAGGCTGGTAATGGTGATTGACTGCTCAAGCACACTGAAAGGTGATTGAAATAATTTCACTGCTCTTCCTGTCTCATGCCTATGGTTGCTAAAGGGTATTCTGCTAGTGCTGGGGTAGGGAATAAAAGTTATGCATACTCCTTGCTCTATCTACTTTGTCTCTTACAAGATGAATTCATATTATGAAAAGGACTGAGTTACTCCTCTTTCCTGTGGGCTCAACTCTTGTCAGTCTACAGGTACTCAATAAGTCATGAATAAGGTGCAAAGGAAAAGAGGAGGCTGAGTTTATTTCCTATATTTCCACAAGCTTTTGAACCCCACTTCTGTACTTCCACTCAGTGTTCATGTGTGCAGGAGCCTTGAGGTTGGAAGGATTGTCTCTTCTTCCTTTCAGAAATTAATGATGTTTTTCCTTGGTGACCACAGTGCTTTGCTGCTTTCCACGAGGGGAGATCCAGACACCCTTCATCTTAATTCTAGTGGTATTAAATCAATGCAGCAAAACACAGAGCTCTGGACTTGCACTGTTTAGATGCATGTATGGTAGCTTCTCTTGTTTGATTCTGGGGCTTTGCAGCCAGCACCAGTGCTATTTTGTGATGTAGCAGATTGTCATTTGTTCCCTGAAGCATTCTCGCTTCCAGTGGGTCCTTCTATGTGGCTGGTTCAGCCACCTGCCAGGAAATGGGATCACTCCTCCAGAGGTGTTTCTGCCTCTTTTGTGCCTGAATGGCATGGAAATGAAATGTGTGTGTGTGAAGTGTAATTTAATAATTTGTGGTGTTTTTTATTTGTTATTGGGAATGATGGAAAATAAGAGAAACAGACGAATGAAAATCTGAGCAAGAAAAGAAAAATAGAGGCATCCTTTGTCCTTCTGGCATCAGCGTACTCCCAGTTTTCAAGTCATGGGGAGCAGGCAGAGTCTCCAGTATTAATTTCAAGTTTATCATAGGCTGTCTGGTATGTACAGTATTATAGCATCTTTCCTGTAATTAAGGGTAGACAACATTGTCATTGTCATCCCCTAAGTATAATGGATTAGAACTTGCATAAAATAACTAGCTATGAGCTGAGATTTTATGTATGCTCTCAAACTGAGACCCAGCACTTCCTTTATTTTTAATCTGGCATACTTAATTATAGGCGGGTCTGAGAGCACCACAAATTAAGGTTGTGTGATGCTCCCGTTATACAACTCTATTTTCAATTGCCTATTGCTTTATCAAACTCTAAGCAGCTGGGCTTGAAGTTTTCCAAGGCTGGTGTCTGCCTTAGGTGGAATTATTGAAAAATTTCAGTTAAAATGAGCTCCATAATTTCTGAGACAGGCTAAAGAAAAATGCCGTGGTTTTTGTTTTATTTTTGGGATCTTTCTGGTTTTTTTTTTTAATTACTCTTTAGAGGTGGTGTTTGATTTTTATATTAGCTTTGATGAAGGGATTCAATATTTGGTGAGAGGATGTGTTTTTTGTCAGTGGATGTACTTTTTGCCTTTCTCATGCAAATTTGGGCAAATTGTAAGTCTTTGAAAAATTGTAGTTAGCACACATTCACTGGAATCTCTTATATACAATTTTAAGCTAATATTTCTGATTCTGTCTTTGCTAAACATATTCCCACCCTTTGTGCTGAGAATTGACCAGAGAGCAAGTCCCTGAGAGCAGTTCAGTTTGCTCCAATTACAGGGATTGAGTAAAGCATTTCTGTAATGGATCCCCCATGCGATAGCATCATTGGGGCTTGGGCACAAGAACTGCAAGCAGGGAGCCTGTCTCATCTCTTCACCAGCCCTTTTCCCCTTGACTCACCCACCACCTGTGTGCAGTGCTGCTGGGGAGGTGGGAAGGGTTGTGTACTGGGGGTGTTGAACTGATAAGGAGGGAACTTGTGCAAGCGGTCCTGGGATAAATCGCTGCATGGAGGGTGGTGAACGGCTGATACAAAACAGCACGGGACTGTGTTGGGAAGGGATTGGTTGGGGAGCTCACGACAGGAGGTGAGGCAGAGGCTGGGCGAGGGGAGCAGTGCAGGTCTGCTCAAGTGAGAAGCAGAGATTGGGACTGGGGGTGGTGGCAGATCCGTGGATGAGGAAGAGCGGGGATGTGGCGGTGCTGCCAGAGGAGCAGATGAGGGCTCACTGGTGAGGTGTCAGCACCCAGCAAGGAGACTACCATTTTGGTTTAGGAACTCTTCAATTTTGCTCTTTTTTCTCTCTGAGGAAGTATTAGAGAGGCAGGCTGTGCCTCGCAGCTGCCTTGTGTGAAAGACAACCTGCTTCTTCTGTCAGCTCCTCCATTAGCTCACTTGGCAAAGGTCTCTGCCATAGTCTTAGGGTCTTTTGATGACCCCTGGGGATGCAAAATGATGCAATGTGATGGATTTTTAATGAGCTTTTAAAAAACCTGAGAACTTGCACAGAAAATTGCATTTAAGGCACATTATTGAGCTTGTAAAGTCAAGCACACACAAGTTAGGAAATGCCAGAAGAAAGTTGGGCTGTGGACCGTTAATTCAGGCTCTCTGCACACTATGCAATGATCTCTGGTGCTCTGATCACACCTGTTTCTGGTCGGCAGGACCTCTGCCACATTCAGTGCACTGGATGGATGGTGGCACCTTGATGTTAACTTAAAAATAAATAAATAAAATCATTATTTCATGTGCCGTGTAATCATGAGGTCCGTCTGCATTTATCCAGAACTATCTAAAGGGAGGTGAGTTGTCCCTGCAGTCTGTCAGAGCCGCTCATTTGAGACTGCAAGTGGGGAAGATGCCTGGAGGTTTGTTCCAGTAACTCGTTTTGTCTATGCTTTGGTGTCATCCTGCCATATGTCGCTTACACACTGGTCTCAAAAAGGGAGGAAGGACTGTGTGCCCACCTTGCCTTCAGTCAAGGAAGACATCTCAGGCCCAAAAGCACTGGGAGGCATTGAGCATCTACAAGCAATCTAGTCTTTCCCAGAGCTTTCCATGGCAGGGTGTGACTGCATGCAGCCCTTGTGCCAGCTGGTTCTTAATAGCACTGAGTGGCTCTGTACATACATACTGTTGCTGTTGAGGATTGTGGTACAAGACCTGAACTCTACAACCAGTTCCCTGACAGCAACAGACATCAAGCAGGTTGTCGGATAGACCAGAACTGCATGGATTAGAAAATGAACGGCAGCTGAGGTACATATGTGCTAGTGGGAATACAACTAGGCTTTGCCTGCACAGCACATCACTACTTGATGTGTATGCTAGACAACGTTTCAGGAATGCAGCCACCATAACATTGCAGCCCCTTTTTGACCCTATGAAGTAATGGGCCAGTGGCCTAATGAGTACCTCCTTTATTGCAATGAAAAGCCAGAATGATCAGGCTCCCAAGCAGACTTTCCTCCCTCGATTTAAACATGAAACTGCATCCCTCATCCATACAATTATTCCTGGTATGTAGGAATGGTTGAGATGCATACAGAAACAGGTGCCATGTTTTCTACAAATGGAGTTGCATCACTAGGATATGAACTTGCGTAACAATTAGGAAGACTAATTAAGTCGAAACTTCATGTTCTTTTAATTATGCAATTAAGATGTCCAATTACAAAAGTAAGATATGTAATTACTTGGGGAAGAAGAAAAAACTTTACGAAATTGTACTATGGTTTCTGAAAACACTGTTTCTAACAATGCACCTGTTTATGCAAACTTCAGTCTTCCTGGCTGAAGCAAGTACGTTTATGGCCTTGAGGTGGTACCATTTTCTTCTGTGTGCCCCACAATATCTGTGTAAATAAAAAGGGGGAAGAGGAGATTTGTCCTTAAGAAAGGTATGGTACCAGCGGTCCTAGGGAGCGAAAGGAAGGCTCGGCCTGTAGTTAAGGGAGCAGGGCTGTGACATGAGAACTGAGCTTAGCTATCGGCTCTGGCCCAGGCTTCCTGCAGACATCATGTATGGCCTCACATATGCACCAGACCTCACATCTGCTGTGGACACTCCTTCTGATAAGGAGACCACCCTTTGCATCCACATGGGGTGGAGGTCCCACCTCCTTTCCCAAGGATATATGTTCCTGTAAGGACACAACAGAGTCTGCTGCTGTTGACCTACATCATTTTGTTTAAAGGTGTTGAGCCAACAATGAAGGACTGAAGCTGTGGATTTATGACTCTTGTTCTTTTGCTCTTTATTTGGAAAAGTCACTGCCCAGTGTGAAGGGGCTGCACTCTGAGAGAGGTGATGAAATATTGTCATTGGCCTGCTGGACAGACCATCTGTCTCTCCCAGGGCTACTCTGGAGCACGGTGAAGTGTGTTGCTTTTCTGTATGGGCTTTTTCATTTAATTTGCCTTGATTCCCTGCTAATTTTTTTTCTTTTTTTTAAATCAAAGCAACCCCCAAAACTTTAAACACCCTGTGACAACCTGCAGCCTTATTACAACCAGTCCCTTGAGCCTATCAGTTCTCTTAAGACACTAAAAAAATTGTTCAGCAGATCAGAACAGTATGGATTAAAAAATGATTGTTAGCAGATAGATGAGGTGTAAATTTAATATTGGGCATGTAATGTGGCCTTTCCTGCACATTATTCCTGGTGCATTAACAAATGTTTCAATGAAATAATAATCCTATGGTCATTTAGGTTTTGCAGCTGGAAAACATCTGCCCCTGTGGAGGCAGATGGTGCAAGTGTGTGTCATGTCTGTCTTTTTCTTGTGCAATTATGTCAAAATTAAAACACTGGGAGTGCATGCAAGTGATTAAGGAGAGCAAGTGTTATGTGGAAGTTCTCATTACCTCTGAAACTGGTATTACAGCCCTACAAATTCATAGTTAAAAAGTATAGATTTGTTAAGCTTGAAAATGAAATTGCAGTACTCAAATAGCCTTATCCCAAACTGGCTAAAGTCTCTTTTGAAGCTTACCTCTAGAATGTACTGAAACTATACTTGTGGATATTCTGTATCTTTTTTTGGAGGAATAGTAATAATTCCTTACTCTGAGCCTGGTATTCTACACAACCAAATGTATTTCCTTTCAGCAAAACCCCTCATTTTCACCAGGGGTACTGCTAGGTAACAGTAAAGGGCAATTTGGTAACCTTTGTTGACCAAGGTTAGAATAGGTTATAAGAGGGATTTACTTTCCCCATTTTTCTTTCTTCTGCTTTGTGAGAAAGTGCTTCAGGACCTACCTGTCGTTTGGGGATGGACAGCTGATTTAATTTTGTGTTTTGTTTTGTTTTTCTTTTAGTGAGTACACTTTCTGGAGGTAATAACCAGAGGTGATTGTATCCATCTGGGGTGGTATTTGGCTGCAATATTCATCCATTTGCAAGACCTGGGTTCTGTGTGTTTCTCTATGGGAATGGGACCAGATAATGATTTTTCTATCTTAAATATCCTCAGCATCAGATTAGAGGAAAGACTTGGGTGATGGCAGCTCTCCAGTGACCCTGCTGCAGTATTTGTAATGCAAAATTTCCCAGAGAAGGCTAAGAGCAGAAAGTCTAACTCTGTAGCTGGCCCAGGGATGATATCAGTGTTTTGGTGAGACTGTGCTGTCTACGCAGTGCTCCCAGGAATGCTTGTGTATTTTTATATGAGTCATCATTGCAATGTTGGGGAGGCTACCATTATTTTGTATATTATCACTACTTTGTGAGCAAAACACACCCCAGTGTTAACTGGGGTATGTGTATATGGTATATGTAAATATGTATATGGGTATATGTAAATAGAGGCAAATAGGTGAAAATGCATGATGATTATC